>NC_081417.1:161849301-162206195 GCF_949786415.1 Peromyscus eremicus
CCTTTCTCCTTTAAGTTGCGTTTGTCAGGATAATTTATCACAGTAACAGGAGATGAAAATGTCCTCACTGTTCTCTAACAAGAGTCATGAGTTGTTGTGTTTGTTTTTTTTTTAATTGTTGTTGTTTTGTTGTGGTTTTATGAGATAGGGACATAAATGGCCCTGGCCAAGCATAAATTCTTCACTGTTCTTAATCCTTGTGTAGAACCCCTGGTGTCCTTGCTGACCATAACCCTGGTGTAGAACCCTGGTGTTTATGCTGATCATAACCCTGGTGTAGAACCCTGGTGTCTATGCTGATCATAACCCTGGTGTAGAACCCCTGGTGTCTATGCTGATCATAACCCTGGTGTAGAACCCCTGGTGTCTATGCTGACCATAACCCTGGTGTAGAAAGCCTGGTGTCTATGCTGATCATAACCCTGGTGTAGAACCCCTGGTGTCCATGCTGATCATAACCCAGGTGTAGAACCCCTGGTGTCAATGCTGATCATAACCCTGGTATAGAACCCCTAGTGTCTATGCTGACCATAACCCTGGTGTAGAACCCCTAGTGTCTATGCTGATTATAACCCTGGTGTAGAACCCTTGGTGTCTATGCTGACCATAACCCTGGTGTAGAACCCTTGGTGTCTATGCTGACCATAACCCTGGTGTAGAACCCCTGGTGTCCATGCTGATCATAACCCTGGTGTAGAACCCCTGGTGTCCATGCTGATCATAACCCTGGTGTAGAACCCCTGGTGTCCATGCTGATCATAACCCTGGTGTAGAACCCCTTGTGTCTATGCTGATCATAACCCTGGTGTAGAACCCCTAGTGTCTATGCTGATCATAACCCTGGTGTAGAACCCCTGGTGTCCATGCTGACCATAACCCTGGTGTAGAACCCTTGGTGTCCATGCTGATCATAACCCTGGTGTAGAACCCCTGGTGTCCATGATGACCATAACCCTGGTGTAGAACCCCTGGTGTCCATGCTGATCATAACCCTGGTGTTGAACCCCTGGTGTCTATGCTGACCATAACCGTGGTATAGAACTGCTGATATCTATGCTGATTGTAACCCTGGTGTAGAACCCCTGATATCTATGATCTCTGGGCATGTCCATGTGGGATTTTCTAGGTATGGTTAGCTGAGGTGCAAAATTCACCCTGAATGTGGGGGTACCACTCTGTGGGTGGGATGCTGGACTGACTACAAAGGGGGAATAAAGCTAAGTGTCAGCACTCATCTCCTCTGGATGCAGATCTGTGGGAACAGCTGCCTCAAGTCCCTACTTCTTTGATGGATGGTATGCTCGAACTGTACCAAAATCAATGTTTCCTTCACTAAGTTCCTCTTGTCTTGCAGCCAAGAGACAAGTAACTAATGCAGATGTTTGTAGGGCTATAACCTGCCTGTCAGCAATCCACCAAGCAGGCTCAATTACTGAGAATCCAGGAGTAAATCATCTCTTGCCTTAGTCTGAGTCCTTTATCCAGGGTACTGTGTCAGGGGTACCTTCAAAAAGTCACATTTTAGGGTAGAATACTTCTGGACACACTGGACTTCAGACCTTCACTAACCACACTGCTGAGGCAACTGAGTGCTATTCTGGCTCCATGGAGTACAGATGAAGCCTAATCAGCGGGACTGGTGTACATGTTGTTTAGTTAACAGCGGAATAGACAGATAGCAGATGCTGTTGCTGTGTTTGTTTGTTTGTTTGTTTACTTGTTTGCCAAGTGTCCTTAAATTTCACAAAATTGTGCATCTAACTGTGGAGGAAAGCATCCCACAGGAAGACCCTCACTGGTGATGGGGGAGCAGGTGGAGAGGGGCAGTATTACAGCTGGTGATGGAGGAACAGGTGGAGAGAGGCAGTATTACAGCTGGTGATGGAGGAGCAGGTGGAGAGCTGGTGATGAAGGAGCAGGTGGAGAGGGGCAGTAAAACAGCTGGTGATGGAGGAGCAGGTGGAGAGGGGCAGTATTACAGCTGGTGATGGAGGAGCAGGTGGAGAGCTGGTGATGGAGGAGCAGGTGGAGGGGGCAGTAAAACAGCTGGTGATGGAGGAGCAGGTGGAGAGGGGCAGTAAAACAGCTGGTGATGGAGGAGCAGGTGGAGAGGGGCAGTATTACAGCTGGTGATGGGGGAGCAGGTGGAGAGGGGCAGTATTACAGCTGGTGATGGGGGAACAGGTGGAGAGCTGGTGATGAAGGAGCAGGTGGAGAGGGGCAGTATTACAGCTGGTGATGGGGGAGCAGGTGGAGAGGGGCGGTATTACAGCTGGTGATGGGGGAGCAGGTGGAGAGGGGCAGTATTACCCAGCTTGGCCTCTTGAGTTTGTTGTCAGAGGACTACATTCCTGAAAGCTGCTCCTCCTTGAGATCTTTACTGTGTTTGTCTGGTCAGTCTGACGGAACAAATTAAATATTGAAATAAGTTCCTGAGTTTTTAACAATAGTGCTTAGAACACTTTCCAGCTACCTTGGTGCATGGAAGACTGCTTTGTTAAATGTAAAATGCTTACTTCCAAAACCATGAGGACACTGTGACACTTAAGCATTGTCACCTTGACAGGGCTTAGAATCACCTAGCTGATGTTTCCAGAGAGATTAACAGAGCCAGGAAGAGTCACCCTAAATGTGGATTCCACTAAGGCATGGCTGAATGAGAAGAATGCAAGCTGAGTACCAGCATTCAACTGGCTCTTTCCTGATTGTGGATAGGATGTGACCAGCTGCCTCTGGCTCCTGCGAGAAATCCCCATCTTGCTGGACCACACCCTTGAACCAAAAGAAATCCTTCTTCCATCCTTAAGTTATCCGTGTGAGGCATCTTGTCACACAATGTAGAAAGTAACTAGTACAATGCTGTATACTAGTCCCCAAAGAGACAACGTAGATAAAAAAGGGCACCCAACTTGCCTTTTCCTCCTTTTATTCTTTGCCAAACTCCCCTCCCATGCCCACTTGTCCTGCTTAGCTGTAATGACATTTCGTCTGCAATGCCCAGCATTTCTCCCTCCTCCTTTCTCTCCCATCTCCTGCATTTTGGAGAAAGCTCCTCAGCCATCCACAGCATTCATTTGGCTCTCTGTGTCATGTTTCCTCATTGCTTCCTTCAGAACTGTGTTACCGTATTATTATAAAGTCTCTAGGTCTATGAATTGCAGTACACCCACAAGAGAGCAGATGGCAAGATGAATGAATAATGAAAAGATCAGCTGTAACACGAATATTCACATACTCCTCCCACCAAGGGGTAGAACAGGGTTGAACTGAGCCAGCTGCCCCTCCCGACATATCCTCTGTCATCTCAGCCCCTGGAGACAACTCCCTTTGATAGACACATCCCCAGGGCCCTGCTTCTCATCTCTTGGTTTCTTTGATAGGTTTTGTTTGCTTGGCCATTTCATTTTCTTTCTTTAAGCATATTTTTATTAGTTCTTTGAGAATTTAATACAATGTATTTTGATCATTTTCAGCCACCCTCCCCAAATCCTCCCAGATTCACCCTCTTCCCTACTCACCTAACCTTATGTCTTTTTTTTAAAGTTAAATTTGTGCTGCCCGTATATTCTTGGGTGTATAGCCTTCCACTGGAGTATAGTAGACTTATCAGGAGCGACAGTCTTCAAAGACTGACTTTCCCCCTTCTAGCAGCTATCAATTGCAAACAGCTCCTCAGCTAAGGGGTGGAACTTCGTACTCATGCAGCTACAAGCTGGTCTGGCAAGGCATGCACATTGGTGCAGTAATGGCACAGACATCATGGGAGTAACCAACCACTTTCTGGACTTTTAGATTTAAGTCCCTCTCCATAAGATGAAACCCCATACCCAGGACCATTATGGGGCCAAGAACCTGTGATTAGATGGATCATAGACCCTAGTGGAGAACCTGTCACTACTATTCAACTAAATGGACATAGCATTAAACTGACTCCTAATGAGTTATCATTATGCCCATACATTTCATTTTCTTATATTTATTTAGACCAATTTTTTGTGTATGTGTGTGTATATGTTTGTATGTATGTATGTACGTATGTATGTATGTATATACATATGTCTGATATATACACACACACACACACACACATGCATATTCTTGCATGTGGGCTTGTACATGTGTGTGTCAAATGTCTTTATCAATCATTGCCCACCTAATCTATGGAGTCAGGTCTCACATTTGAACTCTGGGCTCACTTATTTAAGTAGTCTATCTAGTCATCTTGTCCTGGAGACCCCCTGTATCTGCCTCTCTAGTGCTGGGATTACAGGTGCTTACACATCTGCCTGGCTTTCACATGGGCTCTGTCTCTCAGTTTCTGTTTTGGTTGTCTTTGAAGTGCCTTGTGAGTATTTTAACACTATGTCGTTTTTTTCTTGGTGTGCACTCAAAATGTTTCACCTGAATTAAATTCTGTAGCTTTTCTCTCTCTGAAATGGCTACGTATTATACATTTGTATTGTCACACATAATGTTTATATACTTATGTATGTATATATTTATATCTTTGTAGGTAGTTTGTATTTTGGGTGGGTGCCTTATATCTTTTATTTTTATTACTTTTGGTAAAACCAGTTTCTGCTGGTTGCTGGTAATTTATAGAAACAGAGAATGGTGGGGAGCAGAGAGCTTGATGGACATGAAATCTACATGAGATTCCACACTCAGTGAGAGACCCTGTCTTAAGGCAATAAGGCTGTGAGCTATGGAGGAGGGCAGCCAACATTCAGCTCCACATGCACACACCCATGTGCACACACACACACTTGTGTGTACACATCAAATCATAAACATACACTTGTGCATGCACATACACACGCTCAGAGAAAAATACAAAATGTATTTTGTGCATAGGTTCCATATCTGGGGATTTTACTGAATTACCTTAGTAAGTTGGAAGCTTGACCTTATTTTCAGTTTTAATTTCAGTTCTGTCTGTCAGTGGTTTGACTCCATGTTGATGTCTGACTGTCCCAGCTTTGAGTCATCTTTCTCCCTTCCTTTTCTCCCTGCCATCTGGAAGCTGGTGGGAAGCCCAGGGTTCCCCAGGCCTCACCTTGGGTGGAAACTTCATGTCAACTCACCACCCAGCCACAGTGAAAACCCCAGTCAACCATTGTGGCCAGTTTGGGACTAGCATGTGATCCCACTCTGCCCTTCAGAGAGCCTCACCCTGTAACCAACCCCTGCACAGCCTTCCCGGGTGGGCAGTTCCAGAGCCAGGTCCTAACCCAATTTTAAGTAGATAGTTTCTGTCTTCTCTGTAGGGCAAATACAATATAGTGTCCCATTTATCCATTCCCTGGAGAGACATAAGCAGCATCTACCTCAAAGTGCCATTCCCCCAAAGCCCACTGTGGGGAACCAATGAGTTTCCTGAGATCCCTTACAAAGCAGGGGTGAGGGGGTGACTGACAGGATCATGTGTGATCCCAAAGCAGCCACAATGAAGGCCTGACCACAGCCTCATAGGCGAACACCCATTCTATTAGCCTTTTCCAGCCTCTATATTCTAGCACCTTTCAAGGCCCCAGGCCAAGTGCAGTTAGTGCAGAATTTCATACAGATCTCTGGGAGGAGAGGATGGAAGTCATGTTAGAGACCAGTGACCCTTCCCACCCTTCCTTCTCAGAGGGAAGCCATCAGTCCCAGACCTGATGGTTATGGCCTCTCGCAGGCTCTGTAGCTGTCTGCTGAGGATGGCTCTTTTGTCCAGAGGGCCTTGTTCTATAACAGAAATGTGTTTGCCTCTCCTTTCCAGCTTCCTCCTTTGTTTCTTCTGCCCTTCTAAATGGTTTGAATCTGTCATTATAACAGTGAAGTAAGACAGTGACCCGATGCGTGCCCACTTCCTCCTGAGCTGAGAAAGGTCCCCCTTTCTTCTGGTTTGTTATGAGACACCAGAACTGGTTTTAGGAGTAATTAGAAGCCCTCCCTTCGGTATCTGTTGAGATAATCTGTGCATGTGATGAACAGCCTGGAGCGATTTTGTGATGGTAAACCCACCTGTGCTCCTGAGATAAGCTCAGGCAGCTCTTCATTTGTTCACGTTCACAGAGTCCTGATCAGGTCTGTTCCACGTGAGATCTCAAAGAGAAAATGGGGACTGCAGTTTCTGTTCACTGTTAGCCTTGTCCAATCAGTTGTGGGCATCTTAGCAATATTTTGGTGATTTCTAAAATATGAAATTACTTAAAAACTTTTAAATATGGAAAAATTTTAAATTTTAAGTATGAAAAATATAAAATATGAAATTACTTCTTGGATATTTGTTCATGGATTTTAATTGTTTTTTAGGCAGGGTCCCTGTCTTGAACTCACAGAAGTCCACTTGCCTCTGCCTCCATAATGCTGGGATTAAAGACATGTGCCACTTTTTTTCTCACTTATAACTTATTTACATTTTTAATGTTGTAGAATGAATTTATTTGCTTTCTATATTTTCATATTGTAAAAAATATCCTTATTTTTAATTTATGCCTTTTTCTCTTTCTGATAATAAATCTTGTCAAGAATTACCTATTTTTTTAGACTGAAAACTTGTGATAATTTGTTTGCAATTGGCCCCCATGAGCTTATGGGGAATGGCACTATTAGGAGGTGTGGCCTTGTTGGGGTAGGTGTGGCCTTGTTGGAGGAAGTGTGTCATTTTGGGAGGTGGGCTTTGAGGCCTCCTATGCTCAAGCTACATCTAGTGTCACAGTTTACTTCCTGTTACCTGTAAATCAAGATGTAGGACCCTCAGCTCCTTCTCCAGCACCATCTCTGCCTACATGATGCCATGTCCCATCATGACAATAATGGACTGAACCTCTGAACTGTAAGCCAGCCCCAGTTAAATGTTTTCCTTTATAAGAGTTGCTGTGGTCATGGTGTCTCTTCACAGCAATAGAAACCCTAACTAAGACAAGACTCAACTTGGGTATTTTTTAGCATTGTTGAATCTCCCTATGGTTTGTGTGTGTGTGTGTGTGTGTGTGTGTGTGTGTGTGTGTGTGTATGTGTGTAGTATATATGCTTGTCAGCTTGTCAGTGTGGGTAGTGTGCATACAGGTGTGTGCGCACATGGGTGCAAGTACATGTGGGGACCTCAGGCTTGTTGTGGAATATTACTTTAACTATGAAAATGTGTTGCATTTGTTTATGCTGCAGAATATTACTTTAACTATGTAAAGGTGTGTTACATTTGTTTAACTAGGCAAAGATGTGTTACATTTGCTTATGCTGCATTTGATTAACTATGTAAAGATGTGTTGCTGTTTTAACTTGCCTGCCTAAGGCACATGATTGGTTTAATAAAAAGCTGAATGGCCAATAGCTAGGCAGTAGAGGGATAGGTGGGGCTGGAAGGCAGAGAGAATAAGTGGGAGGAGAGAAGAGAGAATGAAGGAGAAAGAAAGGGAGATGCCTTGGGCCAGCCTGGCCACCAGCCAGCTGGATATGGAGTAGGACATACCAAGTGAAAGAAAGGTAAAAAGCCTCAAGGCAAAGCACAGATGAAGAGAAACAGGTTAAATAAGTTACGAGAGCTAGTAGAACAAGCATGCAATAAGGCCGAGCATTCATAAGTAATAATAAATGAGGTGGTTTTGTGCTCCCCAAAATACTGTGCACCCTAATAAACATATCTGGGGTCAGAGACAGAACAGCCACAACATTAAACATAGAGGATGGGCAGTGGTAGCACACACCTTTAATCCTAGCATTCCAGAGGCAGAAATCCGTCTGTTCAAGGATACAGCCAAGCATGGTGACTCATGCCTTTAATCCCAGAAAGCAAGCCTTTAATCCCAGGGAGTGATGGCAGAAAGGAAAGATATATAAGGCGTGAAGACCAGAAACTAGAAGCATTTGGCTGGTTAAGCATTTGGCTGGTTAAGCTTCAGGCTTTTGAGTAGCAGTTCAGCTGAGACCCATTCTGGATGAGGACTCAGAGGCCTCCAGTCTGAGGAAACAGGATCAGCTGAGGATCCAGCGAGGTGAGGTAGCTGTGGCTTGTTCTGGTTCTCTGATCTTCCAGTTCACCCCAATACCTGGCTCAGGTTTGATCTTATTAATAAGAACTTTTTAAGATTCCTGCTACATCTAAGTCTCTGTGTTACGATTTGGGGGCTGGCAGTTGGAGAAAGCCTGCTACACAGGTTGACTTTGAGTATCATTACTCAGTTGTTTTTAATATATGGCCATTTATTTTTAATTTATTTTACTTTAAATTGGCATTTAGTAATTACATATATTGGGGCACAGTGTGACATTGCAATATGTATGTACAATGTGTAGTGATCAGATCTTGCCTATCACGTCAGATGCATCTTTTCTTTGGATAATTTCCAAAATCCTCTGTATTATTTTGAAATAGATTCATTTTATTTTTGAAGCAGTGTCTCACCCTGAGCCTGCAGCTCATCTGTTATGCTTCAAGGATCCACATGTTTCCTCCCCTCCCCAATGCTGGGGTCACAGGAGTGCAACCCACTTGCAATTTTTTTTCACATGAATCCTAGATCCCAAACTCATGCAACAGGTAACTTGTGTCCTAGGCCACCTCCCAGCCTGGGTCTCTGTGTTTATTATCTGGCTCTAATTCCTTCTCTTGTGTTTATTAATATCCGACATTTGCTTCTGGAAGATTGATTGGTATTCATATTCTTTCTTTAGTTGAATCATTTCCTCCTTAACTTTCAACCTTTCTTGTCTTTCAGCTCCGGTAAGCAACGCTTCCTGAAATGTCTCCACTGTTTCCGTGCGTACTTTTTCATCATTTAAGATCTCTATTCTAATTTCCACTGTGGGTTATTCTGCAGCAGGAGAGTTGCTTATTTCATTTCCTGATACCCAGACATTAGAGGTTCTCATAGTTATGTATAATACTTGATTCCTAATACTCATTTTAATCGGCAGATTGCTCAAATAGTGCTGGTCCTTCATTATTTGCTGAGACTTGGAATCCCACTCCAAGCATCTGAAATTTATATTCTCTTAAATGTCCTGTCCTACACACCCACTGTGCCAGGTTCTTAACAACAGCTTACAATAGTCATCTATTTATATGCAATTTTATCAAATTATTACCAAATAAAATATTTTTAAAATATTCTTTTTACTTTAAACGCAATTTAGCTTTGTCAATTTATAATCCACGTTATTGGCCTCATGTGTATTTAAAATTGCAACACCTTCCTGGTCATTTGAACTAGACTTTCTGTGTATAGTCTTTTTCTCTGGTGGCAGTTCTTATATTCAATCTATTCTGTATAATTTTTAAAATAGTGGTGCCAGCTTTGGTTTATTAGCATTTGTGAAGTAAACTTTATTGTATTTATTGGCCTTAAATATTTTTCATGCAACATACTTTGATCGTATTCTTCCCCTCCCACAACTCCTCCTGGCTCTTCCCTGCCACCCTACCTCATGTTCTCCCTCTCTCTTAAAAAAATTAAGAAAAAAAAAGACAAAAAGACCAAAAAAAAAATGCCAAAACAAAACCAAAAAGCACACAAGGGAAGCCGCTGTGCTGAGGACAGCTGAGCGAGGCCTGATCTGTGGGTGTGTATTAGGAATCATTTTATTGCCGTGTCCCTTAACCAGAATAACAGTAGTAAAGTTTCCCCCAGGGCCGTGACCTATCTAGTTTCAGTTTCTTGGACACTTTAGTAGAGTCAGGTACAGGTTCCATCTGGTAGATTGGGCCTTAAATCTAATTTTAAAAAGTGGCCGGCTTCAAAGGATAACATTTGTAGCACTGTTACACCAGTGTGTCTTGCAGACAGGTCACTGTTGCGGGTGACAGGGTTTATAGCTGGGTGATGTTGGCCATATTTCCCCCTCCAGTGGTGAGCAGAGTACCTTCCAGCACCACGGACAGATGCTCAGCAGTAGGGGTGAAGCCTCTAGTTGGGTAGCAGGTTGATTTATCTATGTTCTACCTTGTAATTTAGTTGAATCTTCAGCAATAGGGTCTTACCGTCAGGGATTGGAGGGTGACCATCAGAACTGACAGTAGCCTGTGGTGTTTGGGGCTCTATGGGACCCCGTTTGGTCAATGACAAGAATATGTAACCCATTTCTGGTACTTGGGGCTTTACTTTGTAGCCTAAGATGTCTACTTGGGGAATTGTCTCCCCCATTGTATGTGACTCCAAGAAGCTTCTACAATAGTATGTTTCCATGTGACTTTTCAAAAGCCCCTTTGTGTCAGTTCCAAGGAAGGAGAAATAGAATATATTGTTATAAAGGTTTAAAGAAGAAACTAGAATAAGAGGATTAAATGGGGAAGGGTGAGAGGGTAGCATTAAGGAGGGGTGTGGGGGGAGCTAACACTAAGGGGGTGAGAGGGTAGCATTAAGGAGGGGCGTGGGGGGAGCTAACACTAAGGGGGTGAGAGGGTAGCATTAAGGAGGGGTGTGGGGGGAGCTAACACTAAGGGGGTGAGAGGGTAGCATTAAGGAGGGGCGTGGGGGGAGCTAACACTAAGGGGGTGAGAGGGTAGCATTAAGGAGGGGTGTGGGGGAGCTAACACTAAGGGGGTGAGAGGTAGCATTAAGGGGGTGTGGGGGGAGCTAACACTAAGGGGGTGAGAGGGTAGCATTAAGGAGGGGTATGGGGGGGCTAACACTAAGGGGGTGAGAGGGTAGCATTAAGGAGGGGTGTGGGGGGCTAACACTAAGGGAGGAGGAAAGGGTGGCATTAAGGAGGGGCATGGGGAAAGCTAACATTAAAATTTACTTAATTTTAAAAAACATTTGCATAAATTCTTTGGAAATTTCATGCAATATGTTTTGATCACATTCACCCCAAACTCCTCCCCTTAACCCCTCCCAGACCCACCTCACTTTCTCATCCTACAATGTCCTGGCCCTTCCCCTCCTTTTAAAAAGTCTTTATCATTATTTTGAAGTGTATGGATGTTTTGCCTGTGTGTATGTCTGAGCCCCACTGTGTACCTGTGCCTGCGTATGTCAGAAGAGGGCTGGATCCCCTGGAGCTGGTGTTGCAGGCAATTGTGAGCTGCCATGAGGGTGCTGGGAATCAAACCCAGGCTCTCTGCTAGATCAGCCAGTGCTCTTAATGGCTGAGTCATCTCTCCACCCAAGTCTGCTCTTTCTTTTGCCTTGAGTTTTAGACCCTCTGTCTGGTGTTCCTTTTCTTTCTGCCTGATAAACATGTCCTTTAAAGTTTTCCCTTCATGAGAGTTTCCAGGAGTGAATCTTCTGCCATCAGCTCTCTAAACCGTTTCTTCTCTCCTCATCCTCGAGGCTAATCTCTGCTGCACACAGCACTCAATATTATTGCTGAGACCAAAAACATATATTATCCCATGATCACTGGGTTGCCCAAATATACACAGTATACTGCTTGACTTCATTGACCAAAACAAGTCATGTGACTGTGTTTTGGCAAAACACAATGGAAAAATGGAATTCAATGGTAAGAAACACAGGATATTTGTCAACTATCCTCTCTCATTGTCCTTACTTGGTTATTTCTAGGACCCCTCTGTAAGTGCTCAAGTCCCTTGCAGAAACCAGATTCACCCTAAACTGGGCAGATAAAGGTTGGGGAACCAGTATGGATTATCCTCATGTTCCTGGGGTCTTTTCCTCTGCTGTGCTGACAGGAAGTGTCATATTGCACCTCTCTCCCAGGCACCCCAATCTTCCACCTCCCTACTTCTTGTACTCCCACTGCAAGAGAGCAAAAGTTTCTGCTGGGGAGCATGGGGGCTGTCATTGTGCCTACATAAAAGTACTCACAGCAAGGGAGTGGCCTCCGGGCCCTCCAGCTGAGAATGCAGAAGTCTTGCGGTGGCGATGCACACCTTTAATCCTAGCACTTGGGAGGCAGAGGCAGGTGGATCTCAGTGAGTTCGAGGACAGCCAGGACTATTATACAGAGAAACCCTATCTTGAAAAGCAAACAAAAAAGTTAGCAGCCAGTGGGCACAGTTATTAATTTTTAATAAACTTGATTTATTTCCACATTGGTCCTACTCAGCATCATTAGTTTTGAAAGGGGGAGAAACTCTCCCCGACATTCTAGCAAGATGTTGGCTATCAAATCTAGCCTTGTGTGCTGCATAAGCTTCCTCCTATCAAATTCTCAGACTGGGATGCTCCTTGACAGATATCACTTAAAACCAATCTCTGTGGGCACACAAATCTGAAGATGTGTGTGTGTGTGTGTGTGTGTGTGTGTGTGTGTGTGTGTGTGTAGTGTTTGCAATGCAGTCTGCAAAACCATGTCCAGAAGTGGAACAGCATATGGCCACGTGGGGAGCTAGCCTGGAGAGAGTCCCAGGCAGCATGTTTCAGGGACTGCAATGAGTACTCTGTCGTTAGGAAGAGGGCCTCCGGCAGGTGCATCTCTTCCACATGAAAATATCTCTGTCAGCTTTGTCAGGGTTTTAACAATTAACTTGCAAGAAGAGCTTGTCCGAGGAGGCCTCTCAATGCAGCTTCGTTAATTAAATGAAACTTCTCATATTTTGAGTTTTCTCCTTGTTTGAGCCTCTGCTGGAACTAATGGCTACTAATTACATGCAGTGTTTACAAGCGACACCTAGAGGCCCTGCCAGGTGGCACTGGAGAGCCCTTTAAGGAAGGATGAGAAGAGGCTGATGGAACCAGGAACAGGCACAGGCCTGCGAGCTGAGCTGTCCATTGTGTTTGTTTGGAGAGCTGAGGTGTTGGGATGAGGCAATTGTTGGCACTTGCCTTCCTGTTTCAAAGACGACAAACAAACAGCTCTTCTGACAGCTGGGAATGTGGAGGAACTACAGGGAACTCAGACACTCAGCGCACTGGAGAGCAGACTGCACTGAGATTCACAAAGAGATTCAGCCCAGAAGGAGCAGGAAGCGAAGCGAGGGATGCGCCCTATCAGAGGGCGGTGCCGATCTCCAGCCCTGGCATGCACAAACATTGATGGATAATTGTAATTAGCTTTCAGAATTTTTAATTATAGAAGCGATATAAATAATCACCTGGCCCATGCCACTAATGAGAGTCCTTGTGCTGAGATGCACCCGGAGGCTCCTGCTAGGTACCTTTGAAAGCATAGCTGTAATGAGGTATCTGGAGGAGAGCGGGCTTTGGGAAGCAGCAAAATCTACATACAAAAAATAGTCATTAAAAGAAGTAGCCAGTATCCACACTAAGGGGACAGTGTCCACAAGAGGTAGCCAATATCCATGTTGGCTAGCCAGTATCCTGGAATGGACTTAGAACAGCCAGACATGGGAGCTTCGGCTGTATTTAGAAGTTTCTGCAGCTGTTGAAAATACTATAGCAACAAACTGAAGAAAACAAAGCAATTTTTAACATACAGTTCCACAGAACTGGGAGCCAGCGCAAAGAGAAGGCACTAATGGGTAGTGTACGGACTTGGCACAAGACGGTGTTTCTAAAGCAGCACCTTCAGACTGATTGTAAGAATTTCCCATCCTCTCTTCCCACAGGCCAGGACTCACCTCCTCTCCAATCCCCTCCTCCCCACTATCTGTTTAGGATGAAAAACCTTAGGTAGCGATTGTGGCCCAATCACGTGACAGACGCCTATAACTTTCCAGCACCCAGAGTTCTGAGGCAAGCAGGCACCAGTCACCAACCCGAGGAGAGAAGGGCCATGTGCCTCCACCCTGTCTGTGACTCCTGCAAACTTTAAGTATGCCTCATACTGGGAACAAGCCATTATGATCTTCCTTACACAGCCAAGCTCCATGAACACCCTGGTCTTGCTTCCCCAAAGCCCTGTGGTTTCCAGTGTGCTGCATCGCTGTCCCCAAACACACCCAGGATGTGTATGGGCCACCCTGTCAGGAGCTCTGTGGAACATTGTGTGTGTGTGTGTGTGTGTGTGTGTGTGTGTGTGTGTGTGTACACTAGCTGCTTGGGTATTGATCTAAGAGGAAACATTCTCCAACTGCCTCTCTGTTCTCAACCACAGAAGTGACAGCTGTGTAAAGCCATTGAAGGCAGCAGGCAATTTTGTCCTGACTCGAAAGCCTGTATTTTCAACTTAGTTATAATTTCCTTGCACTTGATCTTTGATATTGTTCACAAAGCGTGAGTCTTACAAAAGTCCTTCCATGGGGAGAAGGCCAAAGACTTCTCTCCGCTCCTCAACACTTGTGTCCCTTTTGCTTGTAATGATTGAAATAAACCCATAGATTAGCCTAGCACTGTTCTGTTTTCAGCCTCCCTTGCAGCTAGCTGTGGGCATGTGACCAAACCCTAGCCAATGGGGAGAAGCATAAAAAACTTTACAGCTAATTCTAGAGTATGGCCTAGATATAAGTGACACATTTTCTCATCTCTCCCCCCTCCCCTTTTAACTTTACTCGCTGCAAAGTGGATGGGTGGTGGGTGGACCACAAGGACATCTCCATATGAAGAGATGATGGAGCAGGAGAGCAGAAACTGCTTGGGCCCCTGATGATAGCATAGTTATCCTGCCAGCCCAGGACATCAATTTGAACTACAGAAAAAGAAAAAAAAAGTGAGCGATCCCAGGTAAACAAGTAACTTTGTAACTTTGTTACATTAGCCAAGGTGGAATCCTCCCTGCTAAAGCCTTGCTTATTAATGTGCTAATGCAAAAATTAGCTTTGAGGGGATTGCAGCAAGATTGCTATGGGTTTATTGCATAGGTTTGTCCTTGTGATTTGTCTTAAGCAGAGGAAAAACACACATACTTTCTTATTCAACTCAGCTCCTAGGAACCCTGTAACTCACTCAATGTTATACTTATTTATATGTGTGTATACACATCCCAGTTCAGGTGACAACTTGTAGGAGTCAGTTCTCTCCTTCCACCAGGTGGATTCTGGAACTTGAGCTCAGGTGGACAGGCTTGAGCTGCAAGCACCTTTCCCTGTGAACCATCTTGCTGGCCCTTGACTATGTCTTTAGTAGTTACCATGGATGTCATCGGTCTGTCTCACTGGCTTGTCAAAGTTTGGTGTCACCAGTAGTTTTTAATCTAGAAGACTCAAAGAAGCATCATCTCCAGCAGCTCCTTTCCTCCCCTAACCACGGCTGTATCATGTGCACTTTAGTCCCGTGCAGACCTGCTGGTCTCCAGCTCAGCCTTTCCTCTAATTCGGGCTAAAGACCATCTGACTCCAAGTTCTCTGGAATTCCTTCACTCATGTCCATTCTTGACAACATCCTCCCTCTCTCAGAGTTCTCATTGGCAGCTGCTTTGCCCTAGCCATTGAGTGACCATGCCCTTGTGTTACCATCTGCCTTTCTGCTGTGGTGCTCAAGGCCAGTTCCACATTGATTGCTTTCAAGGACTTTTCTCTGCCTTGACAGCGCTCTGTCCCCACATACACATGTACGGCTTCACTTCTGTTCATTCTGCAGTGGTTTCTTTCATCAGCTAGAACATTTCAAAGGGACCTTCTCAGAACCTTGTCCCACTACATGCTCCTTCCTTCTTTCCAATGTCACCTAAGACCTCAGTGCTGTCCTCTGTCTCCTCCTATTTTATTTTCCATTCCCCCCACTTTCATTATCTCTCTTCATATTCAGTTCAGAGTCTTTACTTCTGATCAGTGTTCCAAAGATATAGTTATGATTTTCATTTGTGTTTAATCTATTATTAAATCCATTCATTGAGTTTTTAATATTGATCACAGGAAATTTTAGTTTCTATTTGTCTCTTTCTTAATGACTTGTTTCATTGCCCAAGTTCTTTATAGTCTTATTTCATTCTCTCTCTCTCTCTCTCTCTCTCTCTCTCTCTCTCTCTCTCTCTCTCTCTCCCTCCTTCCCCTCCTCTCCTTCCCTTTCTCCAGACTACTACCTCTCTTGAGACAGGATCTTACAATGTAGCCTGGGCTCTTCCAGAACTAGCTACGTAGACCAGGCTGGCCTCAATCTCATAGGATCCACCTGCCTCTGAGTCTCAAGTGCTAGGACTAAAGGCATTTTTTAAAAAAAAGTCTTTCAGCAAAGTGTGGAACCTAAGGAAGCTGTCAAGGAACCCAGGCTCTGTCTTGGGAGGTCTGGACTTAATGCTGGAATCTGAACTGTGGACTGCACCCTCACCCTGTGAGATCTGGCACTACCTCCAAGTACTTAGCATAGGTGAAATTAACTGTTAATCCCTTAAAGGTGAAAGTCCCCCCTTGTTATTGGGTGAGTGGTCAATGGGACTGGAACACCATGCTCTAATATCAAAAGTTCTGTGGGAATGGAGAGAGTTGTGTCTCTGGTTCCTTGTGACTTTCTCATGCCACCCAGCCTTTGGTCTACTTAGCCACCTCCTTGAATTGGGTAGATGCATGGGGGAGAGGTGTAGACAGCAGGGTGTCCTCTGTGAGTCCTGCCTTCCCAACCCCCCTCAGACTACCAGCTGTCATCCTGGGGGCTGGACATCTTATTTGTTTAATTTACTTTGTCATTTTTAAATGCGGTGTGTGTGTGTGTGTGTGTGTGTGTGTGTGTGTGTGTGTGTGTGTATGTCTTATTCCTCTAGAACTGGAGTTACAGGTGGTTGTGAGCATCTGCTGTGGGTGCTGGGAATTGAACTCTGGTCTTCTGCAATACCAGCATGTGCTCTTCACCACTGAGCCCTCTCTCCAGCCCCACCTTATTTTTTCAAGGAAGAATTTTTCCTTGGACCCTGGGCCTGGAAGGATGTCCAGTTGGCTAGTTGGCAAGCAGACTCTAAAGGTCTTTCTGTCCCCACCTCCCATTTAATATCCCATACCCTAGGGCCTGGGAACTGAATTTCAGTCCTCCTGTTTGCCTGGCAAGCTCACTGACTGATCTGCCTTTCAGCTTTCTCTAAGTCAGTGCCAATCTAATGGTATGCTCTTCCACAGACACTCAGTGAAGACATTGGAGGATGCCATCTGGGAAAACACTGATGTAATTCATCTAGCATTTGGAGTAGAATTCCTGTGTTGTTTCAGGGTGAAAACCATCGTGAAATTTTATACCCATCCCTTTCCCTTTTTAAGAATACACAGAGCATTACAAACGTTATTTGTTTTTTAATGAACCAAGGCCGTGATTGTTTTTATTATGCCATTCAATTTTCATAATTATATATATTCATGTTTATATCTTTACTTATTATTATTGATTATTTTGGTTCACCATCCATCTGCTGAGAAAATACTGAATACAGGTTCTTTTCATTGAGCAAAGGTCATCATCAGCATCAATAATCACTGTTTAGATTGGCTGTTTCTCCAGGGGCCAGGGTGGCTCATTATCCAGGATGATCATGAGAGTGCTGGGACCTCATACAGGGCCTCTGCTTCCATCCCCTGTATCCCCACAGGAGCCCAGGTGCTGAGATTATCCTCAGTGTTCACATAAAGGGTATGGAGCCTGATGAGGGGAGGGAGCCCTCCAGACATTATACCTGAGGAAGAGGAGCAGATGGCTCCCTCTCATGGATGTGGCACCATATACTTGATAGAGGGACACAGAGCCAAGTAGGACACACCCAGTCTTGTTTTGAAACAGCCCACCCACCAATTGCTGTTGACTGAATTTCTGAGAGTGAAGTGCTCAGGCAATGCGTCTGCCTTGCACAGAGGGAAAGATCTGATGAGGATGGGAAGGTGCTCTGTTGATGGAGTCCAGATGCTGCCTCAACATCTGCCCTCATTGCTCATGGGGCTTTATTTTGTTTTCAGCTTTGCTTACTTCCTCTTTTTTTAGTATAACAATTGTTATGTTGATTACATTAAAAAACAGAAGCTGGGAACTTTTGTTCCCTTTTCTTTGTTTACCACATCCGCATACATATCACCCTGACGCTCTGTCTGGAAAGAAACCTCCCAACCACAGGAGCAGGTTTACAGCCTCAGTGAAATGGCTACAGCACCCTGGCTCTCTGCCCTGCAGCAACCACTTCCCTTGTGAAATTCACATTCTGGTTCCTAGAATTAGCCCTTTAATCTGAGATGGCAGTGTTACTGGCTGATGGAGTCACTGCTTGTTACTGGGGAGATTGGGGTCCCCTCTTAGGGTTCTTGGTTAATGAAAGATTTTAAGAACAGACTAAAAAAAGAAAGTGGAGCACAATTTTTATTAGAGTTTAAATGAAGAGCCAGATGAGCTGTAAATCTTAGTAGCTGCCTAGAAGAAGTATGGATGGAAGAAGGTGGGCAGACCCAATAGAACCTCTGTGGTGGCTTGTTGGGACTATGCTACAGGGTAGAAATTCTGGAGAAAGAAGAGTACATTATCTCATTCAAGGGGTAATTATTCCACCCATCTTTTTAGTGTGACCTAAAGTGGATATGTCTTCACTTCCTAGGGGTGGTCCCCTGATTAGGGGCTGTCCTGTCCTGATGGAGTAACTCTTAAGGTAGGAGATAATGTTAGGTCTTTATTATTTACTCCGACAACTGGATGTAGGGATCTTCATCCCAGGCAGTTCAGGTGAGTGTTTACGGCTGAGCATCAGTGGGTCATACACAGATAATGCAGCAGGTTGTTGGGGACACAGACAGGAAACTGCTGTTTGTCTTGGAGAAGCCTTCAGTCTAGTAACCCAGGCCAGCCTGTGTCCAGGGGTCTGGGGAAGCTTTGTTGATGAAACACAAAATGCTCACAGCCCATGAGAAGGCATGAGGAGAGAATAAGAGGGAGTTTTCATGTCTTAGAATGCAGTAGCCTGGCTAGGATTGGCAGGTTACACTTAGGGGAGCCATTCAACAGAATGCTGAATTGAAAGGGCTGCTACAGATAGACGTGTGTGCACACAGAAGGACCCAGTGTATGCATTCTGTACAGAGCATGTGTATGTCACATGTGCACACATGATAGAAATTTTGGCATGGCTGACACACTGATCTGGAGGGTGTTATGGAGAGAGTAATTTACAGTGTGAGGACAGAACATGTTGGGAAGGCTCCACTCCTGCCCTGGTATGATGTCATAGCTAAAAACGTGGCTCAGATAAGAGGCCAGTGGGAGCTTGGGGCCTGGGGTGTACACACAGGCATCACTGGCTCTCAGAAAGGAGGGCTGGCAGAGGGGCTGCTCTGCCAGCTGAGGCCTTTTTAAGGCAATGTGAGCCCACTGACTGAGCTGGTGGCAGCCAGTTCTACTGTTGGGTACCTTGTTCCAGGCCCCTGTCCATCAGTCCCCACCTACCCCCCCACACTAAAGGGATAATTGTTCCTCCCATATCTCTTTGGCATGGCTTAAGGTGGATTGAGTTTGTGTGTGTGTGTGTGTGTGTGTGTGTGTGTGTGTGTGTGTGTGTTACATATATACACACACACATACATAGTTTTTAGTTAGGCACAATTCAACACATATATACAGTGGAGGGTGAAACAAGAGCCCCTCAGGGTTGTAGGGTCTCACCTGTGGAGTTGTTAATGCTGAGAGTGTTGGGGAGAGAATGGAACAGGAGAGGAAGGGGACCCAAGATAGAGATACCTGGGACTCCCTTATCCAGGTGAGAGGGAGATGCTGTGGAACAATCATTGTACACTGTAAATGTGCATTGCTCTCATTGTTAATAAAAAGCTGACTAGCTGATAGCTGGTGAGACAGCCTGACACAGAGAGAATTCTGGGAAGAGGAAGGGTGGAGTCAGGGGTTGCCAGCCAGATGCAGAGGAAATAAGATGAGAATGTTGTACTGAGAAAAGGTACCAAGCCACATGGCTAAACATACATAAGAAACATGGGTTAATTGAAGTGTAAGAGCTAGTTGGTAATAAGCCTGAGCTACTAGCTGAGCATTTATTATTAATATTAAGCCTCTAAGTAGTTATTCGGGAACTGGTGGGCAGGAGAGAACCATTGGGTTACAAGGAGAGCCCTTGTTCCTAGCTCCAGGATGCATCAGAGAACAGCTCCTTCTGCACTTCAGAAAGCACCATCAAAAACATAAGTGATGTTTTGGGATACAGTCAAACTCCTCTGGTCCAAAGAGGATGGAACTTCTGAGCCAACAGAAGCATAAACTTTGTACTCACTGCTAAGAACCCAGGGTCCCATTCAGGGCTCCCCCCAACCAGGGCATCCATTTCAACCCCAAAACTTCTAGGTGCTGTCACAGTAGTTTATGAGAGTAATTATGTTTATCCTTTATTTGGCTAAAACTAATGAACCAACCACAAACAACTCAGCATTTTCTCCCCCATTGAATAATGAATATTAATTAACCTGTCAGCAAAGGACTGGCACTTCTCACCAGTAGCTCAGTACACCTCGTGTCAAGGCCAGGGGGGATGCCTCCGCTATAGAAAGGGAAGTGTGTCCAGATGTTCTGAGAGTTAACAGAGATGGAATTTGTCCTGAAAGACCTGATGGCAACGCGACTCTTTCCACAGAACCGCAGTCTCTCTGTACAGTTCACAGCAGTTGCTTTGACAGTGTCTGTGCTTGGAAAACCTTCTAGCAGCTAGCACTGGGATCCTAGCCAGAGGCCACCACTGTGCCATGTTGGGGACATACGGTGGCTTCTGCATTCCTGGTAGAGGTGGCACAGACATGGTAGGGTTCTCCCTTCACAGGAGGGCTGGCATGCATGAGAAAGTGTTTGATCCTGCACTCATTCTGTGTGCTCTGTCTGGGTACCAGATTGGCTTCTGAGTCCTTTCCCGGTGGCATTTGTCAGAACCATGTGTCTCCCCAGAGATGCAGGGCACTCTCTGATAGGCCAAGAGGGAGCAAGAAACATCCAGGTCCCAGGCCTGTGGGTATTTTTTTCTAAGACTTCAGAAAACTCTTTAACCACAGAAGAGAACTCAGAAAATGGTAAGACATTAATTTCATATTATAAGACAGATTTTCTTTTTTAAGCAAAATGAATCTGGAGTTAATGAGACTATGAGATAGAGATGATAAAATGTGAGCGGCTGTTCTGGTGAGGGAGGACCCACTCCATCCCCCACTCAGTTCAGCCACTTCTGCAGAGTGTCAGAAAGCCTCTTGCTGGGAGCACAGACTCAGGATCCTAGATGAGAACCCTGCTGATGGACAAGCTTGTGTTCCCAGGCAGAGGAAAACCAGGTCGACAGAGCGTTTATGATTTAGACCTGGAGCAGCCTCCTTTTCTTCCCTCCCAGCCCAGCTACGGTCTTTCTTCCCTGTCAGTACAGTTTAAAGAGGGAAGGAAATAGAGGGGTGAGAAAGGTAGAAACACAGAAACAGAGAGGGACAGACAGAGGGTACAAACCAAGATGCCAAGAGGGAGGACATCAGTGCAGAAGTCAGAAGAAGCCCAGCCCACAAGCCCACCCCTCCACCTGATGTCATCTCTAAGACCTGGGGCTCCCTCAATCTTCTTCAACTTGGGTTATTTCTGTTCATCCCACTGGGCAAGAATTGGGCCACTATCACAATTTTTGAGGCAAATTTGAAGCAAGCTTTATGAAACGCTGGCCAGGAAGATTCCCAGAGAATGGCACCAAATTACATTAGGTGATTATAAAGGCAAACCCACAGGCTATGTACTTCCATCTTCACCCAGTAGGGGCAAGCATACATCCTGAGGTCCTTCCTGCCTGTGTACTTCCCACCTATATGTGATCAAGCACATCCTGTGCAGTTGCAGCAACCAGCCTTGTATACAGAAGTGAAGACATGTGGCTTAGAAGGCTGCAGTTTAAAGCAATAGGCTCAAGCTAATATAAAAAAATAAGCCACGTAAAGATGGCTACCACACAGAGAATCTGGATTATGTTCTCTTTGATATTTGTAACTGAAGAAAAACATTTGATTACAAAAGCTGTTGAGTTATGCCAAAATGTATATTTTAAAGGTACCTTGACTTCAAAATTTGGATGTAAGGATATGTTGCTTTGGAAAGGAGGCTCTGCTTTTGTTTCCACAGAAAGCCAAAGGCTATGGATTTGTTCCAGATTAAGATACATCAGGTTTGACCAGCCAAGACCCCCTGAAAGGTCTCCGATGACACCATGGCCCAGATGATCCAACATCCAGAATGGTTTGAAGGCAACTGGCTCAGACAATACAGCCTCATGAACTATTCCATAATCCTAAAATTTTCTTTGTGTCCCCATAAGATACAGCGCCCCCCTCCAGCAGGAAGTAGTAAGAGAAGTTACGCCCAAATTCCCAAATATACCAAGCTGACTTTGGAGATGTGTAAAGGTTAAAACCTTCCTTTTTAAGAAAAGAAAAGGGGAAGTGCTGTGGGATGGTCTGTATGTCAAATGTGTGCTGATTGGTCAATAAATAAATCACTGATTGGCCAGTGGCCAGGCAGGAAGTATAGGCGGGACTAACAGAGAGGAGAGTTGAGAGAAAAGGAAGCTGGGTGAGGGAGACACTGCCAGCCGCCACCATGACAAGCCACATGTGAAGATCCTGGTAAGCCACGAGCCATGTGGCAAGGTATAGATTTATGGAAATGAATTAATTTAAGCTGTAAGAACAGTTAGCAAGAAGCCTGCCACGGCCATACAGTTTGTAACCAATATAAGTCTCTGTGCTTACTTGGTTGGGTCTGAGAGGTTGTGGGACTGGCAGGTGAGAGAGATTTGTCCTGATTGTGGGCAAGGCAGGAAAACTCTAGCTACAGGAAGCCACTGTGCCTGGGTTAAGGACAGAGGAAGGATAGAGGTTAAAGTCAGCAGGTCAACAGTGGGAAGAGGCTCTGCGTCAGCTAGCAGAGTTCAATGCTGAGGTAGGTGTCTGAGGGACTGAGGTGACCTCAGCAATGGCCTGTGACATGCACATGGGATCCTTTACCACCAGCCCTGGTATCCATCCTGGTTCTATTGTGGTTGCAGGGTTGTAACTGATGGTCGGTGTTGATGGTCACCTTGATGGGAGTAAGAAGGACCTGTGAGATTAATGATGCACATTGTGTTAGTGTCCCCCTGACACACCCAGTGGCGGTGCTGGAGGTAATGTCCTAGACAGAGGACCCTGGCTGGGTAAAGAGAATGACTGCTATTGGGTAACAGAGGCCTAAAGGCAGGTTTCTGTTTACTAGGAACTCCACTTTCTCAGCCTCAAAGATCAGTGCTGGGGCATGGGCATCTAGTTCTTCATCAATGTGAAGAGCCTGGCTCAATGACCCCTCCCTGCCGGCTGCCACCCCACCCTGCGGGCTGTCACTCAAAATCCATTTGCTTTTCCATTGCTCTGCTCCAAATCTCCCCACCAGAGACATATCTTGGCAGTTTAATCCTCAATGACCTTTTTTTCTACCTGTGGGGCAGCCCAATTTGGTGGTTTCACTTTGCCCTGCTTACACCCTGCAGGATGTATCTCTGAGGAGTTTTCAGAGATGATGAACTGGACCTACCCTGAAGATGGGTATGGGGATGATGCCCCATAGACCAGGGCTGACTGGAGAGAATGGAAGGAGGAGGAAGTCCACCAGGGCAGTCTCTCTCTTTCCCTCCCCCTCTCTCTGCCTCTACCCCCCTTCTCTTCCCCCTAGTCTCTCCTTCCTGGCCACCATTATGCTCATTGCTGCCCCCCTCCCCACTGTGATGGACCATAACTGTGAGCCAAAATAGCCCTCCCTCATCTACCTTGCATTTTTCTCTGCTATTTGCACACAGAGAAAGAGATTCTGACTAGTGCAGAACACTTCCTTTCCTTTCCATTGTAGTTGCTCTCTGAAGACCTTTCTATGTCTCTGAATTTCTATTAAGAAATTGATTTATTTTGGCAATAATCTTTGAGTAGCACTCCATGTTAACTGCAAGGATAGTGTAATGGGGAAAATAATGTTCTCCAGTATCCTTTAGCTGAGATCTTCTGGAACAGAGGTCAGGAGAGGCTGGGAAATGTGTAAGGGAGTTTGGATAGAGAGGGAGTGAAGCACAGGTACTGAGGATATTATTACACACTGGAGGAATCAAATCTAGGGGGCTGTGGTACCACGGGCTCAGAGCAGCCTGCAAAAGTTTAATGTATATTTTAAAATAGATGGGAGAAGAGTCAAGGAGGTGGCTGTTCGTCCTCCAAACTCAATCTGTAAAGTGTTTGCTGTTTAAACATACATGAGGTCAGATTCCCCGGCACACATGCAGATAGAAAGTTGGGTCTGTGGCATGCCCCTGTGATCTCAGCATGTGGGGAGAGAGAGAGAGAGGGATCCATGGAGCTCCTTGGTCAGTCATCAGCACTGGGGGAGGGAGAGAGAAGAATCCATGGAGCTCATTGGCCAGTCAGTTTAACAAAACCTGTGAGTTCCAGGTTCAGAGACCCTGCTTCAAAAAATAAGGTAGAGAATGATTGAAGAAGACACTTGATCTCTCTCTCTCTCTCTCTCTCTCTCTCTCTCTCTCTCTCTCTCTCTCTCACACACACACACACACACACACACACACACACATACACACACACATGCAAACACATGATGCTGCTGTGATCAAACAACATAACCAAAAACAATTTAGGGTAGGAAAGGATTTATAGGGCTTACATGTCCAGGTCACAGTCCATCATTGAGGGAACTCAGGGCAAGAACTCAAGCAAGCAGGATTTTAAAGCAAAAACTATGGAGGAAGGCTGCTTGCTGGTTTTCTTATACAGCTCAGTATCTTGTGCCCAGGGAATGGTGCCTCCCATAGTGGGCTCAGCCCTCCTACATCAATAAATAATTAAAATAATCCCCCACAGCCACTTCCATGGTGTAGCTGCCAGATGAAACAATTACCTAATTTGTTCTAGTATAATAAAAACTTCGGAGTCAGAAATTGAGGTAAAGACCTGAAAAACTCAAGAAAGTGGAGCAATTTGTTGACCCTCTCTCCACGTTCTCTGAAAGTTCCAGCCCCTGAAAATTCCCTCAGACTCCCCCCTGTCTCTTCCTGTTTTCTCTAGCTGCCTGCAAAGTCTTCCAAGAACTTTATGGCTAATCTTAGCCAGCCAATTGCTGACTCCATCCTCGATTCAAGGTTGCTTTATTGGCACAGTGGATTGGCTGTACGGACAATTCTCCCGCAATGCCACAGGGTGATCTTATCCAGGCAATTTCTTAATTGAGGCTTCTTCTCTCAATGACTCAAGCTGTGTCGTGTTGATAATTAAAGCTAACTAGGGCAGTCCCAAACACATCGTAAATGACGGATATCTGAAGTGATGGGAATGATAGATGTTTATCTTGATTTTGATATACATGTATCAAAATATTGCGTGGCACCTGATAAACACACACATTAATATGTGTCAATTAAAGATAAAAGTTAAAAAGCCCATAAAGATATGGAATAGAGTTCTAAGATATCATAAAAATAAGATCAGGAAGAAAATGAGCAAATTTTAATGGTGCAGGTATGTATGTATGGGAGATAATCCTGAAAGGCAGTAGGAGTCTAGTGTAGTGGGTAGCCATTTTAGCTTTGACCTGGAAGTCTTAACCCCATTGAGGCTTCAGTAATGGTCACACCTACAAGGCGGGGCTGAGAGAGGACTCTGAAGACTCAAGATCCAGATGTGCAGGCTCTCTTGGTTCCTGGACCCTGGATGCTGGAGGTAGACCGAGCAGAGTTTTCATAGAGATCTGCCAGACTCTGCCTCCTGAGTGTTGGGACATGGGACTCTTAATCCCATGGTCATGGATTTGTGCCCCACGTTGGGCACCAGATTCTAGAGGTAACCAAAGGAGCTGTTTAACTTCAGGCTGAAATCTCACCTCTGTGAATTAAACAGGGATCACACAAAGAAGACCCTTGGGACAGGCTATGAAGGAAGGGTGCTTCAGACCTGAGGAAGCCTTGCCTTGAAGGCTTGACTAAAATGCCCATCCTTTGATGAGATCTCCAGTGTCGTCTACCTCTTCTTCCTGGTGGACAGGAAGAATCCATTCCTTGTGGGTATAAATTCCTCTTCCAGTCTAGAGACTTTAGCTGTGGTCTGAGGTGGTTTGCTTCAATCAGAGACAGCACTCCTTGTTGAGGGTTTGAGGGTCATCGGAAGAGACATTCTTGCTGATGATTCTTCTCCACTCTGTGGATTTACAGCCCACCAGAACCTGTGCTTTCCTGGGCTGGGGGAGGCACTGTTGTTGAGGTGTCTAAGACCCCACAGACTCCTGGGTTCATCCCCTGGACCCAGGATGATGGTGCTGTTTTGAAGATGGTAGAAACTTTAGGAAGAGGGACCTTGGTGGAGCCTTTGAAGGTGATACCCAGTCCCTGAGCTTTCTGTGCTGCTCACCCTGGCCAACGTGAGTTAAATGGCTCTACTCCACTGAGCTGTGAGCTAAAGTCAACAACTCTCCTTTCCGCTGCTTCCCTTGGGTATTTGTTCTTAGTGAGGAGAACTGACTAGCACAGGTTTGCTGGTTCCATGTGAGAACAGGCACTAGGATGTGGGAGGGGCTGCTGGAGGAGGGTCAGACACCCAGGAGGACAGGAATACAGGCAAGTGCTGGGTTCAGAGATTGAGACCTGAGTCTGGTATTTGACACCTCAGGACAGTGTACAAAGTGACCCGTGCTCTCTCTGACTGTCCTTATAGGACACTGCCCATCTCTCTCTCTCTTCTCCTCTCTAACCAGACAGAAAGGCTTTCCAGTTCCAATCTCATCAAACAGGAAGAGGTTTTCAGAGTCTCCCCCATCCTTCCTGATGAACATGGGCACATAAGCTTCTAACTGCCATCATGATTTCAAATTTTGACCTTCAAACTGAGTCCCTTTCACATGCTGGAATTGTGGAACCAATTATAAGATGTAGTGCCTGGCCTGGCAGTGGTGGCACACACCTTTAATCTCAGCACTTGGGAGGCAGAGGCAGGCAGATCTCTGTGAGTTTGAGGCCAACCTGGGCTACAGAGTGAGTTCCAGGAGAGGCGCAAAGCTACACAGAAAAATCCTGTCTCGAAAAACCAAAAAAAAAAAAAAAAAAAAAAAAGATGTAGTGCCTATTGAGCAGTGAGGGAGACTTTTATTCTTGGAGACAGACTCACAGATCAATTCCTCAGCCCCTGGGGGCTGAGAGATTGTGACTTTGGGGTAAGAGGTGTGAAAAGGAAGGCTGGATGATGAAGGGTATCAAGGTTCCTGTGTTTTCTGGAAATTTAGGGGTCACCTCTTCTGCTGCTTCTGTGGCTCTAGCTGGGCACTCTGGTGATCGTCACTGACACGGTACTGCAAGGAAGTCCATTTACATGTGGATGGTACTACAGCAATGTTGGAGTTTGCTCAGTCACTGTCCGCCAGTGTAGACACTGTAGTCTCAGACAGCCTGTAGAGAGGGGATCTGGTCTACAGCCATCCTCTCCTCAGAAATAAGGTTAGAGCCAGACAGGAGGGATGATGAGAATTCCAGAGACATTTGATAGCTGTCTTTCTGCATGGTCAGTGATCAAGTGTGGCTAGTGCTGTCATGATCAAATCAGAGCCACAGCTGATTGGTGCAGATGAGTGGGATTAGAACTTCCCAGACCCAGGTCCCTCTGTACCCAGATTAGGAACCATTTACTTTCATCACTGATGACTGAGTGCCGAAGGGGTGACTTTCTAGACAAATACAGCTGTGTATTCCAATAATCAAATACATGGACTTAGCAGACAATCTTTCCTCAACATCTTTTTGGGGTTTTTGTCAGTTCCCAGATACCATGAGTACATGGTGGCTGTGGCTTGAATAACAGGAATTTATTCTCAAAGAGTTCCAGAAGAGACCAGAAGCTTAAGATGAAGGTGTGAACTGGAGGCTCCGTCTGGGGGTGTGAGGGACACTGTACTGGATAGTTTGATGTCAACTTGACTCAAACTAGAGTCATCTGGAAGGAGAGAAACTCAGCTGAGAAAATCCCTCCATAAGATCCAGTCTTAGGGCATTTTTTTAGTTAGTGGTTTATGGGAGTAGGCCTAGCCCATGGTGGGTGGTTCCATCCCTGGTCTGGTGGTCCGGTGCTATAAGACAGCAGGCTGAACAACCATAGGGAGGAAGCCAGTAAGCAGCCCTCCTCAGGGCCTCTGCATCAGCTCCTGCCTCCAGGTTCCTGCCCTGCTTAAGTTCCTCTCCTGGCTTCCTTCAATGATGGACTATAACAGGAAGTGTAAGCCGAATTAACCCTTTCTTCCCTAACTTGCTTTTGGTCATGATGTGTCATCACAGCAATAGCATCCCCGACTAAGAGAGACACCAATCCTGGTCTGTCTCCATGCTCTGATGTTGGCTGCAAACATGATGTTTTCTTTTGCGTCCTCTGGCTTAGTGAAGGCTCATGCATCTCTGACTATCTTGTTTTTAAACATTATGTGTGAGAGACTGGGTATTTGTATCTATCTGCATGATGCATATGTGTATATTTGTGTGTCTGCGATATATGTGTGTTCATGTGAGCATGGGCATGCGCTTGCCATGGCACATATGTGGAGGGCAAAGGACAACTTTGAGTTTTCATTCTCATCTTCCACTTTGCTTGGAGTCTCTTGATTTTGGGCATTCTCCTGCCCCCACCTCCCATCTCACTGTAGGAATGCTGTGATTTCAGAAGTGAGTCACTGAACCTGCTTTACTTGGGTTCTGGGGATCTGAACTCAGATCCTCATTCCTGTGTGGCAAGTGCCTTGGACACTGAGGCATACCTCAGCCTTCTGCCCCTATCTCCTCACGGTCCTCTCTCTGGCCCCCTCATATCATAGTCACTCTGTGCATGTCTGTATGTGTTTGACTTTTCTCCTTCTGTTAGGACCAGTTCTACTGGATTGGGCCCCCACCCCACTTTGACATGGTACATCTATAAACTCCTTGATTTGGAGGAAGGTCATACTCTGAGGTGATGTTTCTTTCAACTTTTTGTTTTGTTTTTTCTCTTTTATTTGGGGTAGACAATTCACCCCAAATCAAGCTTAGATGAGCAAAAACAGCCCACATGACCTTACTTCCTCCTTCCTGAACACTCTTGGGTGATAGCTACTGGCTCCATCTCCTGTCTCCTCAGTGGCCATGAGAGCTCCTTCACATCCTACTGGGCTGAATTCTTCATAGGGAGAGCAACATCTGTGAAGATCAGGGCTGCAGTTGATGGAGACTCCATTACTCTGTGTTATGGTGTTATTTTCCCTGTTGTGAATTCAAGAGAATCAGGGCCCTTCCCGTGTTCTGCCATTTTGCCAAGGGAATGGCATATTTTGCATAGAGTAGTAGGGAAGCATCCAAAAGCAATAATTATAATCACAACGCCTTCACACTCGCTTCTCTGACATTAAATGGACCATGACCGATGTGTTTCTGGAGAACATCTCCTCACGTCTTCCTTGGTGGAGCTCATGTATAATGATGTTTTGTCCCAATTGAATGCTGCAAATTGGGTGCAGTGGAGCAAGCCTGGGCCAGCTCCAAGGTGCCATTACAGGCTGTGAAGAGAGAGATGCCTTGGCAACAGCGAATAGGAATGAAGATGGAGAGGAGGCTAGAAGTGAAGTGTCTTGTCCTTGGAAGGGTGAAAGGGGGCTTGGCATCTACACAGAGGCTTTGGGTAAGCCAAGGGCTGCCTCCTTGGCTAGAGTCTACTCCGAGAGCCTCTCCTGGGTCTTTGTGTCCACGTGTGTACACACTGCCTGTGGAGGTCAGGTGTCAATCTGGGTGTCTTCCTTACTCATTATGGACATTAGATTTTGAGGCAGTGATTCACTGTTCTTAAAGTCTTGCTGGCTCCACTTGGCTCTCTGCCCAGTGAGGTTCAGAAATTCACTTATCTCAGTCTACACACTGAGATTACAAAGTTGATTCTGGGAATCAAACTCAGGTTCTTGGGCTTGCAGGGCAAACACTCTTCTGACTGAGTTGTCTCCCTTGTTCTCCTCCAGCTCCTGAATCTGTGTGCAGTGATTACAACAGCATGGGATGGAAAGCACACCGTGATCCCACTATAGATCAGGCATTCCTTCTCTTCATCTTGCACAGACATCTCATTGTCTTTTATGTTGAATGGAGATGTGGAGATATGTCTCAACAATTTGGGATTCAAGGTAATAACAATGAAGAGATGGGTAAAATGTCCATCATATGGATAAGTGAAGGAGGATTTCTGTCAGGAATCAGTGTCCATAGAATGGAGATCTATGCCTGGGGAACAAGCCAGCATTGGGACACTGGAAAGTTGGGTACAAGTTTGTGCAGCTTCAGGGCCTGGGGACCTAAAGGTCTTTACCATATGCAGTAGTCTTTCTAATCTCTGTGACATGAGAGGACAGGTCACTGTGGTCACCCCACCATGGTAGAAAGACAGAGTGGTAGCAGCGACTCTTGCCTGTGGCAGAAGGGGCATGAGGCTGCTCGGTCACATCTAGGAAGCAAACAGAGATGGGACAGAAAGTAGGGCTCAACTTGAACCCTCAAGGCCCACTCCTGAAATCTGCTTCTCCCAGCTCAGCTCTACCTCTTAGCCACAACCTCCCAAAACAGCACCCCACCTGGGGTCCAAGAGTTCAAACACACGAGCTTGTGGGGGCGCTTCACATTCAACTGTGATATTACATAATTATGACACAGTGGGCAAAGCTTTGAGATTCTAGAGGCATCTACAGCAGCAATAACAACACACACACAAATCACATTTACTGCATATTCCCTTGGGGGGTTACAAATAACCTCATGACTTTCTTAAACAAGGTGGCATATTTGAGCCTCAGATCAACTTCCCCTGTTCCCCCATTATTCTTCTATATACATGGGATTTCAATGTAAATCAAGGTACCTGGAAGTGAATGTTCAAAATTAATTGGCATCTTGGTATGTAAAGGGACATGGCCGTATGCTTCGAATGTGCATGGCTAATGTCCTGTCACTGTAAATTAGGGCCCAAATTGCTCCAGGAATATTGATGTGCCATGAATTCTGGAATTGACAGAGAGGACTGGAGGTGATTTTTACACAGATGGGGAACGCTTGATGGGAAAAGCTGAGACCTCCTTTTCTTTTTTCCTTACATCTCTGGGCAAGTGTGAGAGTAATGGGTTTCTAGCCTTGAGGTTTACCATGACATCGACCCGGGGCCTGACTCCTGAGGACCTGGAGCCTTGAGTGTGTGCTTATGTATGGGGTCTGCTCTGGCCTGAAAGTATTCATCTTTGAATTTTCACTGCCTACAGGTAAGTTTCAAAACATTAAGGCCATAAAGAGCCTTTATGCCAACATAAAATAAACACATGCCAAAGATTTTATCCAACTCATTAATTACTGAGGAACCAAGGAAGAGGGAGGAGGACTGGAGTGGCAGCTGCAGAGCAGAAGTTCCGCAGACCAGCAAGAAGAAAAAGACAGTGAGTCCGTGTGCTGGGGAGAGTGGGACTTTTACCCTTGGAGTCAGAGATACTCAGTAGAGATCTACACAGTAGCACATACCTCCACAGTGACTAAGCAAGCACCACACAGCAGATTCTCCTGTCAACAGAGTTCCCTCTGAGTGTGAGGGAGTTGGTCTCTGCTGGCACATGAGTAGATGAAGCTCTAGAGTGAGGGGGGCTAAGTGTCTAAGTGTGGTGATCTCCATCTACAGCTCCATGCCACAAAACTGGCATTGATGGACAGCTTTCTGCAACAGCATTCATTTAGAGACAACGCAGAGCTTTCTCCGCTATAGAGAAATTGTCAAGGATCTGGGCCCACCATCCTCTGTCTAGAGAACCATGAAGTCAACATAAGCTCTGATGCACTTAGTTCTGTCCTTGGGTAGACAGAGGAGCCTTCCTGGACATCAGGTAAATGGCTATGTTTTCACGGGCTGTCAAATCCAAGCTCTGCCTGAGTTGGCCACAGAAACGTTCAGGAAGCTGGGCTGGTGGCCAGCCCTGGGCTCCAAGCATCTGCCTTCCTGGCGGGGTGCTGACTGGATCTCCTTTCAGGGTAGAGTGGTTATCTTAGCATTTCCTTTCTTGAGGGAATGTCTGCAGACCTATGTCACATTCTGTCGGGTAGACTTACACCTGTGAGTGAGAAAACCAGACAAGGCTCTTGTCCTTAAAGAACCTGCTTCCATCAGTGGGACTAGGACCAAGTGAGGCAGAGAAATCCATGCTGACATAGAGAACATACTTGTCTTCATGCATGGGAACCTTCTGTACTGTGCTCTGGAGCTCTGAGGAACTTACTCAAGACAGAGACCAATTCAGAGTTGTGTTTTTATTCACTAGTTGTTTGTTGGATTAGTTATTCTCACCTCTCAGCCCCCCAGCCATACTCTACCCAAAAAGACGCTAAAGGTTCACATTAGCGTGCCATTTGTCATGCACCAAAGGAGCCAAATACAGACTGCAAACTGCATCTTCTCACAGACTTGGCCAGGAATGAGCAATGAGAACATACCCACACAGGGATCTCATGAGAAGTTAAGTGTGTCATTTGCTTTGGCCCACCAGTCCATGGCATCCAGTGATTGGTCCATCTGGATGAAGATGTGCAGAGCTTACACAGCAAACCCTTTCTGTGCAGTGTCTGTTTTCAAGGGCCATGTGTGCAATGAAATAACCCATTCAGAGAAGTTAGTCCTGCATTAGCTGGCTGGGGTAGGGAAGAAGTGAACACGAGAACATCTCTGGGAGTGGAAAGCCAGCTCAGCAGGTGAGGACGCTTGCCATCACGACTGATGACTAACTCTGATCCTCAGGACCCACACGATGAAAAGAGAATTGACTCCTGAAAATAGTTACACACATACACACACACACACACACACACACACACACACACACACACACACACACACACAGACTGTGGTGCTTTGAATAGGTATGGCCCCATAGACTCATGTGTTTGAATGTTTGGCCCATAGGGAGTGGCACTATGAGGAGGTGTGGCCTTGTTGCAGGAAGTGTGTCACTGAGGAGGTGGGCTTTGAGGTCTCATAAGCTCAAGCCAGGCCCAGCATGGTAGTTGCTTCTGCTGCCTGTGGATCAAGATGTAGAACTTTCAGCTCCTTCTCCAGCACCATGTCAGCCTGCACACCACCATGTCTCACTATGAAGATAATGGACTAAACCTCTGAAATGATAAGACCACCCAATTAAATGTTTCCCTTTCTAAGAGTTGCCATGGTCATGGTGTCTCTTCACTACAATAGAAACCCTAACTAAGACACAGACATGCACACACACAGACACACAGACACACGTGCACACACATGGAGGGCTGTGAAATGCCATCTTCTGGACAGGGCCTGGCTGTTGCACTCATGCACTCACAGCAACAGTGGTTGCCTGCAGAAGATCAAGCCAGCCAAAACTCCGGCTCTTGGCAGTTGATGGCTGCTTGGGGAATGCTAGCTGGTTTCTTTGGGGGATGCAGCCACTTGTAGGCTGTACAGGTGGCATGATTAGACACAGTGGGACATGAAAAAGGAAAAAAGAAATAAAGAGGACATGAAGTTGAGCTGGGGATGTGTTGGGGGTCAGGGGTGAGTTGGAGGAAAATGGAGGTTGTGATGGTCATAATGTACATGTATGAAAATCTTGAAGAATTAACAAAGTAAAACCCTGTGTTCTCCTTATTCTCTTGATAGCTGCGCAGAAATCTACAAAAGTGAGCTCCCTTTCCTCCTTCCAGGAAGGAGAAAGGCCAAGTATGGAGGACAGCCCTGACCCCCATGAGCTGGAGGACAGTGACAAGGCATTGCTCAATTGCTCAAGGAAGAAGCAAGCTCCACCGACCAGCCTCCTTGACTCACCTCTGCATGGCCAGCCACCCTTAGAGACCTGGAGTCCTTTCCCTCCAGGGCATCTGCTCTCCACACAAATCAAGTTCTAATCCACCCATTTAGGATTGCCCCTTCTCTGGGTGTGGGCATTCTCCCACGCTTGTGTACACTGCCCAAGACAGTAGTGCCTGTTTGCATAGCTCTTAGTGGTTTGCCCTTTATTATGGGGGCTCAGCCAGTGACTGGAGGTTGATTGGTAGGAGAGAATTCTTGTTTTCTTCCCGACGCTGAGGACATGCCTTCCTAAATCAACGGCTGACAGTTGTTCAGTAGCAAACAGACTACCCAGGAGGTGTGGAAAAGAGAGCACAGGCTCTGAAGCAGTGGAGGGAGTAAGGGCTTCTCGTTCCCTCAGGTGAGGGAAGAGCCGCCTGCAGCTGTGTGCTGACTTATTAATGTCAAGAATTTGACACTCCATGTATCTTAGTTACTCCATGTTTCCATGACAAATACCCAACTAAAGCAGCTTCTGAGAGAAAGGGTTGATCCTGGCTCGTAGTTGCAGAGTGGCGACTGTCCATCATCACAGGGAAGGCACGCAGCAGAGCAAGAGACTGGGTGGCCTTGCTGTGTTGACTGTTGTGAAAGAAAAAGAAAGCGTGAAGTGGGGCTATCAGACTTGAACGCTTCCTCCAGTGAATCCCATCCTTTAAAGGGTCTACAGCCTTCCCAAGCGGGTGGGGAGCCAGTGTTCAAACCCATGGGCTTCTGGGGCCTTTTCTCGTTCAAGCCACAGCACCATGCATCCAGCCCCCAGTTACAAACCAGGGTACCATCAGTGGCCATGAAGCCTGCCTACCTCTCTTCAGTAAGGAACACACACACACACACACAGTAAGCACCCTGCTTAGCACTGTGGGTTGGTTTTGCCCTGTTCTTGAATGTCCTATAAATGAAACCATACCACACACACACACCTTTGGCTCAGCTGCTTTTACTAAGCAACATCTATAAGATTAGTAAAAGCAAGAATTCAGAGGGCTGAGTCTGTGCTGGCAAGGAGGGCACAGGTGGGTGCAGTAACTCACATCATGGTGGACAGGAAATATATATATATATATATATATATATATATATATATATATATATATATATAAAGATGGAAGGCTACTCCCAAGGACCCGCTTCCAGTGACCCACTTCCTTCATTTAATGAGTGCTATTGTTTATTCCTTCTTACTGGGAATATACCAAAGGTATTTTATTGCTGATGGGCTATCGGGAGATTTTACTTGAAGGCTATTACACACGGAGCTACTACAAATGCTCTAGTTTATGTCATTGGGGGAACATAAGCATGAAGCTATTTTGAGCATCTGACTGGAGTGGATCTGTTGGGAGATAGGCATGTGCAGTCAGCTGCCAGCTCTCACAGCTGTGTGGAGATTCTTGGAGTGACCCCAAATGCCAAGTCAGCAAATTCCGAGTGTTTGCTTCTGGGAGATTCAAAGCTGGGTCCCTGCGAGGCTCCCGTCAAATCTGTCCATCAACAGATCAACTCACAGCTTTGCTTTAGGTATGTTTCTGTTTAAGGACATGTAAGCTAATTTATGCTGTGTGCTCATTAATTGAGAACTCGCTGACGGCCACACTGTGTCTGCTGTGTGCATTCTCTGTTGGGGACATTGTGACCTTCTCATACTTAGGAGCGCCAGACAGTGGTTCAACATGTTTTAAACAGTGAAGTGATTGCATTAGAAGATTTTACCATCTCTGAAAGAGAATGTACTTAGCTCAGCTTATCCTTTTAAATGGATGTTTAGGGATGAAGTGAATTTCATAAAAATAGTAGAAAATGGGTGACCATACCCATTTCTTTTTGTAAATCAGCCTGACTTTAATAGCCAATCTGGGGGAAACACTGAGAACTGATGAGAAAGGCCTGCCCCTCATGGAACACATGGTATTAGACTGATTTTAGAAACACATTAAAGGGGGAATTACATCACCATTTACTGAGTTTTAGTCTATGAATGCAACATTTAAACATTCTTCCACTAAAATGTGTTGTATTTATAGAAATGGAGGAAAATCCATATCTTTACTTCATAGATTCAGAAGAGGTGTTTAACAAACAAAATCGTCCTAGAAAACTCGTCAGTAAGGCTAGGTACAGAACAATGCTTCAGACCTAATAATCATAACCCCTTAGAAATGGTCTTAGTGTTGAAACAGCTGTGGGTGGGATAGGGTGGGGTGGGGTGGGATGGTGTTGTTTGAATCTTAGACGGTCTTTTAATAAAAAAGCCTAGAGCCAGATATCGGGGTGAAAGTGAAAGATCAGAGAAGCAGAGCAGCCACAGCCACCACCTGTTACCTCACCAACGCCACAAATCCTCAGACTGAAAGTCTCTGAGTCCTCACCTGAAAGGGTCTCAGCTGAACTGCTTTAGATCCTGTTTCCTCATGCCTTATATACCTTTCTCCACCCAGCCATGTCACTTCCTGGGATTAAAGGCGTGTGTGCTTCCCAGTACTGGGATTAAAGGTGTGTGTGCCACCACTGCCTGGCTCTGTTTCCAGTGTGGCCTTGAACTCACAGAGATCCAGACAGATATCTGCCGCCTGAGTGATAGGATTAAGGGTGTGTGCCACCACTGCCTGGCCTCTATGTCTAATCTAGTGACTAGCTCTGTCCTCTGATCCTCAGGCAAACTTTATTAAGGTACACAGTATATCACCACAGGATGGAGTGTGAGATGGGGTGTGGGATGGAGTGTGGATGGGAAAGGCTGGGGTGAGGTGAGGTGTGGGTGGGGTAGGGTAGGGTGAGATGGGATGGGGTGTGAGATGGGGTGTGGGTGGGATAGGCTGGGGTGCGGGTGGGATAGGGTAAGGTGGGATGGGATGGGGTGTGGGTGAGATAGGGTGGGTGGGGTGTGGGTGTGATGAGGTGTGGGTGGGATGGGATGTGGGTGGGGTGTGGGTGGGATGGGGTGTGGGTGGGGTGTGGGTGGGATAGGCTGGGGTGAGGTGGGGTGTGGGTGGGATAGGCTAAGGTGGGATGGGATGGGGTATGGGTGGGATAGGGTGGGTGAGATGGGTTGGGTGGGGTGTGGGTGGGGTAGGGTAGGATAAGGTGGGGTGGGTAGGTTGGGGTGGGGTGGAGTGGGATGAGGAGGTGGTGGGTGGGATGGGTGCTGTCTTCCCCTAGTGTAAGGGTGGGGTGAAGTCCCCACTTCCCCTGGAGGTTACAGTAGGGTCTCTGAAAGGAATTATAATCTCGTGCAATCCCTCCACCCCGCCAGAGTTCACATCAGTGTTTGGAAGCTCCGTTGTTAGGCACAGGCATGGACACATTCGAAATTTCTTTTTCTTGGTAAATTGCCCCTTTATCATTAGACAATGCCTGTGTTTATTCTGGGTACTTTTTGTTGTTTTGTTTTGCTTTTGATTCTGGATGCTACCATGCCTGGTACTGATGTGGCCACTCTAGCTTTCTTTCGATTACTGTCTACATGGCACATAATTTTCTATCATTTTACTTGTTTCTTTATTATTTTATTACAACTTTATAGGGGTATAATTCACATGCCATAAAATCCACCCATTTAAAGTGAACAATTCAATGGTTTTCAATATAGTCACAGAATTATGCTGTGATTGCCACAATCAATTTTATGGCATTTTCATGACCACAGAAGTAACCCAGGAGCCCACAGAATCTCCCCTTATCGGCCTCATCCACCCCTGTTGTAGCAAGCTACTTCCATCAGGCTTGACACGGACATCACCATCATAAAGCAAAGCCACTCTGGAGACCCACAGAAGACCACAGCCTGCAGCCACAGAGCTGAAACACACAGAACAGCATGATGACAGCGGGGCCTCAGAAACAGTTCCGAGGCTGTTAACATCCTCACGCAGTATGGAGAGGGAAGGTCAGTAGACTCTCATCTGACATTCCATCCACTCCCCACCCATGCCCTCTAGATGCACTTGGGTCTTGGGGTCAGGGTGTCAGAGCCATAGGCAATGGAAAGATGAATAGGAATGGGACTCCAGATAGACAGATTTTTGTGTGTTATTACCCATGCTAGGGAATAACTTCTAAACAGGCCATTCCACTGCCCATGAAGGAGACAAATTCTTTATTTACTTGATATTTTTAATAGTTTCAATTATGTACATGCACGTGTGTCTGTGCATGTGAGTGCAAGTGCCTGGGGAGACCAGTAGAGGCATCAGATGCCTTGGGACTGGAGTTAGAGGCAATTGTGAGCTGCCCAGTGTGGGTTCTGGAAACCTCCTTGGCAAGAGTAGCGAATGATTGTGACTTCTGAACCATCGCTCCATGTGCTGGTTAGTTCCTGTCAATTTGACACAGACTAGAGTCACCTGGAAAGAGGGAACATCATCTGAGGAACTGGCCTCTGGGCCTGTCTGGGCATGTTTTTTTATTAATAATTCATGTGGGAGGATCCAGCCCCTGGGCTTGTGGTCCTGGGTGATATAAGAAAGCATGCTGAGCAAGCCATGAGAAGCAAGCCATGAGAAGCAAGCCATGAGAAGCAAGCCATGAACAGCATCCCTCAATGGCCTCTGCTTACAGAAGACATTTGTCTACTGCCTCTGGCTCTTCCAGTCCTCCTGCTCTAACACCATGAGCAATGCGAGTTTTTACACAAGCTTGTGCTTTAATTTCTTGAGCTTGTATGTGTAAGCAGAGTCCCTGGGCCATTTGGCATCTACTTGAACACTTTCTGAAGTCTCTATGCCATTTCCCACTCACAGTCCTGAGTGTGACCTCTGATGTCTCACCAACAGCTCTCTGACCTTGTCTCTAACCAGCCCAGGGCAGTGAGTGTCTCCTTGAGGTTCTGATTTGCATTTACCTGATGCCTATTGATGTCAAATGCCTTTTCATCAACTTCTTATAGAACTTCACTGAGAAATGTCTTTTGTTCTTTTGTCCATTGGAGGATCAGGCTAAAAATTAGTCTTTTTCCTATTCTGTGACTTATTTTTATCTAAGTATAAGTTTGCCCATCAAAGAAAAATATGTACTTTTCTATTTATAAGGAATTCCTTTATTAATCTTGCAATGGGAAGAGGTTGGCCAGGATGCTAGGAAAAATGCCTAGGATACAGTGCATCTCTAGTAGAAAAGAGTGTCCTGTGTAAAGGAGTTCAAATAAGAGAAGATTCCAGGCATGGGTGATCAGATGCACAGTGGATTGGAGACTGAGCTTGAGATATTTTACTTTGTGGTCATGGGATTCTCAGGAGAGTATTCTTGTGCAAGAAGAAAGAGTCTTGTTTCAGGTTTCTGAGGAGAAGAGAAAGTTAGTTAACTCACAGCTGGGAGCTCCTGTCCACATCAGACACATGATGGTTAATAAATGGCCAACATCACAACATCTTGAGTCATCAGGAAGACAAGCCTGTGGGCATGTGAGGGACTTTCTAGATTCAGCTAACTGTAGTCATACTGTCTTTTGTGGGACCACCAGCCTGCAAATAATGACACAGAGATTTATGATTAATTATGAAAGCTTGGCCTTAGCTTAGGTTTGTTCCCATACAGCTCTTATAACTCAAATTAACCTGTTTCTAATAAGCTACATTCTGCCCCGTGGCTTTGCCTCTCTCCCATTCTGTGCATCTGACTTGTTTCATGTCTCCCTGGCATCTTTTCTAAGCCTAGATTCATCTCCAATTCCTCTCTCTCCCTGGAAGTCCCGCCTATTCTCTTCTGTCTAGCTATTGGCCATTTAGTTCTTTATTAAACCAATCAGAAGGTGCTTTAGCAAAGACACGTCTTTATAGTGTTTAAAAGGATTATTCCACCATAATTAACTGAGGTGGAAACACCCACCCTAACTGTGGGTGGCACCACCCCTTGTGCTGGGGTACAAACTGAAAGGAACCTGGACACTAGCGTTAACTGCTCCCTGCTTCCTGTCTGCAGATGCAATGTGACCAGCTTCCTAATTTGCTGTCATGTGACCAGCCACTTCACATTATTGCTGCCATGCGTCACCCACCACAACGCACTGTTTCTCCTGAAACTGTAGGCTGAAGTAAACCTTTCCTTCAATTGCTTCTGACACAGGCATTTTGTTGCAGTAACAAGACAATAACTAATACACAGAGAGATTACCATGAGTTGGGCTGTGTGCATTTGAGGAGAGAATGAGAGCCTGGGCAAATTGTGTCTGACTTTGTCACAGGTGAGTGAGGGCGGTTCTAGAGTCTCATCTAAATCGTGAGGAGGGCTAATTCTTTGCACTAAGACATTTAATGGAACATAGATGTGAGGGGCACTTTCCCAAGCACCACTATTTCTCAGGAGGACAGGACCAATGAGAAGTCATCTACAGTTCTATTGGTTGTCTCTTCTCATTTACTTTATGGTGTTTTTCACAGGGTTTTATATTTTGACATGTGCAGTTTAGTAGCCAAGTAAGGGACCTTATGTCCTATGTAATCCATGTGCTGCATGATCACACAATCTATGCACATGTGTGGTGCAGCTCAGTAAGTCCATATGCGCATGTGCAGGGGAATCCATAAGAAGTGAATCACAGACTTCTTCCCCTTCTTCTCCCCGCCCCTACTCCATGCACATGTCTTCCACAGGCCTGGTCACATTCTCTTCTGTTGCTCCTTTTTCCTAATAAACCTCTGATAGTGGGTTTTGTTATGCCTCCTGCCTTTTCTCACATAGTAACAGCACTGCTTAATGAACAACATTGTGCTGCTGCATTAAAACCAACACTCCCCTCTAGTTTGATTTGTTTGGGCACCCTTGTTTAAACTGACTGAAATACAATTGACTGAAAATATTAAGGTTTAATTTAGACTTTCAAAAAATTTTAAACTTGTAGGCAGAGTATTCCTGTCTTGACTGCCTGCTCCCGAATAATCATTCAAAGGCTTAACATAAATTATAAATTCTTGGTCAATATCTCAGGCTTATTACTAACTAGCTCCTACATTTTAAGTTAACCCATATTCCTTACTTACACTCTGCCACGTGGCAGTACCTTTGTATGGCCACATTCATTTCCTGCCCCCTCTGCATCTGGCTGGTGACTCCTCTGACCCCGCCCTTCTTCATACCATCATTCTCAGTTTGGCTATCCCACCTAACTTTATCCTGTTCAGCTATTGGCCAGTCAGCTTGTTTATTAAACCAATTATTGTGACGTATAGTCGTCACACGACGTACAGAAGGATTATTCTACAACATGAACTTTCACATGTGCATGCTGTATTGTGCATTCATACAATGTGTATGATTGATAAGTGTGTACATGTGTTCATGCATGTGTTACAGCACATATGTGGAGGTTGCAGAACAACCCAGGTATTGATCTTGGCTTTCTATCTTGTCTGAGCTAGACTTTCTTTTTGTTTGCCTCTGTATGCCAGGATAGCTGATCTAAGACCTTGCAGGGAATGCCTTGCTTCACATCCCATCTCACCACAGGAATGCTGGGATTGCAGACCCACACTATCACGCTTTGCTTTTACATAGGTTGTGGGATCCAAATCCAGGTTCTTACACTTGTGTGGCAAGTGCTTCATCCCCTGAAGTGTCTCTCTGACCCTGGGCTTTCCATTCCTTTCCAATGGTCCGTTTGACCGTCTCTATTTCCACACCACACCTTCCATCAGCTTAGCCCCGTTGTCATCTTTCTAAGAAGAAGCTGAGAGTCCCCAGCTCCGCTCTGCTGTTCCCAGGACATTCTGGCTACTCTTTGTCCCTTGAATTTCCATATGGGCCTGAGAACCCACTTGTCAGTCCTGGGGAGACCTCTGGGGTTCTGTAAGGATTGCAGTGACTCTAAGTTCAATTAGAAAGCATAACTATGGCTTCCAGGTGGCTTGAGTGTTCCCTCAAGGTGCACGTGTCAAGAGCCTATCTTTCACTGTGATATTGAGAGAGGGACCTTTAAGAGATGGGGCCCACAGGGGGATTGTCAGGTTTTGCTAGAGACACTGGGGAGTACTGAGGTCACTCTCCTGGGACCCTGAGTCAGCTCTCAGGAGAGCCAGCTGTTTTCAAAGCTGACCCCTCTCTGAGTTGCTCTCTGGCTCCCTGCCTTGGCCTGTGACCTTTCTCTCTCTTACACAGCCCCATGCTGTAGTGCTATCATTCATGTGCTGCAATTTCAGCCTGCAAAACCATGAGCTGTGCAGACTTCCTTTCAAGTGCCTAGCCCCAGGTATTTTATTACAGTAGCAGAAAAATGAACTAATATGTGAGTATTGCCATGGAGAAAATATTGTCTTTCAACCCACAAACATGCACGTCTTGCGATTCATTTAGAACCTTGATTTCTCTTGGGAATGTTGAGGCCCTAAGAGTACACGTTTTTCATTTCATTTCATAAATCCACTTCAAGGCATTTACTTCTGTTTGATGTTACTGTAAGTGAAATTGTTTTCTTAATTTAAGTTTTGATGTTTTAATTGCCACTATATAAAATGCAATTGATCTCTGTATATTGGTTTTCTATGTCCCAAAGCATCTCCAAACAGATTTATTAGTTCTAACAAATTTCCAGTGTGGGCCTTAGGTCATCTATGTACAAGGATCAAATCTGCAAATAGAGATATTTCATTTCTTCTTGTTTCAATCTGGCTGTCCTTCTTTCCTTCCTCTCCCCTCCTTTCCCCTTTCTCTTCCTTCCTTCTTCCCTCCCCCATCCCTCCCTCCCTCCTCTCTCCCTTACTTCCTTTCTTCCTCACTTCCTTCATTTCTTCCTCCCTCCCTCCCTTCTCTCTCCCTTCCTTCCTTCCTCCCTCCCTCCTCTTTCCCTTCCTTCCTTCCTTCCTTCCTTCCTTCCTTCCTTCTTCCCTTTCTTCCTCCCTCCCTCCCTCCCTCCCTCCCTCCCTCCCTCCCTCCCTTCTCTCCACTTCTGTCTCTTTTAACCCAATTTTCATGAAATAAAGCTGTCCCTACAATAGAAACACCAAAACTGTGCACCTCCTGCCTCATTCCTTGGAGTGTGGAAATACATTCAGCATTCTCAACAAGTTCTGTCAACACTTTACTTACATATTTTGTGACTCAGTTATTAGGTGCATATGTGTTTGTAACTGTTCCATCTTTTGGATGGGTTCACCCTCTTCTCAGTACCAAATGTTCCTCTTTATATCTGGCTACACTTCCTATCTGATGTCAGCAAAGCCACTCTAGTGTCTGTCTGGCTCAGGCTTGCATGCACGACCCTTTCTGCCCTTTCCTTACATGCTGTTTTGATTGCAGTCTGTGTCTTACTCAGAGAAGAGCAGTTGTCATTCAGCTGGATAGTCACTGTCTTGAATTCAGCTGGCCCATGTGTAACAATGTTGATGCAATTGGTGTCCTAGAATGTCTGTCTGCCCTTTACATTTCATTTCCTGCCTCTAACTGTGACTTGCTCTTCACTTATTTACCCCTTTTCATTTGAATTAAGCAAACTTTTTCTAGTGTAATATTTTATTTCCTTCACCCATATCCACTTCATTTTGTGAGGTATATTTAGTATTTACTCAGGAATTTATCATCTGCATTTCAACTTACCAAATTTTTTCATGTTTGCTACTTCTCTGCAATTTCCATACAATGCATTTGATTGTATTCACCTTCTCCCTTATCCTTCAAGATTCACCCTCTTTTTTACCCACCCATTCCGTGCCCCCCATTTTAAACCATTAAGTCCAATTTGTGCTGATGTGTGACCTTCCACTGGAGTGTGGTTGACCCATAAGAAGCCACCCCTGATACCAACTGCCAGGAGCTCAGCTAGGGGTGGGACTTTGTGCCCTCCCCCCACTTTGTGCCAGGGACCGGGTTAGGGCTTGGGCTGGCATACAGGTCTAGTGCCTGCTGTCACGATCACTCTGAGTTCAAGTGTGCAGCTTCTCTGCTGGCTCCAGGAAACTGTTTCCTTATCACGGCCACCACCTCTGACTCTTGCACCCTTACGAGTGGAGAAGGGGGCACTGTACACTTTAGTACAAATCTGTACTAACTAAATCCAATCTGGCGTAGACTCTTTGCTCTGTAGAGTTCCCTTTCTTCTTACTTTTTGTTTTTCTTCCTCTTCTTAATATCCACATGATACAAACTCAGTAAAACATTGTTGTAATTATTTCTTTGTAAAACTTTATGCCTTCTGTAGAAACCATGATGATGGATGATGTTGATGGAGTTTGCTACATTCGCCTTTCTTGTTTATCATCTTCTGTTCTCTTCACATTAGCTGTGGGTCAAGTTCACTGCTTTCTTCCTCCAGCACAGATTTGTTCCCACCCACATCCTTTGTGAAGTTATTGTCAAATATATGCCTTCATTTTATAAGTCTAAGGTACAATTATGTGTATATTGCTTCATACAATTGCTTTGAAAATGAGTTAAAAGAAGAAAAGAGGTGAAATATTCACTTACACAATTTTAGGATTACTTAATTACATTGCTGGTGCCATGTGTTCTTGCTAACAGATTTGAATCACTGTATGTAGCTACTTGCTTTCAATTTAGAAATTTTCCATAATATTTTTGATATGGTGGGTATGCTTACAACAAATTCTTGGGGTGTTTCATATTTAAAGATAACTTACTTTCTCCTCTGTTTTAAAGGATGGTTTTTCTGGAACTGTAGCTCTTAGTGAAATATTCAGCATTTTGAATACACCACCCAGTTCCTTACGGCCATGTGGCTTCTAAGAGGGAATCAGCTGTCAGTCTTGTTAAGGGTAAATTGTGGGGGGTGGTGGGCTGCTCTGACAGTTTTGTGGAACCACTTGGGAAGAATTAGGAGGTGTGGCCTTGTTGGAGGAGGTATGTCACTGACAGCTGTTTCTACCTCCATGCTCTTAGTTCACCAGCATGGATATTAACCCTCTGAAACTATAAGCTGAATTAAATAATTTCTTTTATAAGTTGTCTTGTTCATGGTGTTTTATCACAACAATAAAGATCTGACTGTGACTGCTGCCTTTTTTGATGGTAAAATTATGGATTCCTAAGAGCATCTATATCACCCCTTTCCCACCCCAACTCTTTCTGTGTGTCTCTGAGCCCCCTCCACAATTCATGACCACTTGTTGTTTAATAATTATTGTTACAAATGTGTGTATACATGCATACACAACCTACTGAGTGTGTTTAGAATCATTCATGTACACATGTGTCCAAGGCTGGCCACTAGGGACTGGATAACCTACCAGGGAGCCCATCACAGGAGAATGTTGACTCTCCCTCTCAGTAGCCCTTGGCCATCTGTAGCTCTGCATCTAGGGATGGGAGCACATGGAATTTCTCCTTGACCATGTTGGCATGTCAGCTGGCCTTGTCATTACCAGCTTATCCAGGGTAGACATAAGGAAGTGACTTCTTGGTGTAACTTCCTTCTCGTGTTGAGAGGTTACTGTCTAGCAGCAGGCGTGTGGGCCTCTGGCTCTGACAGTCTTTCTACACCCTCTTCCGCAATGTTCCCTGAGACTTGTGGTAGAGGTCACATCACAGGGCTGTTGGCTGGGGCTGGGTACCTCACTTGCTCTCCATATTTTGATCAGATGTGGACCTCTGTACTAGTCTCCTGCTGCAAAAAGAAACTTCTCTGCAAATTGTGTGATCTTCTTGAACATTTGCCTGACTGCCATAGGGTTCAGGATGTGTCCAGAGTTGCGAAGAGTCAACCCTGGGCATTTACAGCATCTCTTTACTTTTCTTGAGCATGGGCACTGTGGTTTCCAATTTGCTGTTTTTCCTGACATCCCCTACTAACCCTGTGCTGCGTTATTTTTTCTCTATTTCATGCTCTCCCTTGGTTTATTGATTCTGCCTCATTTCTTTATTATTCTCCTTTTGCTCTTCTATTTTTGGATTTGATTTAATTTCTCTTTTTATCTTTAGATGGAAATTTAGATCTTTGGCTTGTTAACTTCCCTCCTCCGATGCCCAGATTTAACAGGAGAGACTCTCCTCAGTGCAGTATTCTTGGAGTCTTGATTTGTTACACCATTCATTATCTGCTAAGCAGCAAAGTTTTAGAGGGGGGTTAGAGGGAGAAGTAATAAAAGACTTGATTAACCCCAAATAACAGGAGAAAGGAGAAATCAGGAACATAAAACACCTGAGGGAAGGTGGAAAATAAAGGCGAAGATGGCAGACATAAACCAGGTGTGCCCGTCAGCACACACTGTGCAGATGGGCTCAGGGCTTCAGTACGTGAGGATTAAGGTGCTCAGACTAGAACGGGACCATCCTACTGAAAACACCCAGGGAGGTTATGTCTCAGTGGCAGATCCCACACAGTGCATGAGGTAGTAGCATCACTAAAAAACAGAGACATCCTGTGGTATCAAATTTGTCAATCAGGAAGTTATTATGGTTTTGAATATGTGTATTTCCTGAGGACACAGACCTGGAGGGACAGTACTTAAAGGAAGGAGAACGTTCCTGACCACAGTGTGTGGGGAGACTGACACTCACCCAATAAATAAGTAATAAAAATAATATTTTTTTGAAAAGCAAGGAGACACATCTGGGCAGAGCAGCTAAATAGACCCAGCTACCCCCAGATGGCATAACCAACATCGATGGATGAGAACCACAAGTAACATCAATGGACAGGACCACAAGAAAGAGCAGTGGACAGGACCACAAGTAAGAGCAGTGGACAGGACCACAAGAAAGAGCAGTGGACAGGATCACAAGGAACAGCAGTGGACAGGGACCACTTACCAAACTGGCCCATAAACAGGCCTCATGAGCCTTGTAATAGTCAATATTGATTGTCAACGTGATGGGAGTTAGTATCACCATGGAAACAGCTTTTGGGCCTCCCTATGAGGGCCTTTTTAGCTTAGGTGAAACTGGGGTGTGGAGGCCATATTAAATATCGGCGGCACCATCCCATGGCCTACTTTCCTGGACTGAATGAAAACTAGAAGGTGATCTGAGCACCAGAGTTCATCTCGTTCTGCTCCCTGACTGCAGAGCAACATGACCACCACCCCAAACTCCAGAAGCCGGGTCTTCCTTGCCATGGCGGACTGTGCCCTCCATCTGTGAGCTGAATAAGCCCTTCCTTCCTTCAGCGGCTTTTATCATGTGTTTCCTCATAACAATGAGAAAAGTAGCTAAGCCTTTACAGGATTGAAGTTATCCTGATTGTGGTGGAATCAAGCAAAGGATAAGTAGAGAAAAACTCTCTGTTGCCTGGAAATTCAACATCCGGCCTCCACATGAAATCGTCCCACTCAAAACATGCCCCAGCGGTCTTCATCTGTCAACCTGGACCAGATGAAGTCCAACACTCAACCCCTGCCACATGTCAACTTCTCAACACGATCTTTACAGGATCTGTGACCTTGACCCTCCCTCCAGGGCAGCATACCCTTCACCGGTGTCAGCATAGCAAGCCTTTGCCAGCAGCCTGCCTCTTCCTGGTCTCCTTACACCCTGGAAACGGTTCTTTCCTCCTCAGGCAAGAGCAACGGGCCTGACTTCAGAAAAGGTGCGTGTGCTCGTGTGCTCGTTCACCCTCTCTCATCCTTTGGAAGCATCACCTCAGAGCTGCTCAGAGACCCTTGACTTCCAAAGGACTGCTTCTTAGGAGTCCAAACTTAATTTCAATTACTCTATCCACCGTCCCACTCGACATGCCCTCTGGCGGCACACTTACATGAAAGCTTGTTTAATTGCCAGTAAATAGTGGAATAATCTTTTGAAACAATGTAGCAAACATAATTAATTGAAATAATCTCCATGTGTTTCATGTGGTAATAAGCACTTATGGGAGATTAACACCCCAGAAGGAGACACGGAGAGGAGTGGCTATGAGGGCGGCCTCCCGTAAATCCCGTCTTATTTCCTTGACAGTCATTGTATTTATTTATTTTTTGCTTCCTTGTATCACTTTTTTTCAGCTGAATGAAATAGTGATTTATTACTTTATAGACTGTCACTGAGTCTGAATAATTGTCGGTTAACTTATTAACTTGATGCTTTGCATTGAGCTCAGGAAACAAGGATGTAAAAGCGTAGGGAAAAATATCCATGAGAGGAAGATTCCCATGGGAACCGGGGAAAATGCAGATGTGCTTGGTCACAAAATTCTCAAAGATTTGTTCATGTACCCTGTTCAGCAGTTCACCGAATTCATGATTAGATCTGGAGTTGGTGGTTTTTATCGGTCTCTGCCCCTAATCAGCTGTACCTATGGCGTACGGTAAAGAAAACAACCTGTAATCGGAAGTGCTTGCTTCATGCCTGATGTTCTTTCTCTTGTATCTCTTGACAACTCCAAGGCCGTTGAGTTCACCTCAGTTGGCAGGTGAAGGAAGGCCAGGCTCAAAGGAGGACTGGCTGTGCACCCGGAGGGTGTGCACCCTCAGCTCCACAGAACTGGCACAGTGTCCACTGGACTTGGGTTTAGGTCAACCAGAAAGGTGACACCGTTTTAAGTGTGTCAGGTTCCTGTTGATCAGGTATAGTCAAGGGACTGTCAGGTTTGTGTCGATCAGGTACAGTCAAGTGACAAGGCAGGGCCACATGAGGCAGGACCAGGCTGGTCAGTCTGCAGGAGAGGTGTGCAGAAAGCGTGGCCAGACAACTACGGTGGCTTCTATGGGAACGTGTGAAGGAGACAGGCAGAAGGTTCGAGCAAGCTTGGCTCACACAGCTTGAGTCGCACGGCTTGGATCATCTGGGAAGGCTTTGGGCTGAAGGGTGGACCTTTCCTTGTGCTGTAGGGCAGGAGAAGTATTGGGTTAGTATGTGAAGGTTCCCTGAAGGAAGTGGCTGGGATCACAGGCTTAGAACTGGGGGGAGGGGTGTTATATAGTGGAGGCGAACTCATGGGCCAGCAGTTCTCTAGCTAGTAATGAGTCCTGGAACAGGCAGTTTCTCCAGGACTAGCCCAAACCATCAGAGCAATAAAAAACACAAACAACGTACACAGCACAGAGAGGTCTGTCAATTCTTTGTGAATTGGGAAGAAACCAGAGCTTTCCCTCCAAGGAATGTTTTAAGAAGCAAAATCCTCCAGTTAAGGAATAGGCCTGCTTCTCTCTGGATGTCTGTGGCTGTCCAGCCCCTAGAGGGGGTAGGAGCCCTTGGACACTTCATAGGCCTGACTTAGTGAGTGTTGCAGGTCTCAGGAGCAGAGTTCACACACAGGCTGTTTATTTAGGTGGTGAGCACAGAAGCGAGAAAGAAGAAAAATGAAAAAAAAAGTGACCAGGAAAGAGGACTGTGCAGGTGCATTAAACACAAATCATTCCTGCTGGAAGACACGCCTCAGTCTGGAGGTGGGGCGGGGGGCATGCATAGGGATCTTGTATGTCTACCTCAGAGTCGCCTCCACCCTCTGGAGGGAGGCTCAGTTTCTCTTTACCAGCTGCCATTTACCTTCTTGTGAGGGGTAGGAAGCCACCAACACCCTTTTGTTCTTGAGCCATATCTACAAGCAGATGGAGAGTCTGGGGGTGCAGAGGAAGCCAGTGGACAGGTGCAGGCATGGTAAAGAAGAACTACTGCTCCAGGTGAACCGAAAAGGCCAAGACATGGGGAAAGTGTTTGAAAGACTGGCTATACTAGAGAAAGAAAAATGGACTATTTTGTTGTGTGTTGGTATACATTCATGTGTGTGTACACATGTGTATGTGCTTTTGGAGCTCAGGGGTCAACTTCAGGTATCATTCCTCGAGATTCACTTTGTTTGATGGCATGGAGGGCAGTCCACTGTGAGCAGGCAGGTGGTCCTGGGTTGTATATAAGAAGGCAGGCTGAGCAAGTCATAGGGAGAAAGCCAGTACACAGTACGTCTCTGTGGCCTCTACTTCAGTTCCTGCCTCCAGGTTCCTGACTTAGATTCCTGCCTTGAGTTTCTGCCCTGACTTTCTAAGATGATGGACTGTGATGTGTAACTGTAAGCTGAAATAAACCCTTTCCTCCCCAAGTTACTTTTGGTCCTGGTATTTTATCACAGCAATGGAAACCCTAACTAAGACACTAGAGAAGACGTGATGGGTGGTGTGGGGTGACAAAGGACAGTGAGAGTGGGTATAAGGTATGGTGATGGTGTGAGAAGCCTGGTGAGGCTGGAGAACATGAATGTGGTGCCTTAGTCTTTCCAGGCTGCTGTAACAGTTCCGGAGGCTTCGTGGCTTAAAAAAAACTATTTCCCCACAGTTCTGGAGATGCAAATCTGTGGACAGAGCTGCCGCTTGCTCTGACTTGCAGATGTTCACCTTCTTGTGGTGTCCTTCCATGGTAGCTCTGTGTCATAGTGAGGTATCTGGCATCTCTTCTTAGAAATACTTTAGCCTCATTAGCACCCAGCCCACCCGGTGACTTCACTGACAATTATTTCAAATCCAATACAGTTGGAAGTATTTGTGTTAAGCTGACAAAAAAGAAAGAAAGAAAGAAAGAAAGAAAGAAAGAAAGAAAGAAAGAAAGAAAGAAAGAAAGAAAAGAAAGAAAAAAAAGATATACAGTCACTTGCAAAATCAATGCTCTTTTGCAACCCAGAACTCATGGTTAGGTGTGACTTCTGATCCACCAAAGAAGGACCACGATACTCAAGTGGTAAGGTTTGTAGTAAGAATAAGTTGATAATAAAAACAATGTATTCCCCCCAAAGATTTATCCCTAAATGTAGTCCTCTTAGGGCAGAGACTTTAATGTATGAATGGGATATGATGCAGACCATCCCAAGAAGCAAGGGACCAGAAGACGGCTACTCAAAACGTTGGTCTCTGAAGCTGCTCTCTCTTCTCATCTCCAATGAATCCTGTGGCGTTGTCACAGTTCGTAGTGATGAGTCTCTCCTGAGCACTGGTGACATTTTGGAATCTCAGCCGTATTTTCTGTAGTGATTACCCAGCGAATTTAGTCAAATGGCCTCACTGTTTACCATTGCTGGTCTGAGCCAAGGGTGTCTGGAGACCTCTCTTCCTTAAGCTATTCTGGCTAACTTCCGGGACTGGGGATGAACAGTGTAGCCTTGCTAGCTTAGCCCCTTTCTGACTTGGGGACTTTCTTCAAACAGGCAGAAAACACACAAGCAATATCTGTGCCCATGAAGTATCTTCAAGCATTAATTATGTTCCTTATTAGCTTCAATCGGCTGTAATCGCTCATCAGACTCATTGCTTTGAAGTGTGAGAAAGAAATTTCAAATGAAACATTTCAGTCATTTTAATTGCACTTGAAGTAGGCAGGAGCACCAGGGTCTGTGTTCAGAAGCAAAGGGTCTTCTGCTGCACGGGATCCATCAAAGTCTGGGCAGCTCTGAGCTTTTAGCAAGCACAGAGGAAAATGGCAGAAGAGAAAAAAAAAAACGGCAAATCAAAGCGAGGAAATCCCACGCCGCTGGCATCTAGAGGAGTGTTCTTGGGAGTCAACATTGCTTTGATTTTTAGATTACGTTTGTTTTCCACACTGATTATTTTGGGTATTTTGTACAATTTGGAAATTCTAGCCTAATGTTAATGGCCCTGACCTATTTCATGCCTCACAATGTTGTGGAGCAGTTTCCTCAGAGCCAGGAAATTACAGCAGATGGGGGTAACACCTGTTCCACCTGGGGTTTCAAAGGCCCCACTATTCTGCTGTGTCCAGTAGGACTCCTGAAAGGTTGTAGACTGGACAAGTGAAGCCCGGTTGGACACTGGAGAGCCTTACAGCACAGGCCTGGGCATATAGCACAGTACAGTGTCTGCCTTGCAAGCCTGAGGACCTGAGTTTGATCCCTAGAACTCAAACAAACAAACAAACAAACAGATGTGGTGGTAGACAGTCAAAATTCCAGCACCAAGGAGGCAGACACATCAGGATCCTGGGGCTTGCTGGTCTGTCAACCTGGAAGAATTTGGAGGCTCCAGGTCAGAGTAAATGATGCTGATGAGAAATCATGAATTTGAGAGGGAGGGGGAAGAGGGGACAGGCATGGGAACAGTTGGAGGGGGAAAGGAAGGGGTGAAAGTGATGTAAATACAGTAAATACTTTGTGTGAAATTCTCAAGGAAGTTAAAATATAAAATCCCCAAAATTAAAAACAAAACAGGGTGGACAGAATCCTGAGGAATAACACCTGGCCCCTGACCCCTACACACATACCTGCACACACATGTGGACACATAGACACCACATAATACACAATCTTTACGGTCCAGAGGGCATGAATGAGGACTGTGCCCACACAAGACAGCCTGTTGTAGTACCAGGAGGAGAATGACCTCCATGCCACAAGTTCCCTGGTAAGAGTGACATGTTCTCCCCCTGGTGCCTGGTGTGCACATGATCTCAGAGGCTTGTCTGAGGCAGGAGACTACCACTGCACACACCATCAACATGGTGAAAATCTCCTGGGAAGTGTTTCCTCAGGGTCAGCACACAGAAGCTGAGTTCCAGAGGCGGCTGTGGTTGTACCTCACATTGGCAGCCAGACTTGATAAGATGTAGAGTCACCCGGGGGTGCTGGTTTTGAAAGCATGAAGGGGTGGGTCATGGAGAGCAGTGGAGGCATGGCACTGTGTGGCAGGGCTGGAGCCCCTGAAGAGAGCCCCGGAGAGGCTGCTGGTAAAAGCACAGCCCAGTTGCAGCATCCTCTGGCATTTTGGAGATGACGGTACCGTGGGATGGCCACCAAGGGCAGCAGCATCAGTGGAGTGGGGCCAGCCCGAGCCTAAAAGACAAGCTGTGTGTGCTCCAGAAGGAGGAGCAGGATAAATGACCCCAAGCTCTTTGGAGGAGCCCAGAAGACTGTGAGTGGATCCCAGAAACTGGACAGTTAGAGTTGAGGTTGGCTTTGATTTGGCTGTAACTGTGCCCTGATTCTTCCCTCTTGAAGTAAGAAAGTATTTAACTTAGTTTTTATTTTACAGGAGCCCACAGTTGAGAGACATTTAAATTTAAAAGTATTTTGGAAATTTACAAAGATTGTGGATTTTAAAAGAATCTAAATTTTTAAGTGTTTGAATTTTCAAAGACTGTAAAACTTTTAAAATTTGGAATGCTCATATTGTAATGTTGATTTTCATGTGTGAGCTTGGGGATGAACAAGAAAGGACAGTTTATAGCTTAACAGTGATATGCTTGTGTGTCAAGTTGAGGAGGGGTCAATTGTCCTGGCTGCTGTTATGTCAGCTTGACACAAACTAGAGTCATCCAGGAGGAGGGCAACTCAAAAGAGAAAATGCCCCCATAAGATCCAGTTTTAGGGCATTTTCTTAGTTAGTGATCAATGACAGAGGGCCCAGCCTATTGTAGATGATCTTATTCCTAGGCAGGTGGTCCTGGGTTCTATAAGAAAGTAGGCTAAACAAGCCATGGTGAGCAAGTCAGTAAGCAGCACCCCTCCATGGCTTCTGCATCAGATCCTGCCTCTAGGTTTGAGTTCCTGTCTTGACTTCTCTCAATGGACTGTGAAAACTCTGGATGTGTAAGCCAAATAAACTCTTTCCTCCCCAACTTGCCACTTGGTCATGGTGTATCATCACCCTTGGTCATGGTGTATCATCACAGCAGTAGTAACCCTGACTAGGACAGCTTGCCTCTTGAGAAGCAGCTGGAAAGTTGTATTTCCATGCCCTGACTTCCAGCCATGGAGATAGGCTACAAACTGAATTCTATCACCAATAAAGCTACTTAACCCTTTATAGCCATAGAATGAAATCCCTGTATAGCTAGGCCTTATAGGCCAGGGTTTGCATAGTCCCAGGTTGGTGAGTGTAGAGAGCAGGGAGACAGCACACTCCAGGGTTCAGAAATGGGCACAAGAGTTCCACATCCAGCTGGATCTCACAATAGTTCCCCTCCACTAGCTAATTTTTGAGCCACACCCTTTATTAGCTGCTTCCCTGTAAGTGTAAATGTCTCTGATGTTTATGATTGGTCCCAGCAGGTTTCAGAACCAGGGGCTGCCATGGTACTGCTGCGGTCATCCAGCCAGGCAGCCTAGGGTCCGAATATTTGTGCTTGGTATCTGAAGTTGGGTTCTTGTGGGACTGAGTCCTTTAGCTGTGCATCTGTGCTAACTCTTGGCAGTGTGAGAATTGATCTGAACTGCAAGACAGTTGGTGCCAATGAAATGAGAGAGAGAGAGAGAGAGAGAGAGAGAGAGAGAGAGAGAGAGAGAAAGAGAGAGAGAGAGATTGCTAGCTTTTTTTTTTTTTTTTTGGTTTTTTCGAGACAGGGTTTCTCTGTGTAGCTTTGCACCTTTCCTGGATCTCGCTCTGTAGACCAGGCTGGCCTCGAACTCACAGAGATCCGCCTGCCTCTGCCTCCCGAGTGCTGGGATTAAAGCCGTGCGCCACCACCGCCCCGCTGATTGCTAGCTTATTAGTGGCAAAGTGCAGGTGGTCATAGTAAGAAGCTTTTAAGTCTTTGACAACAAACACCTAGATGCACCTCAGAAATGCCCCCACTAGAGTGAATCCTTAATTATCAGAGACAGTCCAAAGGTTTTTCCTTGCAGCTCTTTTTGTATTCGAACGGTTGGTTGAATGAATGAATGATCTTTTTGGGGACAGGGATTAAAACACAGCACGTTTCCAGAGAGCAATGGATTCTACTTTCCAATCAGTAATGTAGAACCCTAGGAAAGGGCATTTAAGGGCTGGGACATGGCTCAATCAAGCATGATGACCCAAGCTTGGGTTCCCAGCACGCACATAAAAAGCTGGGAGTGGCAGACTAAGCCTGCAGTTCCAGCATGGGGAGGCAGAGACAGAAGGGTTCTTGGGGGCTTACTGGACACCTATGCAAATCAGTGAGCTCCAGGCCAGCGAGAGACCCTGCCTCAAAACATAAGATGGAGAGTGACTGATCAACACAGTGTTAATCTCTGGCTTCCACACTCACGTGCAGACAGGTGAACACAAACATTCACATGAGAAAGCTCATCCAGAGGGTTGTGGTGATGCATGCCTTTAATCCCAGAACTCAGGAGGCAGAGGCAGGCAAATTTCTGAGGTTGAGGGCAGCCTAGTCTACAGAGCACATTCTAGGACAGTGAAATCCTATCTCCAAAAACAATTACAACAAAAAAAGGAAGTACTGTATCCAAATGGTACTGTATCAAACATCCAATGAACCAATCATCAAATCAACTAAATAAAAATTAGTGAAATGACAAGTGTGAACTTGTTTCCAGATCTTCTGAGATGAATTGCTGTGGATGGCTCCTTGGACTGGTTTGTTTCTGTCAACGACACTAACACCTGACATCAACTTCAGGCCTCCACATTCATGCGCACACATGTGAGCATGCACGTCATACAGGCATGCACATCACACAGGCATGTATGCCACACAGGCATGGAAGGAGAAAAGCTCAATTGAGGAAATGCCTCCAGAAGTTGGACTTTTAAAAAGTCTTTAAAAGGAGGGTATTTTCTTTACTAATGATTGATGTGGGAAGGCCCAGCGCACTGGGCAGGGTTCCCAGGAGGTAAAGAAAGGTAGCTGAATGTGAGCCTGGAGCAAGCCCATGAGCAGAATTCCTTCATGATTCCTGCCTGTGCTCCTGCTCCAGTCCCTGCCCTGGCTCCCCGTGATGGATGACAACAGGGTACGTAAGCCAAATAAACCTTTCCTCACCTTTTATCACAACAACAAAGACCAGAAGTAGGACACTCCTCTGAGTGATTCCTGGTAAAGAGAGACAGACAATATCATGTGGTAGAGAGAGCTGTGCTCAGGGGATGACTGAATTACCCCAAGCCTCTGATTGTTGCTATTTGGAGGCTTCTGAAACTGGCATCCACCATGCCATTAGGAGCCTCAGAGGAAGACTCTCTGATGGTTGCTAACATCCTCTCTCTCTCTCTCTCTCTCTCTCTCTCTCTCTCTCTCTCTCTCTCTCTCTCTCCTCTGTCTCTTTCTCTCCCCTCCCTCCTTCCTTCCCTCCCTCCTGCCCTCCTCTCTCTCTCTCTCTCTCTCTCTCTCTCTCTCTCTCTCTCTCTCTCTCTCCTCACTAAAGAGATATTTCTATTTCCTTTGTGGGTCAGTTCACAAACCTCAAAAACTAATAAGCCCAGAATGAAACTCCAAGGAGGAAATGTTTACTTTGTGTTCCTAGATGTTCTGAGCTGGTTTTATGAACACAGCTCTCATAATTTCCACATCTGCAAAAGCTCTGTACATTAATGTGCAGGAAAGATCAGACCCAGCACACAGCCTGTCATGCTCCATAAAAATTTAATGGAAAATAAAATGCTTGTTCAAAAGATCAATACCGTCATTCTCTTTCACCAAACGGTGAATGACTGTTTTCATAAAATAATAATAACGCTAGCATATTGATTATAGAATGGGGACCGGTCTGTTGTCAAAAATGCAGTCATATTTAATCTTTTAATGCCTTCCTGCATAAACACCCACTGCTGGAACTTGGCATCTGTCACTATAAAGACAACATGAACCAGCAAGGATTCTGCTGCCATACTCTTTGTCATTTAGCAGAACCATTGTTCTGGAAGTCAATGGGCAGAAGACAAGACCTGTGGAAGTCACTGCATTGTCCCTGAAGATGCCCCTGAAGAGACATTCGATTGAGTGCTGGATAGTTTTGTATCAAGTTGATGCTGGCTAAGGTCATCTGAGAGGAGGGAACCTCAATTAAGAGAATGGCTCCACAAGATGTGGTTGTAGGCAGGCCTGTAAGGTATTTTCTTAATTACTGATTGATGGGGGGGGGCAGCCCATTGTGGGTGGTGCCATCCCTGGGCTGGTGGTCCTGGATTCTATAAGAAAGCAGGCTGAACAAGCCAGGAGAGGCAAGCCAGTAAGCAGCATTTCTCCATGGCCTCTGCACCAGCTCCTGCCTCCAGGTTCCTGCCCTGAATGAGTTCATGTCCTGACTTCCTTGTATGATAAACAGTGCTGTGGAGGTGCGAGCCAAGTAAACCCTTTCCTCTGTGCAGTGTTTTTGGTCACGGTGTTTCATCACAGCAATAGTGGCCCTAACTAAGAGGCTGCTTGGGAGTCTGTGAGTGATTCAGCAGTTGGACCCAGCAGTGTCTTCTGAACATAACATCTGGATCTCTCAAGTAATTTCATGGGAAAAAGCACGGTAGCCTCCTGGCATGAGTCTGGCCAGACTTAGTTAGGGTTACTGCCTCCATCAGTGGGTGATCAAGTTACAGCACGCAGGGCAAACACCACAGTACTGACTACAACCTCGAGGATAAGGGTGCTTATTCAGTTTGCAATTCCAGTTTACAGTTTGTCTTATAGGGAAGTGTCAGTGGTGGGCGTTTAAAGCAGCTAGCCACAACCACAGTCCCAGGCAGAGAGAGAAAGAGTGTGGGCATGCTTCTTACTTAGCTCACTCTCTCCACTCTCGGAGCCCAGGACCCAACCCCAGGGAATGGTGCTGCCCATAGTGGGCTGAGTCTTTCCACATCAATTAAGGGAGTCAAGACAATGTCCACAGTCATGCTTAACCTGATCTGCACAGTCCCTTACTGAGACTCTCTTCCCAGACAATTCTAGGTTATTAAGTTGATGATAATAATAACAATAAATAATAATAATAAAAAGCACAGAAGGGTTACTATAACTTAGACACTGCTTATGGAAAGACCAGCAGCTGAAGTCTTGTGACAGAAATGGTCACATGGGGAGGAAAATAGGAACGAATGAAAAACAAAAAGATCAGATCCAATTTTCAGGGTTGCCCTTAATGCTGCAGCAGAACACCCATGAAACAAATAAATAATATCACAACAGCAAAATCAAAAAAAGGGAAGCACATACACACACACACACACACACACACACACACACACCACTACCACCATCACCACCAACAACAACAATAACAAAATAATAGGAAGAAACAATCGTTGGTCATTGATATCTCTCAATATCAATGGACTCAATTCCCCAGTAAAAAGACACAGACTAACAGAATGGACGGAAAAACAGGACCCATCCTTCTGCTGCATACACGAAACACACCTGAACATCAAGGATGGACATTACATCAGGATAAAGAGTTGGAAAAAGATATTCCAAGCAAATGGACCTATGAAGCAAGCTAGTATAGCCATTTTAATATCTAACAAAATAGACTTTAAACCAAAATTAATCAAATGAAATAGGGGAAGAACATTCCATATTCAAAGGAAAAAAATCCACCAAGATGACATTTCAATTCTTAACATCTGTGCCTTGAACACAAGGGTACCCACTTTTGTAAAAGAAACACTTCTACATCTTAAATCACATTTGACCCTCACACACTGATAGTGAGACGCTTCAATACCACACTCTCATCAATGGACAGGTCATCCAGAAAAAAACTACATTGAGAAATTCTGGAGCTAACTAAACCAAATGGGCCTAATAGTTATCTATAGAACATTCCACCTAAACATAAAAGAATATATGTTCTTCTCAGCACTTCATGGAACTTTCTCTGAAATTGACCACATACTCAGATACAAAAACAAGTCTCAATAGATACAAGAAAATTGAAATAACTCCCTGCATCCTATCAGACGACCATGGATTAAATCTGGATATCAAGAACAACAGAAACAGCAGAAAGTTTACAAACTCATGGAAACTGAACAACTCTACTGAAGGAAAAAAGGGTCAAGACAGAAATAAAGAAAGAAATTAAAGATTTTCTAGAATTCAATTAAAAATGGAGACACAGCATCCCCATACTTATGTGACACAATGAAAGTGGTACTAAGAGGAAAGTTCATAGCACTTATTACATAAAAAAGGAGAGATCTCATACTAGAAACTTAACAGCACACCTGAAAGATCTAGAACAAATGAAGTAATCACACTCAAGAGGAGTAATCAAACTGAGGACTGAAATCAATAAAATAGAAACAAAGAGAACAATACAAAGAATCAGTGAAACAAAGAATTGGTTCTTTGAGAAAATCAACAAGATAGAAAAACCCTTATCCAAACTAACTAAAAGATGGAGAGAGAGAGAGAGTGCACATCCAAATTAATAAAATCAGAAACAAAAGGGGGGGGCAAAACAACAGACACTGAGGAAATCCAGAGAATCATAAGAACATTCTTTAAAAACCTGTACTCCACCAAATTGGAAAATCTGAAAGAATGGATAATTTTATTGATAGGTGCCACTTACCAAAGTTAAATCAAGATCAGATAAACAATTTAAATAGACCTATAACCCCTAGTGAAATAGAAGCAATCATTAAAAGTCTCCCAACTCCCCCCCCCAAAAAAAAAAGCCCAGGGCCAGATGATTTTAGTGCAGAATTCTACCAGACTTCTTTCAAAGAAGAGTTAACGCCAACACTCCTCAAATTATTCTACAAAATAGAAACAGAAGGAACATTGCCAAGTTAATTTTATGAGGCCAAAGTCACCATGATACTCAAATGGCATAAATACTCAACAAAGAAAGAGAATTATAGACCAATTTCCCTTATGAACATAAATGCAAACACACTCAATAAAATACTTGCAAACCAAATCAAAGAACACAGCAAAAAGATTATCCACCATGATAAAGTAGGCTTCACAAAAAATCAGTCAGTGTAATCCACCACATACACAAGCTAAAAGAAGAAGGAAAAAAATACCACATAATCTTCTCATTAGATGCCCAAAAAGACTTTGACAAAATCCAAAACCCTTCATTATGAAAGTTCTGGAGAGATCAGGGATACAAGGACTATACCTAAACATAATAAAGACAATTTACAGCAAGCCTATAGACAACATCAAATTAAATGGAGAGAAACTCAAAGCAATTCTACTAAAAATCAGGAACAAGACAAGGCTGTCCACTCTCTCCATATCTATTCAATACAGTACTTGAAATTTTAGCTAGAGCAATAAGACAACTAAAGGAGATCAAGGGGATACAAATTGCTAAGGAAGAGGTCAAAGCATTATTTGCAGATGTTATGATAGAGTACATAAGTGACCCTAAAAATTCCATTAGGGAACTCCTATAGCTGATGAACACCTTTAGTCAATTGGCTGAATATAAGATTAAAAAAACAAAAAGAAAAAGAAAAACAAACCACCAGTATCCTTCCTGTATTCAAATACTGAACAGAATGCGAAAGAAATCAGGTAAACAACACGTTTTGCAATAGCCTCAAATAATATAAAATATCTTGGGTTAACTCAAACCAAGCAAGTGAAAGACTTGTATGACAAAACCTTCAAGTCTTTGAAGAAAGAAATTGAAGAAGATATCAGAAGATTGAAAAATCTCCCATGCTCATGGATAGCTAGAATTTACGTAGTAAAAATGGCCATTCTGCCAACAACAATCTACAATGCAATCCCCATCAAAATTTCAACACAAGTCTTCACAGACCTTGAAAGAGTAATTCTCAACTTCATATGGAAAAACAAAAACCCCGGATAGCTAAAAGAATCTTGTACAATGAAAGAACTGCTTGAGGTATCACCATCCCTGATTTCAAGTTGTACTACAGAGCTATAGCAATAAAAACCACATGGTATTGACATAAAAACAGACAGGTGGATCAATGAAATCGAATTGAAGACCCAGACATAAATTCATTCATCTATGGACACTTGACTTTTGATAAAGAAACCATAAATACACACTGGAAAATAGAAAGCATCTTCAACAAATGATGCAGGTCAAATGGGATATCTGTGTGTAGAAGAATGGTAATAGATCCATACTTATCATCCTGCACAAAACTCAAGTCCAAGCGGATCAAAGACCTCAACATAAAACCAGACACACTGAATCTGATAGAAGAGGGAGCAATGTACAAATAACAATGCAGAAGAGACCACACGAAGTTAGGTGGAGGAAGAGTGGGAGTTGGGAGAGTCCTTGTTCCATTGAGTGTGAGCAAGATAAAACCCACATGGAGAAGCTCAGGCCAGCTTTCCAACATCAATTACATAGATAATAATAACAGCATGCAAAACGACACAATTACAAAATAAGACTGCTAGAACACAAATACAAATAAAACACACTAGCAGATGTGGCCTTTCATTTTAATGATCGTTAATTGCCTTTAAAAATATTGTATAAATGAGGTTTGTTCCCGCAGTGCAAGGCTGAGCTTTATAGAATCTATTCACATAATCCTTTCCATCAAAAACCAAGGAGGGAAACAGATTTCATCACGCTGATGGTGCTGGAAAAGCAGCTGATGAGACTGGATGTCACTGATAATCACCCTTAGCTGAGCAGTTACTGGCAATTAATGCTGGAAGAGGGAGAGCCAGTTTTCTTTAAAGTGTGGGTCCCCTCCCCGTGAGGACCATGCTCAGTGAAGGGCGGCCCATCCAAGAGTGCGGGGAAACACAGATTGTACTTCAGGGGTTTACAAAATAATGAAAAGAAGGCACAAAGTCGGGTGAACAGAGAAGGGGGTGGACCTGGGAGGGGAGGGGAGAGGGGTAAATATGATCAACACACATTGTATGGAATAATCAAAGAACCAATTTTAAAAAAGCAAGAAAAAAAGATTATATGCCACTGGTAACAAACCCTCCAATGGAGGAGAGGACTGAGCTCCGAACTGTGATGAAAACAAAACAAAACAAAAGTGTCACTAAAGTCAACCAAAGAAAGCCATGCTGATGGCTGGACAGTATTCCAGAGTCTGTCCGTCACCGGACACGACAAGACACATGGTAATGACTATAACTATTAATGCTCCTATAGTATATAACACTTTACTAACACAATACCCATCACAGGGCCATGGGCCACCATCTTGGAAGAAAAGCAAGCTGGGGTCTTGTCTTATAGCACATAAAGGAAGAACTGAACATATTTAGGAGGCGGGCAGAAACAAAAAATTCAAGAAAAAGAGAATTTTTTTATGTAAGAAACAACTGTGTGGTGCTTTGAATGTGCTGCCCTCAAAGTCATTTGAACACTTGATCGGTCCCCTGTTTGTGGCACTGTTGGAGGAAATATGTCTCTAAGACATACTTTGGGAGTAAAATCCCTCACCCACAACTGGTTCTGTCTCTGTTTCTTTCTTGTGGCCGGCTGTTGTGCCTGTCACCGGCTGCCTCCATGCTCCTCTGTCATGGACTGTTGTCTTCTGGAACATTAAGCCCAAATAAACCCTTTTCCATAAACTGCTTTGGCTGTGGTGTTTTATCACAACAACAGAAAAGTAACTCGTAGATACAAGCTAAAATGTCTATCTGAGAAAGCTGAAGACAAGTTTCTAGTGGTAAGACACTAACAGAAGTGATTTCCAAACTCTGGCAGGGTGTGCAACAGAGGGTAAGCACTGTGTTCTGGAAACTTCTGAAGCTGGCAAGTGGAGAAGCTTCTGAGAGTGTCATCTCCACAGCAGGTAATCCACGGAGAGGTGTGCAGACAACTAACGGGTGGGGGCTCGTTCTCACTCATTAGCAGTTGGAAGGTAAAGCACGCTGTCTCTTTACAACAGTCAGACCATAAAAATTAAGGAGAGCTTTAACACCTATGCTTGGCAAGGCACCACAGAGAGAGAAGTCAGAGGCGGCTGGTGGAGACATACATTTTTACAGCCATCTGGAAGGCATTTGACAGTGTTAATTAAAATTAAAAATATAGATTCCATCCTTTCACATTAAAATACAAATGTCTGGACTTAACGTTATGCAGAAAATGAGATGTTCTGCAGCTGGAATCCAAACTACTCAAACTCAGCAAAAGCATGAGCCTCTGCCCAAGGGGACAGGCTTTGTGAGATGGGGCCTGGCGCACGTGAGGAACAGACAGTGGGAGGGACGGGAAAGAGACAGACAGACATGTAGCATGAATCTTAAAAGTTCTTATTAATAAAATCAAATCCAGCCAGGTATTGGGGTGAACACTGGAAGATCAGAGAACCAGAACAAGCCATAGCTAACCTCACCTGGCCAACTTCTCAGCTGGTCTTGTTTCCTCAACTGGAAGCCTCTGTGTCCTCATATCCGAATGGCTCTCAGCTGAACTGTGCTGCTAGAAGACTGAATGCTTAACCAGCCAAATGCTTAACCAGGCCAAATGCTGCTAGTTTCTGGTCCTTACGCCTTAGATACCTTTCTGTTTTCTACCACCACTCCCTGGGATTAAAGGCTGCTTTCTGGGATTAAAGGCATGTGTTTCCATGCCTGGCTGTTTCCAATGTGGCCTTGAACTCACAGAGATCCAGAGGGATTTCTACCTCTGGAGTGCTAGGATTAAAGGTGTGAGTGCCACCATTTTCTAGTCTTTGTATCTAGTGGCTGTTCTGTCTCTGACCCCAGATAAGTTTATTAGGGTGCAAAATATTTTGGGGAACATAATACCACCACACAGACAGATGAGCTTTGGAAAATGGTCAGCGATTTCTGTATGCTAGACGATCTGGGCAGACTCACATAGGAACATTCTGGTCATGGAGGGAAGTTCAGAAGGACAGGTGTTTACAGCACAAGGAGCATCTGGAGAAGACAGAGGAGAGACAGAGAGAGGAAAGACAGACAAGAGGGAAGAAAGCAGGGAGAGACATAGGACAGACAGACAGAAAGATGAAAGACAGAGAGGGAAGAGAGATGAGGAAAAAGGGAAAAAAGAGAGAGGCAGAGTGGACAAGGAATGAGAGGGTAAACAGACTGGGAGGGAGAGAGAGGGACATAGAGACAGAGAGAGGGGGGAGGGAGAGAGAGACATAGAGACAGATGGGGAGAGGGAGACATAGAGACAGGGGGAGGGAGAGAGACAGAGACAGAGAGAGGGGGAGAGGGAGACATAGAGACAGATGGGGAGAGGGAGACATAGAGACAGGGGGAGGGAGAGAGACAGAGACAAAGAGAGGGGGAGAGAGAGACAGATGGGGAGAGGGAGAGAGACATAGAGACAGAGGGAGAGAGAGACAGAGACAGATGGGGAAGAGGGAGAGAGAGACATAGAGACAGATGGGGAAGAGGGAGAGAGAGACATAGAGACAGATGGGGGAGAGGGAGACATAGAGACAGGGGAAGGGAGAGACATAGAGACAGAGAGAGGGGGAGAGGGAGAGAGGGATATAAAGACAAAGGGGAGAGAGGGAGGGAGGGTGACAGAGATGGAAAGACAGACACACACACACATACAGAGAGAGAGAGAGAGAGAGAGAGAGAGAGAGAGAGAGAGAGAGAAAGAAGAGAGAGACAGAGACTTGGACAGAGACAGGGAGAGGGGCATAGACAGATACATAGAAAGACAGAAACACAGAGGGAGCCAGACTAGGGTGGAATGAAAAAGAGGAGGAAAGGTAAGTGTGTGAAAGAGACATAGACAGAGATGATCAGAGACAGAGAGATAAAGAAGAGAAAGAGGGGAGATATAGAGAGACATAGGGGAAAGACAGAGACAAGAGGAGAGAGCCCGGGAACTGAAATCTGCTTGTTTCTAGCACACTTGCATGTGTTGTGGGTCAGTGTGCACAGTGACCAGACAAACAAAAGGACCTGGCGTTTGACCACTCTTGCTGTCCCATCAGGTCCACTCTGGGCAGAGGCAGAGGCAGTGGCGTGAGTGTCCAGAGAGACATAGCATGGGGCTTGACTTGGTCTTGATTCCCAGGCCTGTCCCCCCTCTCTCCTGTCTTGGAAGCGGAGGTGAGAATTGCATCTATTGTGAGCCTCAGGAAACGGTGGCATGCCCTTGATCCACGTAAGCAAGTGGGGACAGGAAGGCTTGCAACAGCGCTGTTTCTGTGTCTATAGCCGTGGGGAAGACAGGAATGTGCCCTCCAGATTGCTTACTTCTACCCGAGCAGCTGTTAGGGTCCTCTCTACTGTTCTCTTTTTCTGGTGTCTCCTGGGGTTTCTAGGGATATAATCCCAACCTAAGCAAGGCAACTCGTTTTCCCTCCACATCTTTCCCTCCACCTTTGAAGCTAAGAGAATAGCAAGTGAAATCTTAACCCCCACCAGTCCAGGCACAGGCTTCCATGGGGGATGTTGCAGCTCTCCCGTTCAGAGTGGCTCTCGATGCTCTCTTAGAACGAATGAGCTTTATTGCACCGGTTTCTTCTGGTTACATTATATTCAGAATTTGTTTTGTGAGTGAATGCTAACCTTCATCAAATTTCTCTGTACCACCCTTTCATGTCCTCTTTTTGCCTTTTGTGTGCTGAGGGAAACCGGTGGTGAGTTATGAGACACCAAGCATGTTTCTATTTGGAACTAAACCTGCTTGTAATAGCTGGTTGTTCCTTCCCTGGATAACCAGCTCTGGCTTGCAGTGTCCATGTGTCTTCCTCGGCAGCTCTCTCATTACAGCTGAGTTCATGTGCCGGGCTGTGCCTGCATGCCTGGTGTGGGCAACATGTGACCTGCTCAAAGTGAAGGGGTCCTCCTGCCCCGCAGGGTACTGCAGCAGGACGGCCTCCTCCCACAAGGCATGCCTTCCTAATGGGCGTGAAGGCACACAGGGGCTGGAGGGCGCTGATATATTCTAGTGCATTGTACCTCATCGTCCTCCACACATGCAAAAGCTGATGTATTCTGTCATCACTTGTTCTGCACACTGTAGCTGTGGACTGACTTGAACATGAGTCCTTGTCAGATACTGTTTAAGCCCACTCTTCAGTCTTCCCCTGAAATTCACAAGTGATCAGCTCACATTTTCTCTTTCTTCTTGGTGCCATTTATAGAATTTACAGAAATCTTCTCCTTGGGTCATTCTTTAATCTTTGTGTTGTGTGTGTGCTCAGTTGAAGCACCAGCCATGCAAGCATTGAGAAACTGAGTTTGAAATCCCAGAACCTAAAGAAAAGCTGAGTGGGACAGCACACATCTGTTTATCCCAGTGCTAGGGAGCAGAGACCAGAGGATCCCTGGAGTTCACCAGCCAGTCATTTGAGCCAGTTCTGTGAGCATCAGGTTCAGTGAGAGGCCCTGCCTCAAAGAATAAGGTGGAGTGACTAAGAAAGACACCCAACATTGACCACTGGTCTGCACACACACACACACATATTCCCACATACATACACACACACCACTCGTACACACACACTCACAGATACACATTCTTTCACACACACACTCTTTCTCACACACCACACACACACACTCCCATACACACACACACACACACACACACACACACACACACACACACACACACCCCTCCCTCATACACATCTGTAAAATGAAATGAAGCAGAGAGGTTTCTTTAAAAGAAAAATTAAAGGAAGCAGGGGTGCAGTTTCTGTGAGAGACCCCGGCGACTGAAGGCAGGATGCCAGGACTCTCAATGGCTGAGTCTCCTTCCCAGAAAGAAAATTGAGAAAATGGAAGTGCAGCGTGTGCAGAGTGCAGAGGCAAGCTGCTCAGGAACAAAGGGTCAGAGGACACTGAACATGGCCATTTGGTTTCATGGCTGTGCCTCCCAAAGCCTGCCTGAGCCGGACAATGTGGTCACTCAGTGGTCACCATAGCCATCAGTCACTTCTTGCACTGGCTCCAGGCCAAGCCTGCAGGAACCCTTGCCATCACTGCAGGTAGGGGCTGTGTCATTAGATAGCGATGCTTAGCTGTGGGGAGGAGGCTTCGCCTGTGTCCTGATGGGTCAGGCTCTCCAGCTAGGGTATGTTTTATTCACACCCTGTCACCTACACCCTGGCTTTATGCTGTGCTAGCCCACCAGCTGGTCACATAGGAACACTACATTGGCATAAAAGGTTCTGACAAGCATCCATCTCCTCAACCTCTTATGCAAGCAGTCTATGCTGGCTAAAAGAGGCAGAGAGACCCGCACTGAATTCTGCTGACCTACCAAGGGTGATGGCCAATCTTGCCAACTTAAAGGGATTTAAAATAACCATAAAAACAAAACCCCCAGCAAGTCTGTGAGGGAGTTTCTAGATTTGGTTAACGAGAGAACAGCACCATCCCATATGCTGGAGTCCTGGGCTGCATAGAAAGGGAAAGAGGGCTGAGCTAAACACTAGCATTCACTGTTCTCTGCTCCCTGACAGCAGACACAATGTGACTGCTCATTGCTCTCACAGAATGTGACCAGCCCAGCTGCCTCATGCTTCCTGCACTTCCTGACTGCAGACAGGATGTGCCCAGCCCCCCCATGCTCCTGCACTTCCTGACTGCAGACATGATGAGCCCAGCCCCCCATGCTCCTGTACTTCCTGACCATAGACATGATGTGCCCAGCCTGCACTTCCTGACTGTAGACAGGATGTGACCAGTCCACTCATGTTCCTGCACTTCCTGACTGTAGACAGGATGTGACCAGCCCACTCACGCTCCTGCTGACACCAAGTACAGCACCCCAGACTGAGCCAAAGCAAACTCTTCTTCCTTTAGCTTTTGTCATTTTAGAAAAGTGACTGCTACCCTTAGGTCATCTGTACTTTCTTACAGATGGGAGAGGATGCTGGGTTGGGCTGGTGAAAGCAAAGCCTCTTTGTTGAGCAGCTTGTGGTATCTGCTTGCCCAGAACTGGTGCCTCCAGTGGTGCCGAACAGAGTTAAAAGATCCCCGCCTGGTTTTTCTGTAAAGGCTTCATGGACCACATCCATGCTGTGAAACATCCCAGGCTGGGTGTTCTTTGTCACGTGTGCTTGTGTGGGTGTGTGTGTGGGGGGGGTGGATATGGGGTAAACCCTACTCAGAACTCTGGCCCTCCAGTCCCCAAGAACCTCACTTTATCCTGCAGAAGGTAATTCATTTTGGAGTTGACAACATTATGAAGTTGGAACAAGTCCCAGGGAGCAGAAACGAAGGCACTGCAAAGCTGGGACACCTGTTTTTATTAAAAGTTGACAGCTTTTATCAAATTGTATTTATGGCCACCCCCTTGTTCAGTGCAGAGGGGGCCTGGGATCTGGAGAAACTGTCACTTACTGGCTTACAACATAAAACAGCTGGGGTATCTCCACCTCCCGAACCAATCTCAGGGGCTGCAGGGATTTCAAACCCTGCAGAATCATCGCTGTGCGGTGCTCTGTGCTTTCCTGACAGTCAGCTCATTTGTGCTTTGCACCGTTGGTGTTTTAACTGCAGACACAAGGATCAGTCCACACGATCCATGAGACACTCTCAAATGTCCCCACCCCCAGCCTCAACCTACTTCCTAGTCTTTGGGACCTTTATCTTGGTTTCTAAATAGGCAGAGAAGAGGCAGAAGAATGTTAGCAGGTGTGTCCCTGGCAAGATATTGACCTCTGGCTTCCATAGGCACATATATGTGACTGCACACACACACACACACACACACACACACACACACACACACACACACACACCAAACTACCACACTGCACACAAATGCATCTGCACACACGTATGCTCACTCCCCTACACAGCAGGCAATGGCTGTGTCCCACCTACAGTTCTCCAAGGCTCCAACAGCACCCTGTGTTTCCCTTGTGTGGGAGGGACTGCTTGCTTGCCTGCCCAGGGAGCCACATGAGCCCGCTTCCATCCTAGGCATCACAGTCTGCTATTATTTGTTTTCTTGTGTGAATCTGCATACGATTTTTAATTTCTACTGTCAACTGTATCAAGTTTTCTAATTTCTGGCTCCTTGGTCTGATGTTCAGGATTGTGAATGAATCCACATGGTTTTAAGTTCTTCTGACTGGTAGAGACAGTGGAGAGATTCGTGGATGTCAGGCACAGACACGGTCATTTTTGATGCTGAAATGCTCACCTCGTGGAGACTGTATTTAAAAAGCATGACACGCCAAGAGCATTAGGAGAGGCTCCTGCATGCCAAGGTGTGACAATCCCCAGACACAGTGAGCCACCATGTCCCTTCACGGCCCATCTCCTCTATCTGGAATCCTGACACAGTGAGCCACCATGTCCCTTCACGGCCCATCTCCTCTATCTGGAATCCTGACACAGTGAGCCACCATGTCCCTTCACGGCCCATCTCCTTTATCTGGAATCCTGCTTTCTTGGAGTCAAAGCCACTGTCTTGGCTTGTATCTGTTGCTATGATAAAACACACCGGCAGAAAGCAACACCAGGGAGAAAGGAATTTATCTCAGCTCACCATCCCAGGTTACACACCACCAACACAGGGAAGTCAGAGCAGCGGGGGCTTCACATCTGGCTGCAAAGCATGCACAGTCCAGAACAGAGAGAAATACATGCATGCATGCATGTTTGCTTGTGCTCAGCTCCGTTTCTCTAGTCATACAGTTCAGGAGCCCCTGCCTAGGGAATGGTGCTGCCTGTGGTAGACTGTGTCTTCCCACACCAATTAACTTAATTGAGACAACCACATTCAGACATACCTACAAGCTAACCCAATGTAGACAATCCCTTGCTGAGACTCTCTTCCCAAGTGATCCTAGGTTGTGTCACGTTCACAATTAAAGCTAACCAGCATGTAGATCCATGGCTGTGGTTCATCCATTTCTATGGCTGCATAGTATTCCACAGTGTGATCACCTCACTACACACTCATTCTCCATAGATGGTCATCCAATATGTTTCCCTTTTTTTTTTTGCTTGAACCAAAGTGTTGCTGCAACTATCTTTATGTTTCTTCTGATGAACACAGGCAAGCATTTCCAGAATGTTCTTTTCTAGGTCTACTTTAATCTAAGTCACCCTCTAGCAGATGTCCTATGTTTCTGCTCTACCTTGCATATTAAGTGTCCCCAGAATGCCCTGTGTTGATGGCTCTGGTCACTGCTGGGAAGTGGTGAAATCTTTGGGGGTTGGGAAGGTAGTAAAGGTCACTGGGGAGAGGGGTCTGCCCTTGACAGAAACTTTAGGCCCCACCCTTTCCTGTCTCTAGTTTGACCTCTTGGCCTCCATGATATGATCAGCCTCATCTACATATGATCCCACAAGGACGCTCTGGCCCCAAAGCATCAGGGCCAAACAACAGGCTAACATCTGGGAACCTTGAGCTCAGGCATCCTGCTCTCCTTTAAGATGACAATCTTAGGCATTTTGCCACAACCATGCAAAGCTAACAGAGCCTCCCTCATCTTGTAGCTTGATCAGACTCTCCCTCATCTGTTCTGTGCCGTCAGCACAAAACACTGTATCCCTGTTAATGGCAGCCATTCGCTCTCCTGAAGAAACGCAAGCCAGGCTTGCATGCATAGGGCAAGGCTTGGGGTCGTCATGCTGGACAAAGATGCCTTCTCTTTGATCCCCAGAGTATACTTACGAACATGAGAAGGAAGCTGGTCTCCAAGGCACTCTGGCGTCTTGGGTAGATCACTCGAAGCTATACGCTTCCCATCTCTCCCCAGTGACAATGCCGGTTATGGGAATGGCTCTGACTTGTTTAGCAATTACCTGCCCCCAGCATCTTCAACTATCTTCATCAATTCCACACGCCAGGTTCACCTCCTTGGGGAGCAATTCCCTCTCTCCCCTCAAGCTCTTCCTCTCTCTGTTGGCTCTTGCAAAGCATTCTCCACCTACTTCTTTTACAACCTCATCATTGAAGTTTATGGCAGAAAGAATGAGGCTCACACGTGACCAAAAACCCACAGAGAAATCTCTCCCACCCTGGGCTTCTGGGAGACACGTGTGTGCGTTCCTTCTTAGGACTGAGCAAGCGGCTTGTACTCTGAAGATCCGACACTCCAGCTATAACTCAGGGACATCTGTCAGATTTATTGACTGGCTGGGGAGACAAACGAGGTAATGGGCTTCTGCTCCAAATCATTTTAAGCTTAGGAAAGTGACATGCAATTTTATAAGTGCTCGGGAGAGTCTCGCGACTTTCAAAGATGGAGAAAGAAAGTTATCAAGTTATCAATGTGTCTCTGACGTCCTTATTGATGCGTTTGGAAATTGACTTGACTGTTGTAAGCAAGAGGTGACGATTAATACCCACCTGAGAGACACCGGGGCCCAGATAAGTTCTCACGCTCCAGGACATGCCCCTCTGAGGTTGGGTCCTCCTGGCTGCTGGAAGAATAGACAATTAGACAATGTAGCTACCATCCTGGGAAAGCCCCATGATGCGAACCTTAAGCCCATGGGTGGCTTGACTGTGAGCCAAGCTGATGCCCTGACCACCAGGGGGCGCTCTGCTGCACTGGAGAGCCAGTGAGATCCTCCATCCTGGAGTTTCTTACTCCTACAGCCGACCCCTGGCTTCCAGTGGCCCAGACTCTGCCTTCTTCCTCTAGACCAACATTCTTTAGCTTCTCTGATTCTGGGGGAGAGAGAGAGAAATGAGCACATGGAACCAACTCTACTCCTCCCCAGCCAGAGTCTGAGGCTGGCTGGGCTGCACCAACCCTCGGCAGCCGCAGGTTCACAGTAGAACACATGAGCTTCTGTCTCAGGAATAGCCTGTCGGCACTGTTCTGCCCGAGGAGCTGTGGTCCCTTCTGAACCACATGCATGCTCTCCGTGGGCCATGAGTGCAGTGTGCTACCCATGGGGGAGCCTTCTGTCTGGGATAGGGCCCTCGGGGGTTCACTGCCGAAGCTTGGTCAGCACCCTTGCTTCCCACTGCCTTCAGCCTGGTCAGGGTTTGGAAAACCTGAGTACTGTAGTCCGTCTCTTTTAAGTCACGTCCACTGAAGCCATAAAACTTGAATTTCTCAAAATAAATAAAATAAAAATAAAGGCTTTTAAAATTGATACTTTTATTTGCCCCTGAAATTACCGTACTTAATGGTACATAATAGAGGTTCAATGTGTCATTTTATTTTATTTTTTAAACACTCAAGGATTATTTGAAGTCCAATTTTTTTTCATACATTTGTTTAGTGTGTGTAGGTGAGTGTGCCATGGTGCACGTGTGTCCTTCAGATGGGAAAACCCACCATGTGGATTTTCTGGAGATCAAACTCAGGTCGTCAGACTTGGCTGCAAGAGCCTTTACTGCCTGAACCCACTTGCTGACCCAATGTATCCTTTTGATTGAAAATATGTTTTCACTCATCTTTGATGGCTTGGCTCAGGAGCTGTGTGGAATTACAAACAAGCATCTCTGTGTCCTTCTGAGTGCGAGACCAGGTCCCGCTGCAGCATGGCTTGCCTTTCTGGATGTATCCTGCAAGATCCCATCAGAAGCCCATAGGAGATTTTCAGCCCGGATATTAACAGTAACATTTGGATACACGTTATATTCCAACACCAGCAGTGAATCCCTGGGCAAATTACCTCACTTTCAGATCTCAGTTTCCTCACCTTTAACCTAGTGCAGTGACAATGTGGACACCCCTCCACTTAGGACAGAGGCTTGTCTTGACAATACCGTCCTAAATAAAAATCTCATAAACGTATTTGTGTAACTGCACCTCCATATAGACCACCACAGCTCTGCTCAGCCTAATGTGGCTTGCAAGCTCTTACGTTAGCCGGAGCTGGGCATGGCTGTCTGCTATGAAGCCTGTTTGAATATCCTACGTAGCTGGTTAAGCTAATGTAAGAAATGAAAAGCATCTCCTTGTCCCCTGTCCTCAGCAGGGGTCCATCTGCCCTCACCTTGTGAGGCTGTGAAACAGTTTGGAGGTGGCAGGTATCCAGGCATGCAGAACAATGCCCTACACTTGGCCAGTCTCAGTAAATGTTCCCAACATAGATGAGAATCTTTGGCCTCTGCCTGATGGAGAGGCAGTGTGATGCTCAGCTTCTGCATCCTCCGCAGCAGACGTGGACGCTGGGAAGCTCCTTATGGTTAAGTGCCGTGTCAGGATGCAAGCACTGGGCTTCTGCATGTGTCACCCCGGCACCCGGCCCTGGTGTCACCCCGGCACCCGGCCTGCTTTCCTTTTCCTCTTGTGATCTGACCCAGAGCTCAGCTGCTATCCTGATGTCACACCACAGCAAATGGTGAGGTTCAGTGAGGCCAGAACTCCCAGCCTTGCATACATGCAGTCTCTCAGGTTTCTGTCTCTGGGGATTTGAACACGGGATGGTCAGTTGTCTGCCTCTGGATCTCCTGTGGTCCCGTGAGCTCTGTCTGACTCCTTGGCTTTCTGTCTCTGAGATGGTCAGTGGCTACTACTGAACTCTCCTGGGTCTGATGCCCCAGAATGAATGGCTTGCAGACCCTGGGGTAGCAGGTGATGAGCACACAGTTGGGGCATCTGCCCTTCTCTTCTTCCTGGAGGAGGTATATGGGGGCAGGTGTTAGGAAAAGAAGAAGGCGCAGATTAAAGGTTATAACAAAATCCGAAAGTCCAAAAGCATATGGCTTTGCAATCAAGAGTACGCATTTGGGATGGCCTTAAACCAATGGCTCAGTATCCTGGAGACACAAAACCAAGCACAAGGTACCACCTACTCCTGGGATATCCCTAGAATTCCATGAGAGCTAGATAGGGACAAATAGAGACAGCTCCTGTCACCATCAAGTGAGTAAAACTTCGCTCAGGTAATGCCCTACCTTGGTAGCTGGGGCTGCTGGGACAGCACAAGTCACAGCCAGAGGCTCATGGAAGTGAAAATTCCCTTCTTAGACATCAGATCTTTATTTGCCTTTCTGCTTTTCTAACCTCTTTGTCCAATCACATGACAAGCACTTCATTTTTCTGATACAGGAAAATGATGTTTGTCCCTGCCCCGCCATGGTCACAGTGGGAAGGCTGGGCAACCCAGTGCAATGTTAGCAGAGCTGGTCCCTTGGAGGCTTCTTCCAGGTTTGATATGATTCTCCACCCTCCATCTCCCACCTCCCCACCCCCATAGCTGCTTTCATTCTGATCCCATCATTACAGGGACTCCAGCATATAGGATTAGGTCCCACACAACGACCTCGCTCAACTCAATCACTTTTATAAAGACCCTGTTTCCATCAGAGGTATCCAATCTTGACGCCACGATAGGATGTTGCCACCTACAAAGTTCACAATCCAGAGCTGCATAATTGCGATATTAAACAAAAGCAAGAAAAAGAAATCTCATAAATCTCATGGTGTAAGTTTACAGTTCTGTATTGGGTCTCATTTTCAGTTATCTTCAGCCTCGCCTGGCCTGTGAGGCATGGGTTGGACGAGCCTGCTCTAAATGCATCTGACTTTTGGGGCAGGAAGGGGTCAGGATTCCTTCAAGCTCCTGGGGTACCCATTTTTCATAACATCTGAGTGCCCCCTTCCTCTTTAGAGAGCATTATGTCCATTTTTTATAAAAGCGCCACCCCTTCTTAACAAACATCATCAGCTTTCAGATAGATATGAAGGGCGGGAAAAGGGTCCTGGGGTTAGGGGTGTACATGGCAATGAGATTTGTTCATCTTGATCTTGGAGCAAACTTGGACAGGAGGCAGAGCAGATAGCCACTCAGCCTCGGAAAAAAATCAGAGCACCCTTCACATATATTGATCACCAGGATGCGCTCTGAACACCTGCTAATCGGTGCTAAATGAGCTCAAATTGGTTATTGGTTATTGATTTAGAAACAACATATAGATTAAAATAGAGCCCCTGAGAGTACACTTTAAAAACCTGGGTTATTAATCACAGAGAAATGTAGTCGAAAAAGGTAAATGGAGAGTTTGTATCGTTCCAAGGGAGCTGTAACATTGCTTAAGTTTGAGGAAGGTAATTGTCTTGAGCTGCTTGGCAGACTGCAGTTGTGATGGGAGATTCTGCGAAGACAGGTCTAGTGCCTTCCCATCCCATGCTCTGGGGTCTGGTCAATGACTCTGATGTTCCTCATGAGGTAGAGCCCTGGTGCACGAAGACTGACCCCAGTGTCGAATTTATTTGTACAGATTCGAAACTTCTCATTGATTTTTATTACAAGATTAAGGATATGTTTCTCCAAGGAAGAAAAACGGCTGCAGAAGTAAAATTATAACAGCCATAAGCATGGTAAGTACAGTGTGAGAAGTAATTCTAAGCTGTCTTTGCAACAGAAGTTACAAGCTACAAAACCTCCACCCATTTCTCGCTACTCACCGGCTTCAGCTGATGTCTCCCGCTGGGATTCTAGAGCAGCCTACAGATGGCAGGTTCTATCCATGATCTTATGCCCCCCTGGAGCTCCTGGGTCTTCCGTGAAAATCCCCCTCCCTGGGCTTATCTCTGCCTCTTCTGAATGTACTAGGCTCTGCTGATTTCCCATGGGAGACCTTACCTTCTTGTAGGAGGGAATGGGGGGAGGGTTAAAAGGGGGAGGCTGGAGGGATGGGAGGAGGGAAGAGTGGGACCTATGATTGGTATGTAAAATGAATAAAAAAGTTTCTTAATAAAAAAGACCCCTCCACGGGTCCTCTGGTCCCCTACTCGCCTCATCCCAGCACCTCCCTCCAGGAGGTTGCTCCTAGCTTGCCTGTGTCTTGACCCCTGGGATGGAGGTTGTTCAATCTGAGGCTCAGCTCCAGAGTCTGAAGGGTCTCAGGTAAACACAGGGGGCCTTCTATAGTGCTGTCACACATGTATGCACATATGTGAATGTGTACATTCAGAGGTAAAAGTTTCATGTTGTGTGTCTTCCCTAATAGTGCTCCACTACACACACACACACACACACACACACACACACACACACACACTTACTCATGTGCACATGTGCACACACTGATCAAACTCAGGTTACCAGGCCTGTGCACAAGTGCCCCTTCCCACTGAGCCATTTTGCCAGCCTTGAATGGAACATTCTAGAAGGAAAGCCCTATTCTCCAGAAAGCAAACAGCAGGATGGCTGTCCATTCTGGATATTCAGACCTGCATCTTTGTGGAAGATTCTTGATCACTGACAGTGAAATAAACTGACATGGGTGGCATAGTGGGAAAGATCTCTCACTTGAGACAGCAGCAGAGACTTTGCGATTTTTGGGAAGTCAGAAGAGGGCAAAGTGTGAGATTAAGGACCCTGGAGGTCCTGGGATGTGTGGAGTCTTGAATCAGAGCTGTGATTGTGAGGCAGGAAATGCTGGTTGTGTCATTACAGAGATGCAGCTGCAGGGCTGAGGAGCAAGAGCATGCGGGGCTGCAACTGCAGGGCTGAGGAGCAAGGCATGTGGGGCTGCAGCTGCAGGGCTGAGGATTATGGAGAATGCGGGGCTACAGCTGCAGGGCTGAGGAGCAAGAGCATGCGGGGCTGCAACTGCAGGGCTGAGGAGCAAGGCATGTGGGGCTGCAGCTGCAGGGCTGAGGATTATGGAGAATGCGGGGCTGCAGCTGCAGGGCTGAGGAGCAAGGCATGCGGGGCTGCAGCTGCAGGGCTGAGGAGCAAGGCATGTGGGGCTGCAGCTGCAGGGCTGTAGAGTAGGGAGCATGTGGGGCTGCAGCTGCAGGGCTGGGGAGTAGGGAGAATGCAGGGCTGCAGCTGCAGGGCTGAGGAGCAAGGCATGCGGGGCTGCAGCTGCAGGGCTGAGGAGCAAGGCATGCGGGGCTGCAGCTGCAGGCCTGGGAAGGATTGAGGAGAGCCCCATCTCCCTCATTTCCCAGAATCTTCCTCCCACTGTGTCCTTAGCTGAGCAGGTTTTGTGGTCACTGCTGGTGCCACTCGAGGCTCTTCAGGAGTAGCTCTGTGGGAGACTACGTGGTTCCTCTCCCAAGCTGAGCTGGGCCTCCCCACCAGTACAGTGGGTTCCATTTGGGAAGGAGGACTCTTGCTGCCTTTCATGCTACTCAGGCCCTTGAGGTTACAAAAGGTGAAAGATGCAGGGCAAAGGACATTTGTGTCTTCATGTCCCATCTACTCTGTAGTCCCTTCCTGTCACTCCTCCTTCTATGTGATCCACGAGCTCAGGCCAGGGCAGTCTCTTTGAGACTCTTGTGACACCATGCGATGGTCTCATGTGCCCGCCTGTCCCTTAGTGTTCTCTCACTTCAGCTCCAATTGGCAAGACTCTTCTTCATGCATCCTTGGCTTGAAGAGGACTCCCTGCCAGGCCCACTTTATGGAATGAAACTCCCCAAACCATAATGGAGATATTACTAAGTGCAGTCAGCCATGGCCCCGAAGGTTCTCAGCCCCCATCTAGCTAACCACTGAGGGCAGGAGCTGACCAAAGCTCATGCCCTGCACACCTCTTAGCCCTCAAGCTCCCACAAACGTTCAACTGGGCTGAGGGCCACACGTGACCTTCCCAGACTGACCAAGATGGTGTTCCCTAGCTGGAAATCTGGGATGAGAGTGGGACTGTGCTCAAGATGAAAAGCCCTTTATATGCTCATGGAAGCCCAGCACTCTAGGACCAGCCAACAGTCACTCCCTACTCCAGCACTGTCCACCAAGCTTCCTTGCTTCCAGCATGTGTGTGACTCTGGGAGCCAAGAGCCCCCAAGGTGCCATTCCTTGGGGTAGTTCATGTGTACCTCAAGCTAAACAGTCATTCACAGGGTGACTGCCTGGTCAAAGGCAGATGGCTGAGACACTAGCAATGAATTCACAAACAGAGCGGCATCACCAGCGGCCATTTGGAGCAGATCTGCTCCCCTTGATAGCCCCAGTCAAGTCAAACGTGCGCTTTTAATCCTGATATTAATTACTAATAATAACTCTCAGATCACACAGCACATGGCAATTATCTTTCTTTATGTGGACATGCAGGTTACAGAATGGCTAAAAGGGGGTTAAACAGGTCACAGCAGAATTCAAGGCATTTCAAAGGCAAGGCAGGAGCTGCCAGGGTGAGGAACATCTCTGTGGGAGTCAGATAGCAAACCCAGGCTGGAGGTCTGTGGGGACAAGCTGTGGGAGCACGGGGCAGCAGAGGCCGCGGAGATGAAGATCCTAAGACCGGGACCCAATCCCGGCTAATGAACTACAGACAGGGTTGGAGCAGAGGTAAACCCCATTGGACAGTTTGGGCTTCTCTACCTGTTGGTCCCTTGGTACACACACCAGGGGTCAGGTGACAGGCCTGGGGCCAATGTCATTGCAGTTCATTTGTTTTTGTTTTTGTTTTGTTTTAATGAAGTCCAGGTGAGGGCTACATCCTTCTCTCAGATTGGTCTGCTAGGCAGGCTCTCAGCCCTGATTTTCCTGATATAATTTTAACACATATATGTGCTCCCACAGTCCCATAAATTTGGGACCCTTTCCACTCTTAGGAATTAGCTATTTCTCAGTCTATGTCTCGTGTGTGGTGCCTGGCAGGTGGTGTCCACCTAAGTATCCAGTGGTCCTCCACCTTCAAAGTGGCGTCTCTCAGGGCAAGGCACTGTTTGAAAAATCAGTGTTTTACACAACGTGGAGTCACCCGTGGGGCACAACGGACAAGTCAGGAAATGGGGGAGAGACCAGGAAACCACGGCTACTCGGTAGTTGATAGAAGCAAGATGGGCTTGACAGGACATCAGTGGGAGGTGGTGTGCCCTGGAAGCACATGACTGGAAGTCAGTAGGGGCTGTGTGGGCATGAGAGGAGTCCCTGTCAGCTTTCTCAGCTCTGTAGCAACTGTCAATGCCCGGCACTGCCTACCAGGGTACAGCAGGAGGTACAGCTGTCTGCCCAGTGGAAGCAAAATTGCTCATTCAGAGGGAAGCAGAGCAGCCTGTGGGGTAGGAGGCAGCTGGGCTCCTTCTGCCCTCTGGGGACCTGGAGAAGTAGTTCAGACCCATGTAAAACAAGGCAGGCTGTGGGTGTGCCACTGCTGGATCCAGGGATGGAGATATTTAATGTTGAATCCGTGTGTGTGTGTGTGTGTGTGTGTGTGTGTGTGTGTGTACATACATATCACATATACATATGCATATATATGTCTATCCCTCTACACACAAAGAAAAACATTCACTCACATGTCTGTCCATCATCTACCTAGAACTATAAATGCATAAACACACATACACAAACTCCCATGCTGTCCATCCATTCAAGTGTGTGCACTCACCCAGTCCATCACCACATTCAATTCCCTCCTCTCTCTTCCTTTCCCCTTTTCTCCTTCTCTTCTCCCAGATCTCTCCATCCTCCATACTGGTGCATACCTTACTTTTTAACTGACTTCTCCCAGCTAGCCTCCCTCCATGGTTAGGTAGCAGGATCCTGGGCTAAGTGGCGATGAGGCTTTGATTGAGACCATGGAGACTCAACCGTTTCTGGCCTGTGTGTAGGTCAGCAGAAGTTGCAAACACCCTGCTCGCTGGTCCCTGTGCTCCCACTGTCTTGCACAGTGCCCAGTTGCTTAAAACAGGATCTTTGTCTGTCTGGGATCTCACAGGAAGAAAGAAAGCCAGGGCATTGCTAGGATGCTGTGGACACTGTGGCGTTGTTGCTACTTCCTTAGCCCAAAACACAGGAGACCTGTGCCAGGGTTGGATTTCTCCATCTTTCTGTGAGCTGGCTGCAGGGTGCAGTATTAGAAAGATGGGAACTGCAAGGCCACCATTAACAGCAGTCCTACTGTGAGCAATTAAAGCCCTGACAAAGGACAGTGCAGCTTAATCATCCAGGCATTCATATTCCCAGCCTTGATGTTCCTCAACATGTGAAACAACACAAAGTGCTTTCAGAGCCCATTGAAGCTACTGGAGCCTGCTGAAGCTTGCCAGCTCCTGGGGAGCCCAGAGATTGAAGTCAATTTGCCTTAATAAAGCTGTTTAACGTTAATTTAAGGTAGAATTAGGCCAGGTTTAAGAAAATTAAGAAAAATGTACTGAATGAGCACATTGGAGCACCCTTCCTGGCGAAGTCAGCCTCCTGCACTCTGTGCAGCTTTGAGCAGGCTTCCTGGAGGTGGGACCACTGGAGCCGAGGCCCTGAGTCCGCACTCTTCCCAGGACTTCAGCGAAGCCGCGCTCCTGTAAAGCAGCGGTTATGAAGATGTTGTTTTGTATAGTTGAGCTGAAGATAATAAAGCCCTCTGAGTGTGTTGAAAACCTTCCTCGGGGGAAGTGATATTTTTATAAACCAGAGAAACCCTTGCAAGTTCTTTGCAGTTGGGGGAGGGAGGAACATGGTAGGAGATGGCGGGGGCTGAGTCTAGTTTCTGTCTCTTCTCACTGTTACTATACTAGAGACCATGAGAACCTGGTGGGAAAGCTCACCTCCTGAGTCACAAGGGTCTAGAGCAGTGGTTCTCAACATGTGGGTGATGACTCCTTTGGGGGTTGCATGTCAGATATCCTGTATTATGATTCATAACAGAAGCAAAATTACAGTATTGAAGTAGCAATGAAATAATTTTATAGTTGTGGGTCACCACAACATGAGGGACTGTATTGAAGGGTCACAGTGTTAGGAAGGTTGAGAAACACTAACCTAGACACTTCCAGACTCTCAGAAGCAGAGAGAATTCTGGGACAGAGTCCTAGTTTTCCCAGTCAGATAAACACAACTGTACTACTACTGAATGTGTGCTAAAAGTTTAGAAGAAAGATTGCTTGTTTTCCTTCTTGCTGATATAGAAGATTAACTCCCGACAAGAAGCAACTGGAAAGCAGATGTTTATTTTGTCCCACTTGGAGAGGAAGGCATGGTGTAGGGAACATGAGGCAGCTGGTCACATTGCATCCTCAGGCAGGAAGCAGAGAGAGTGAGTGCTGGTCCTTTGCTTGCTTTCTCCTTTTTCATTCAGTCTGAGACCCCAGCTCGTGGAACAGTCTACCTATATTCAGGGTGAACCCTCCCACCTCAGTTACCACCCGGAAATGTCCTTACAGGCACGCACAGAGATGCAGTTCTCCAGTCAAGTTGATGGTGAAGATCACAAAGGAAATTGAAATCTGAACTTAACTGTGGTTTGGGGAAGTGCAGCCTTGCTAGGTTAGAACGGAAAATTTTAGATTTCTAGGTAACACCCAATGGAGGTCCAAAGTGGCATCAAGTTGCCTGGTGCTTAGTTTCCTGGTAACTGGGTAGTTCTGTGGTGTGGCTTGGTATAAGGTGAGGAAAGAGCAGGGGAGATCACTCAATTTGTAGAGTGCTTGCCTCGCAAGCATGAGGACCTGAGTTGAATCTGCAGAACTCTTGTAAACAAGCCATATAGGGGTGGTGCATGCTTGTGTCCCATCACTGGGGAAACAGAGACACTTAAATCCGTAGGCTCCTCAGGAAGCCAGCTTAGTAAGCGGTGAGTACCAGGTCCCTGTGACTGACCCTGTCTCTAAAACTGACATGGATGATGCTTGAGGAATGGCATCTGAGGTTGGCATCTGGCCCACATGTGCACACACAGTGAGGGGGCAGCAGGCTCTGCTTTATTGCCTGCTGCATGAGGTGGTGTCCAGCCTTTCTTAGCACCTCTCCCGGACACTGCTTGCTGACTGCTGAATTCTGGCTGCAAGTCCACAGAAGGCTGAGATCCTGTCAGTGTTACACGTGGGTGGTATGGCTGTCTCACTGTTGGTGAAGTCTGTGCCTTTGGTGAGAGCATTCCCCAGGGCCGCAGGGAGAGTGCTGGCAGGTGCAGGCGCAGGCACAGGAGCAGACATTTGGCTCCGCAGACAGGCTCTACTTAGAGGTAACTTCCGGTGCCCCACTTCACCACGGGCAGTGTCATGGTCATGGACACTGCCATTGTTTGTTGCTTTGCTGAGACCCAGCAACATGGGGAGAATCACTTCCCGAAAAGTGTACATTTGTCACAGTGGTGGGAGGGCTGGGAATTCCCTAGGAGGAGAGGAGAACAGAGACCAAGGAGACGGGTCAGACAGGACCAGGGAAGGGTTAGTGTGGGAGTAAGGATGGGCATGGTGAGGATATCTTCACACACCTTCAAGGGGCCAGTGGGAGACTTTCCTGGGCCCAAAGGCACACCAACCACAGTAGATCAGTGCTAGTATCAATGGGCTCTGTGGTCACTCCTCCAGCCCAGGGCCACGTCCCAGACATACACACAGTCCCTGTTCTCATGGAACTCACATGCTCATGGGGAACACAGAAGGGGACATCCTGCCTGTTCTGTGGAGACGGAGCACATCATAAGACTTCTTGTCTGGAGGGAGCACTGCTGAGGAAGGAGCACTGCTGAGGAGAGCAAGGGAAGGGGTTAGTCCTGGACAGCCTGAGTCTGGTGCTTTGCAGGAGGAACAACTGGTGCAGTGGCAGGATGGTGGGAAACAGTAAGGGAATGCGTGAGGCCTGGGGATCGTAAGCAGAGGGGGAGCTCTATTCACAGGGGAACCGAAGGCCTCAAGGCCTCCCTCCTAGGAAGTTTGACTTTGACTCTGATTGTTACAACAGAGGCCACAGAATGCTGATGAGTGGAGACAGGGCACAAACTGTCCAGATGCTGGAAGACCCAGCCACAGTGGCAGAGCTGGCTTGATAGGAGGGGGAATGGAGTGGAGGTAAGACTTGCTTTGTGTCTGGTTGAAACTTCTTTGAAGTGGAGTCAGCAGCTTTTCAATGGGGTGGAAAGAGGGGAGGGGAAGGGAGGCAAAGACTGCTTCTACCCAAGGACCCAGAAAAATAGGTCTGCCATCAAAGGCATGTGGGGAGGCAGTGGGAGGGAAGCAGAGCTGAGTTAGAGCTGCACACTGCTGTATCCCTTTCTGATCTCCAGGAGAGCTCTGCAAGCATCCAGGCATCTCTGTGGGGGGCAGCAGTTGGCCAGAAGGACAAAGATGGCATTTAATGTGAGAGTTTGTGGAAGGCAGAGAGAGAAGCAGGCAGCAAGATCGTCTCTGGCAACCCATCTCCAGAGTCCATGGCTTCATAGGATTAGCTCCCTTCTAGTGTGGGCAGGGCCTGTGACCTCCTTCTAGCCAATAGGAGACAGAGCACACGGAGAAGGCTTTGGGATGCGCAGGGTGACATTGCCTGGTGTCTTCACACTCATCACAGGGCACATCTGCTGGGTCTCATGGAGCTGCCCCATGCTGACTGAGAGGACTGTGGCCTCCACAGGGGGCACAGGGCAAGAAGCTGACAGCCAGCAAGAGACAGGCCCCAAGAATATGCACCCCATGAACACCCAGAGAGCCCAGCCTCTTCCTTTCCCCTACTAAACCATAGAGAAGACCATGGTCTCAGGCACCACCTTGACCTAAGTCTTGCACAGTGTCCAGGTGAGCCACATCCAGACTCCTGACAGGAGCCTTGACTTGAGCCACGCCCAGGCTCCTGACTCAGAGAGACTCAAGGCAATGCATGAATGGAGCCAGAGGTTGTGTGCTGTGCTCATCTCTGGCACTCCAACAGAAAACTAACAGGAGAGAGGAGAGATGCTGTCACTATGGGAGCGGTAGAGTCCCTGCTGGAACTTTCTTCAGAAGGGACTCCCAGGCTAGCCATTCTCTCCAGAGAAATCTCCAAGGCACATCCTGTAGCCCCAGAGGTCTGCTCAGGGAACTCTCCTACCATGAGCCCACTGTGTGGGACCTGTACCAGCTACTTGCAATGAGCAAGGTGGCAAGGGACAGCCTGGCCAAGTGCCCCAAAGCCAGCCTCTCCCCCCCAGGAATGCGCAATGTGTGCCGCAGCAAATTAGCTCTAAATAGAAAGTGCGGCATATGGACGGGGAGATAATGCATGCTGTGAGTAAGCCAGCCCTCTAGGCCACATGCACCTTCCGATCACAGATGCAGCCTTTCCTTCCCAGGCCTGAAGGCAGGCTGGAGTCCCCATCCGGCCAGTGTTCTCTGGTTGTTCACAGTGGCTTTTCCTTGCTGTCTGAGAGTCTTACCTGCTTGTCTTCCAGACAGAAGCTCTGGGCACTGGTGTTGAGGCCCAGGCTGCTGACTTCTCTACTGGATTCCAGAAAGCGCCTCTTGGTTTCCACACCAGCTCGTTTTTTGTTGCTCCCTGGGGCAATGAGTTTTCCCACTGAGGGATATCTTCCAACAACAGGAGAGAGATGATGCTTTCTGGCTGCAGAGTGTGGGAGAAGCCTCTTCGTTCTCCAAGCCAGTGTTTGCTGACAACCTGTCCTTGACCCTGAGGGGCAAGTGAGGCTGTCTTTGAGGTGGGCACTGGCATTAGAAGATGCCTAATTAGTTGAGGACTTGCAACAGGCCCGTTGACACCCTGAGCTTGTCTGTCCTTTCCTTGACCCTCATGTGCGGGAAGAAGACAGGGCAGACGTCAGGGCTTGTTGTGTTACCAAACTATGCTCTCATACAAATGAGTTTTGGGGTAAGAAGATGGGCAGCTGGATGAGAGGCGGTGGGAGTGATAGCCTAAATCCACCGCAGCTAGACCGACTGTCACTGCGCACAGGCTGCCGGCCTCTGCATCCATTCATCCCGTTCAAGGCCCTGTGTGTCTTCTAAAGGGCTTGGCTCTGTCTAGCTCTATTGTAGAAAGAAGTCAGAAAAGTGGGCATAATGCTTTGCACACAGGGGTGGGTGTCATGGGGTGTAATAGCAATCTTCCCTGTCCAAGTTCCTAACTTTACTCTAATAGTGTCTCTCAGTAACCTCTGACTCAGCATGAACAGAAAGCTGGATTCTGGATCTGCAATGTACCAACTCTCTTGACTCTTACCATCTAGTGAGTCCTGAGCTCAGCCTCAACGGGATTCAGGAAGCAGAGCCCTCAAACACTGAGGTGAGGATGTGAATTAGAAGCCTCTCTATAGAAAAGAAGGTAACGGAGCCTCAGAAACCGTAAGTAGTTATAACCCAGTGCTTCCTCCTAGGTCATGAAATAGGAAGGGAAAGACATCTTCTGACACAGTCTCATGACTGTTACAGCACGTACAACGCCTTCTTTTAGGGGCCACCAACCAGGTCCCAAATCATGACACGGAGACTTATTACTAATTTTGAATGCTGGGCCTCAGCTTAGCTCTTATTTTAATCTGTTTCTCTTTAGTTATGTTTGGCCTCAGAGCTTTTTATTTTTCTTTCTGTATGTTTTACTTTCACTGCTCCGGGTGTCTGCCTGGATGGTGGCTGCCTGGCTTCTGGCCTCTGGTGTGTTCCTCTCATTCTCTTCATTCCTTCTTCTCTTCAGAGCCTAGATTTCTCCTCCTATTTATTCTTTCTGCCCACCAGCCTGCCTATCATTTCTCTGCCTAGCTACTGGCCATTCAGTTCTTTATTAGACCAATCAGGTGCCTTAGGCAGGCAAGGTGAAACAAATGCAACACATCTTTGCATAATTAAACAAATGCAGCATAAAAATGTAGCACATCTTTACATAGTTCAAGTAATAGTCTACAACAACAGCGAGTGCATAAGAGCTGAATAATGAGCCAAACACGTGTCCACTGATAGAGGAATGGGTAAGAAAATGTCGAAGTGGGTGGGTGGAGAAAGGGAAAGATGATAGCTAGAAGATAGGTTATAGATATATAAAGGAGAAATAGAATTAGATAAATGATAGGTACATGATATGTAGATAATATATTGGTGATAGATAGGTTGAAGGATAGATATATTTGTAGATAGATGACTGATAGAGAAATATGGAAGAATGCATTATATCTTATATAATTGAATTTATATAGTATTTTATTCTTTGACAAAATACATTACATATTTCCCTGTGTGTGTATTCATATCAGTGTGTACACAGAATGGACTGTGTGTGTGTGTGTGTGTATGTGTGTTTATACATATGCAGATACATACACACGCACAATGCACACATCCAGGTATAGCAGCACATATCCGTGGTCTCAGCACTGGAGAGGCAGAGGCAGGGATAACACAAGTTCAAGGCTAACTTGGTCTACATTGTAAGTCTCAGGCTAACCAGGGCTATGAAGGAAGACCCCATCTCAAAACATAAACAAGCAGACCAAAATGACACAACCTTGTCACTTGCAACATGGATGGAACTGGGGGATACTGTCTTAGGTGAAATGAGCCAGGCACAGAATGGTGGGTTGAGAGCATTGCCATGGTGGGCGTGGTGAAATGGTCATTGCTAGTGTCTGTTTGAGGTGTGAGGGGAGAGGGGCTAGAAGAACAGGAACAGAGAGGGAGCAGGTCCCGTGCTTCAACCGATGACTCCTCAACCATGCTCATCACACAACCTTGATGAAATCCAGTGGCTTGTTAAAATAAAAGATGTGTGGGTAAGAGGGGGAAAGTTAGGAAGAAAAGGAATCCTAGAGGAAGTGGAAAGGAAATAAGAGAGGGAGGGATAATTATGATCAAATATATTATATATACACATGAAATTTCCTAAGAATAAAATACTGTATGTATATATAATGAGGCTCAGAAAAAATCTTTTAAAATATTATTATTGCTAGTTATATGTATGTGGGAGTGTGATATCTGCATGTGAGAGCAGGTGCCTGTGGAGGCCAGCCAAGGGCATCAGATTATACGCCATTGTGAACTGCTGCATATGGGAATTGAACTCGGGTCCTCTAAACTCTTAACCTCTGAGCCATCCCCCGAGCCTTCAGAAATAACCTGAGTAGCTGCCATGGAGAAGTTGGGGGACAGTAGAGGATTCTTAGATCAGGCTTTGATTTAGTGCTCTGTTTAGAATTGCTCACAAATTCGAATCTGTGTCATGGCGGCTGTCAGTCCTGGAGGCAGACACCTGCTTCCCCTGTGGGGAAGGCATCTTAGCGTCTTTCACATGGATTCTTGAGCCACTCTTCAGTGGGCAGCCAACATCCCTGCACAGTCATGGTCCAGCCCCTTGTGTCTTGCAGAGACCAGCCTGTGAGGAACCATCAAGGACGTGGTATCCCGGGGATCTATTTTCACATCATTTAGAAACATGCACAGGCCTGATGCTCTGAAACAAAGCATGGAAAGTGTTTTGGACACACTTTAAATGAGATTATTATAGACTGAGAAACAGTTCCTGCTTTAATTAGAAAAAATCTCGGTGCTCATACTGGGAAGCTAATTGCACCACTAAAACACTGAATGGCTCCTAATTTTGCTACTTAGAGGTACACCTGGTGACTTGCCATTCAGCAACACCCAGAGACTTGTACAGTGGGGAGAAGAGCCACAGCTGCAGGGCAACAAAGGCCTTGGGAGTGCACAGTACCCAGAGCTCATCCCAGCTCCAGCTCTATTGTGGCATCTGCCATCAACCGCAGCAGGCGACACAAGGAAGCAGAAGACAGTGATGCTGGAGCACCAAGGCCCCCAGAGTGGGTAGCACTACCTTTGGAGATGCTGTGGGGCAGGTATAGGTAACCTGAGATGAACTCAGGGGATCGACCTTGGAGAGGAGCAGGCAGTGTGGTTTCTACACATTCGCACCCTCATCAGCCAACTGCAGTTTGAGCAAAATCCACCCCACCCCACCCCACCCTAAGATCTCATCCCTTGACTTCAGGAGCTTCTAGCTGGAGCACCAGAGTCCATGGGAGTGTGCATACACCACCTAATCCCAAGGGATGCTGATGCTGCCATTTACCTGCCTGCTCATGATTTTACCTGGTGTCTCTCTGAGACTTTGTGGTCCACACTGGGTTCAACAGTGAACCAGCCTAGAGGGTGATGCCCCATGTCACATGCCCTTCAAACACACTTCCATTAAGGTGAAGTACTTTAGTGAGTTCCACAGCATGGCAGTGGGTGGGTATAGCCTTATAATTGTGTGTGTGTGTGTGTGTGCCTGCACACTTGTGCACATGTACGTGTTGTATGTGTGTACGGCAGAGGTCCAGTGTCTTCCTATCCACTTTGTTTATGAACAAGGTCTCTCACTGATTCTGCTGAGGTTAGATGGCCAGCAAACATCAGAGATCCTCCTGTCTCTGCCTCCCCAACATGGGAATTTTAGGCTCGCCCCATGGCACCAGGCTTTGTGGGTGAGTTCTGAAGATTAAAGTTGACTCCTTACATTTGTGCAGCGAGCTCTTTACCATCTGAGCCATCTGTTCTCGCCCCCCCGCCCCCCCCCCCCCGGCTCCTCTGCTGCTGTAATTTGTACATAAGTGGCTGCCAGAGGTCCAGTTACTAAAAGTCCCCAGCATGGTGCTATTCAGAGAAAATGGGACCATTAAGAGGTGTGACCTACTGGAGGGAGATCCTTAAACCAGGAGCCTGCCTTGAAGGGGACAGTGGGATTGCTTCTTCTGTGTTCTGCTTCCTGTCAGCACCTTTTCTAAGCTGGGCCCCCATCATGTGTAGCTCATGACAGGCCTAAAATACAGCCAACCAACCATGAACTGAAGTCTTCAAAGTTGGGAGCCCAAACACCTGTTTTCTCTTTATAAGCTGAGGTCCTGGGTATTTGTTACAGTCATGGGAAGCCTGAAGACGGAAGTTTCTTGGTCCTGCCAGTTCCTGTCCAGGCAGCAGCCATTTTTATAAAATAATCACTCAGAGGCTTAATGTTAATTACAAAATGTTTAGTCTATGGCTCAGGCTTATTGTTAGCTTTCTATTACATCTTAAATGAACCCATTTCTAACAATCTATGTATCTCCACATGTCTCATGGCTTTACCTGTGTTCTATTACATCTTGCTCCCCTGGAGGCTTGCAGCGTCTCCCCGACTCTGACTTTCTTCTCCCTGTATTTCTCTTGAATTTCCTGCCTGGTTATATCCTGTGTTGCCATAGGCCAAAACAGCTTCTATATTAACCAGTAGTAGCAACACATGTTCACAGCGTAGAGAAAGACCATCCCACAGCAGAAGCCCACACAATCCTGGATCTCTCCAAATGCAGAATGCATGAAGCAGAAATGGCTTTAGTGTGGGGCTTCTCGGGAACTTCATTTCTGAAGTACGCAAAGACAAGCAATAGCAAAAAATGCACACTGACCCCGCTCCTTATCAAAACTTCTCATCTCCTTACTACCTTAACTTATTGCCTGGGAGGGAAATTTCTTGACACCCAACCCACCCAACTAAAGCCACTGAGGGCGGACTCTCCACCACTGGCCTCTGCTCCTCAAGAATGTCTGTGGAGGGTTTTGCTCACCTGAAAGACGCCTTCCAAGTAATTGGCCCATTATGGAAGCACACTCCAGTCTGTCGTGAATGAGGAAAGTTCTAGAAGCTAAAACTAACCCATCGGGGAGGTGATTCTTTATTGCTTTCCTCTCCTTGGGCTTTTTACATCATTTTGTAAAGGAAGGTTTGTTGTCATGGAGCTGAAGATTTCAAACGCATTTTGCTAAAGTAGGGCACAGGTGACTTAACCAGGTCACACGGCTTTTGAAAACTCATACTTAAGCACCAGCCTTAGTTAATACCCCTCCTCACATCAGAAGGTGCGAAGGCTGCAGAAGGAAATGCCTTAGGGTAGGGAGTTTGCCCTCCATCCAGACCACAGCAACCCAGCTCAGCATCAGTACAGGGGAATCACTGGCGATTTGGGTTAAAGAGGGTTTAAAAGAATTTTCCTTTTGAATTGAGTTTTCAAAAACTGAGTCTTTCCTTTGAAGAGTGTCTTAGCCTAAGAGCAGGGATTCTGTGGGACCAACTTGTGGGAGAGGCAGATGAGGCGGGGGCGGGCAGGGAAGAGGGAAGGCAAGTGGTGAGAGCCGGCAAGGCTATGCACCCCGTGAGCAAATAGTTGTAAAATTTACAAAATAAATGCTGTTGCAGCATGCCCAGTTAGGCTTGAATTTTAGATAGACAATAAATAACCTTTAATGTCAGCTTATTCCATGTAATGTTTGAGACACAGCTACACCAAATCATTCGCTATTTATCTAACATTTAAGTTTAGTTGGGTCACGTGTGCTTTATCTGGCAGCCTGGGTAAAGTCAAGCCAGGACTTTAGATCTAGTAGAATTCATGCCTAGAGCCTCTGCTTGGGGCAGAGCTGGAAGCAGCTGGCCACCCTTCCATCCCTGCAAGTCAAGAAAGCCACACGAAGTGCCAGCTCTTCTATACTAATTGTGGTCATCATGAGGGAAATGTGTGGGTTTTCAGAGCCTCTCCCCTTCCTCGTGGACCCTGAGGATGGAGTTTAAGAAGGTCCTTTGGGCCTGAGACGAGGTGCCTCATTCAAAGACTCTGCAGAAGTGGTCCCTGTCAGTGCAGCTGGAGGAAGTGAGGGGAGAGGGCCCGTCACAGAACCTGGCATGATTCCCAAGAACATACAGGTTCCAAGGCCTGAGTCTGTAGATCTTTTAGTAGGAGGTTTGCCTAGCATGCATGAAGTCCTGGCTCACATAAACTGGGTGATAGATCATGTCCATAGTCCCAGAACTCAGAAAGAACAGGCAGAATGATCAGAAGTTCAGGATCATCCTCAACTCCATAGTGAGTTCAAGGACATCTAGGGATGTGTGAGGGTCTGAGTCTTAGTTAGATTTTCCACTGCTATGAAAAATACAATGGCCAAAGCAACTTACAGGTGAAAGTATTTTGTTTGTACTTCTGGGTGACAGTCCGTCACTGAGGGAATTGGGAACAGGGACTCAAGGCCAGAACTTGTGGGAAGAACCGAAGCAGAGGCCATGGAGGAACATTACTTACTGACTTGCTCCTCAAGGCTTACACATCCTGTTTTCTCATAACACCCAGGACCACCAGCCCAGAAGTGGTACCACCAACAGAGTGAACTGAGCCCTCCAAGATCAATCACCAGTCAAGAAAATGCACCACAAGCTTTCCCACAGGCCAGTCTGGTGAGGCTACTTTCTCTAGTGACGTTTCTTCTAGCTAGGTCGGGTCAACGAAAAACTAGCCAGCACGCCCTGCTCAAAAAAGAAAAATGAACTAACAAATCCATACAGATTACTGAAAGGGAAGACCACTTGAGATGGTCTAAGCAAACTTACTAGTTAGTTCACTCAACCAACATTGACCATGAACCTACTATACACAGCTACCAACTTCACAGACTGATGCAGATGTGGCTTCTTCTCCTTGAGGGATGAAGTTGACTGTAAATGGCATTCTCTTTAAAGCATTTGATTCACACTATATTTTCAGAGTCTTTTCTTTTTTTTCAGGTAAATCTCACCTTTTATTATTCATACAAAAATTCTATTTATTACCAAATAACACCCAGAAGTTCACCAAGACAGCAGCACCTTGACCAAGTGGGGCAGAGGCATAAGTGAACTAAAAGGTGCTTCAACAAAGCAATATTACTACAGTTAGAGTTTTTTTTCATTTTTCTTTATTAAGAAATTTTCTACTCACTCTACATACCACCCACAGATCCCCCTCTTCCCTCCTCCCACCCTCCAGCCCTCCCTCCCTAGCCACCTCACATCCCCACATCCCCCAAATCAAGGTCTTCCATGGGGAGTCAGCAGAGCCCGACACACTGAACCTAGGCAGGTTGAAGCCCTTCCCACTGAACCAAGGCTGCGCAACCCAGACTCAGAAGGACAAACAGCATGTACTCATTCATAAGTGGATACTAGATGTGAGGAAAGGGATGGCCAGACTCCAACCCACAGCTCCAGAGAGGCTAGCTAACCGGGAAAGATTCTAAGGGGGACACATGGATGGCCCAGTGAAGGAGAAGTGGATGAGGAGCGGACTGGGAGCGGGGGGTGGGGGGGTGCAGTGGGAGTGGGGGGTGGCGGAGGGTGAGGAGTGGGGCATGAGAACATATTGAAATGGGAGGGTCGAGCTGGAACAGGGACAGAGTGGGAGGGCAGGGAGGGAGATACCATGATAGATGAAGACATCATGGGAATAGGAAGAGGCAGGGTGCCTGAGAGGCTCTCAGGAATCCACAAGGATGACCCCACCTTGGAGTGCTGGCAGTGGTCTAGAGAGTGCATTGATTGGTCTACTCTGGTGACCAGTCTACTGAATACCCTAACAGTCATCACAGAGCCTTTGTCCAGTGACTGATGGAGGCAAATGCAGAGATCCATGGCCAGGCGCCAGGCTGAGCTCTGGGAATCCAATCGATGAGAAAGAGGAGGGATTCTGCAGGCAGGGGACGTTGAGATCATGATGGGAGGACGTGCAGAGATGACTGGCCACACTACAGGATGCTCATGAACTGTGAACTAATGGCTGTGGAGTCCCCATGGGACTGGACTAGGCCCTCTGGATATGGAAGATGGTTGTTTGGCTTGAACTGTTACCCAGGCAGGGAGATTGGGATCCATTCCTGGTACATGGGCAGGCTTTTGGGAGCCCGGTGACTGTGGTGTGACACCTTGTGCCGAGTCTTTTCTGTAGTTCATTGAAATAGTTGGTAGCATGCCTCAGAGAAAGAGTCTAGATATGTATTAGTTAATTTTCCATTGCTGGGATAAAACACCCTGGCCAAGCCAACTCATAAAATAAAGGAATTAATTTAGGTTTCATAGTTTCAGTGGGTTATAATCCATAACCATCGTGACAAAGAATGGCAGCCAGGCCAGCAAGCATGGTGCTGGAGCAGTAGCTGAAAGCTTATGCCTGATCCACAGGCAAGATGTGCACACATACACATGGGGGCGGGGGGACTAGGAATGATGTGGCTTTTGAAAATCTGTCCCCAGTGACACATCTCCTCTAACAAGGCCACACCTGCCAATCCTTCCCAAACAGTTCCACCAACTGGGGACCAAGTGTCCAAACATATGAGCCTATGGGGAGCATTCTCACTGAAACCACCACAAAGGTGTCTCCATGTTTAATAGATTACAGTCTCGGTGAGTCTTTGTGCTCAATAGGTTGCAGTGTGTGTGTGTGTGTGTGTGTGTGTGTGTGTGTGTGTGTGTGTATGTGTGCGTGTGTGTGTGTGTGTGTGTGCCTTGTGCTTAGTAGGTGGCAGTTCAGGTGCTTAGTAGGTTGCTCGCAGACTTTCCAGCTACTTTTCTGATCAGTGTGACCACCCATGTGAGGAAGCCCTCCCGGCTGGAGCAGGAGGCTGCTTGCTTGCATCTGAGTGGATCAGGAAGCAGAGAGAGGACAGGAAGCAGGACCAGGCTGAAAACCCAGAGCCCCTAACCCTAGGATCCAGCTTCCCCCGTGAGGGTCCACCTCCCGAGCGTTCCACAGCACCAGCTCGGGAACCAGTATGCAAACATGTGAGACTGCAGGGAACAATCTTCATTTAAATCAAAACAGTAAGCAATTGATACACTGAAGCCTTTTGCAGTGGCAGATGGGCCTCTTGTTTCATCCCCTGGGTAAATCACATCACACACACATATGGCAACCAAGATGTAAGGATAAAAGCTAGAAACTGTTGGAAAGATCAGAAAGTGTGAAAATGCATCCCTTGATTTGAAAAGTAACCAAAGAGACAAAGAGAAAAAAATTGTATTCATGAGATAGATTGGAGAAGGCACCAGACAGAGCTGAAGAGAACATTAGTGAAGTGGAAACATGGAGGATGCAGAGGAGGAGACGATGAAGCCTGGAGGAAGCCTGAGAGAGAATGAAAAGTCCCAGACACCGTGGGGCATAACACAAAAACAAACTCACATCTGGAAACTGTATAATAAAACAGCAGTGGGCATTGGTGCCTGTGTAGCCTCCCTGTGTCGTAAACACCTGGTGTGTATCTTATCAACAACAGGAAGATGAGAGTTCAAAGTTTCCAAGCAAATGATGTAGAGGTGGAAATGCTAATATCCCTGTCTGATCATGTGTGCACTGCACGTGTAGATAGAAAAGTCACACTATCACACATCAATCAAGCTTCATTTTTTTCTTTTGCATCGATCAAGCTTAACTTTTTTCTTTTGAAAAAAGTTTTATTTTTATGTGTATGTGCATTTTACCTGTATGTATGTATATTTGTGTGTATGTACGTATGTACACCATGTGCATACCTAGTGCCCTTGAACTGCTGGTCCTGGAGTTACAGCCAGTTGTTACCTGCCATATTGGTGCTGGGAATCTAGCCCAAATCATCTGGAAGAGCAGCCAGTAGTCCTAACTGCTGAGCCATCTCTCCTGCCCAAGTCTCACTTTTTAATGTTTTATTTTTATGTGTATATATGTGTGTGTATCTCAGTGTGGTATGCAGCAGCTGAGGAGTCCATTAGAGGGTGTCAAATTGTCTGGAGCTAGAATAGCAGGGGCTTATGAGCTGCCCTGTGGGTGCTGGGAATTGAACCTAGGTCCTCTGAAAAAGCAGCCAGTGCTCTTAACCATTGAGCCATCTCTCCAGCCCCTTAATCAAGTTCTTTAATGTGAACAAAGGAGGAATCCTGGCTGCTTTGATGTGATCATCACACACTACATACGTGTCTCAACTTTACTGTGTTGTATGTAAACATAAATGTTTCACAGTTGAAATAGTAATTAATTTTTGAAGCTATGGAGGGTTGAGGGAAAAAAAGGAGGGAGGAAATTGTAAAGGTTTATAGAAAAAGTCTATGAAGATGTGATACTTATGTGGAAATCCCAGAGTTGTGAAGGCACCAGGAAGAGATTTCAGAGCTCAGTGGCAATAGCTGTTGGTCTGGAATTCAGCAGTGGGTGTAAGCTGAGACCAAACAATGAATAAGATCCTTCCTATATGAACTAAAGGCATAAAGATGGGAAGGTTTCGTAAGGAAAGTTTTTTTTAATAAATAAAATGTGAATTTCTATGTCCGTGAAGTGGAGGCAGGGGAGACAGAACTTTCACTCATAATGAGATCCCATGTTTTAGATTGCTGAGAGCAACCCTGAACCCCAGCCATCCTAGTCTATGTCTACAATTAGGCCAGACTCTCTGGTTAGTGTTCACAGGGCAACAGGCCCACAGTGCCCTTCCCAACACTGTGGGTCCAAAGGAAACAGTGAAATAACTTAACATCCATTGTTCTAGGTCCCTTTCTGTTGCTATGATAAACACCACGGCCAAAAGCAATTTAGGGGAAGAAAGGATTTATTCGGCTTACACTTCCAGGTCGCAGTCCATCACTGGGGGAACTCATGCTAGGGACTCAAGCAGGAACTTGATGCAGAAACCATGGACGAAAACTGCTTGCCAACTCACTTGCTGGCTCATGATCATTGCCTTTCTCAATCAGCCCAGAACCACCTGCCTGGGGTTGCAGCCGCCCACAGTGGGCTTTCCCACGCTAATTACTAATCCAGACAAGTCCCCACAGAACTGCCCACGAGCCAGTCTGATCTGGGCTCCTTCAATTGAGCCTCCCTTTTCAGGCAGCTCCAGACTGTGTCGAGATGAAGTTACAGCTAAGGACATGTGTCACTTGGAAGGTACTTAAAGGAGCCATGGAAGAGTCTTCAACGGGATGCTGTTCAACTCCTGGAAAACTGAGTTCATTTGCCTGCATCAGCTTAAGAGTGCTCAAAAAAGAGGCTGAATTTTACAAGGCATAAGAGAATTACATGTCCAGAAATGTTACGTTCTGCAGACATAAATTTACCCATAGAAATGCTAAAAGCAGTTCGCGATGAGTACCATACACGTGTGTGTGAGGCAGATGAGAAGTTGGCAGGGAGGATCTATGCTGAGGTCTTGATAGAATTCTTTCTCTCTGGGTAGGAAGAAAGGAAACTGTATTAATTCATTTTTATCACTATTCAAACACAATAAGACAGGGGGCACACAAACGAAAAATTAATTCAGAGTTTTGGAGTCTCAAGCACATAGCAGTGTTCTTGAGCCCTCTAGTAAGAGCTGCCCAGGCTGAATCTTACCATGGCAGATCTCATCATGGTGGTATCACACTGGGAGCCAAAGAGAAACTAAATTCCACAATCCTTTCTATAGACATCCCCTTTATTGACACAAGGACTTTCTAACAGGCTCTCACTCTAAAGCATTGGTTCTCACCTGTGGGTCACAACCTCTTCAGGGGGTTGAAGACCCTATCACAGGGGTCACCTAAGACCATCGGAAAACACAGATATTTACATTACAACTCATAACAGTAGCAAAATTACAGTTATGGGAGTAACAACGAAAATAATTTTATGGTTGAGGGTCACCACCTCATGATGGACTGTATTAAAGGTTCACAGAATTAGGTAGGTTGAGAACCATTGCCCTAAGGGCTCGGCTCCTGACATCAGCTCCTCCATGGGTCTTTGAGGGATTGTCCTTCTCCTGTGACAGTGTCCAACAGAAGTAGTTTAAGGAAGTGAAGGCTCATTTTAGCTCACATTTGGGGAACAGTCCACCCAGATGTCTAAGACAGGGCAGTGGGAGCCTGAGGTGGTGAGGAAGGCATGACAATGGAGGATGAGGTGATGTGGAAGCTATGGTGGTGGGAGCGTGAGGTGTCTGCTCAAGTTGCCTCCGCAGTCAGGAAGCAGAGAGATGGTTGCTGGTACTCAGCTCTCTTTCCCATGTTTGCCTTGTCCAGGACCCCTGCCTGTGGCATCACGCTGCTCACACTCAATGAGGCTCTTCCCATCTTCATCTAACCTACATATTTCTATGCAGACACGTCCAGGGATTTGTTTCTATGATGACTTAATTCCAACATTGACAATCAGTAGTAACCATCCTGGGACCAGCCACACCAGAGCCGTAGCAGAAACTGCAATAGTGAGAGACTCCAGGCAGATTTTATAACACACACACATTATTTCATGTTTAAAACAATGTTGTGGCTGGAGATTTGTCTCCTTTTCCTGAGAGGTTGTGTACTGAGGCAGGAGTAGACAGGGTGAAGGACATGTCCATGGCATGAGTCAGATGAAGCAATCTGAACTGAAGAGAAGGTTCGGGTCAGATGGAAGCACAGTGCCTGAGACGAGCCAAGACCAGGGTTTGGTAATCTGCTGTGGTATCACAGAGCACTTCAAGACAACAGCAGTGAGTTGGTCTGGTGGTTCTGACAGGCTGGACTGAACTCATCGACTGCATTGGAGCTTTTGTGGATGGATTCAGCTGTCTGGCTTTGACAGCTCAGTCCTTCTCTTCAGGACATATCTTTCAAGCCGTATTCCTTCACCCATGGCCAAACCCAGGCAGGGAACAAGGAGACAAGCTCCAGTTCAGATGAGTTCATCTAGATCATACCTGCTCATGTGACAGTGTAGACAGAGCAAACACACATGATTGGCCACATAAACCATGAGTCCAGTCCTCTACCACCTACCCCAGTAATTGCAAAATAAACAACACAGTGTTGTAGAGACATGGAGATGGAGGAAAAGCAGCTCTAGGAGCCAATAAACAGCTCAAGATGAAGAGATACAGCTACCATGGAACAAGCTTGAACAGTGAATCCTACTGTAAGTCAAGAGTTATTGTAGAGGGCAGAAAGGTTTTGTTTTTAACAAGGTGCAAAAAAAACACTAATCAAAAAATAAAGGATCAATGAACTCAATTACATTAAAATTGTGAGCATGTATCAAAAGATACCAGAGAGAGAGAGAGAGAGAGAGAGAGAGAGAGAGAGAGAGAGAGAGAGAGAGAGAGAGAACAGAAAGACAGGCTGTAGAGTGGAAGAAGACATCAACACGGGCAAGATCAAGATCGAAAACACTGCCAACACACAGTGTTTTTCTAGTAAGATGTGTATTCGATGCAGAGAACTTGGACAGAGAATTTTCTGAAGATACCTCAAGTAGCTGCCAGCTGTAGCATCAACGATATTGGTATGTTGTAGGGATACACACCAGCAAGGTGAATTTAGTGGGTAAACAGCTGGTTAAAAAGCAAGCCAGAAGGAACACATGTAGCCCAGCCCCCTTTTATGGAAAGATCAATAGCAGGAGGAGCCCAAACTCCCCAGGGCAGGCATGTGAGCATTGTGTCAAATTAATGAATACAAGCAAGATGTAATTGTCATCAGAAGTCAGGGTAACACTGACCTCAGAGGAAGGAGGCCCTGTGACTGGAGTGGTACTGAGAGATTGCGGCTGGCTCTGAAATCTGGAACAAGTATATTTTCTTAGCCCGCGTGATAATAATGCAGCTGCGTATTCTACAGCTACTTAAACAACAGCAGAACAACGGAGACAGTTCAGAGCACAGAAGAAGCACCTGCTGAGCAGGCCTGACAGTCCGAATGTGGGTCCCCAGAAGCCAAGTATAAAGCCAGGTGCTGAGGTGCACGTCTGTAATCCCAGCACTCCTAAAGTCATTGAAGTAGAGACAGGAGAATCTTCCAGTAGCTCGTGAGTCAACTAGCCTGGAGCACATGGTGCTGCAGCAGAAATAACAAAGACAAACCCTGCCTCAAATAAGGTTCAAAGTGAGAGCTGACTCCTGAAAAGTTGTCCTCTGACTTCAACATGCAACATGGAATACACACACACACACACACACACACACACACACACACACACACACACACACACTTTAAAAAGAAATAAAGAAAAGGTACAACTTCAAGCGTCTAGGATGGACAAGAGACATTTGCAAGGAGCCAAGCAGCATTCAGAGCACAGGCACTGGGGGCAGAGATCCTAGAGTGTTGTGGAGGATCCAAGAAGAATCAGGAATTTGATGCATTTGGCATTGCGGGTGATGGGCACAGAGATGATCCCCAGACCTCCACTCTGTTCATGGTGACATTCACCCAGATGGCTTTGATGAGGGAGAATGGCCATCCTCCACTTCCTAACTTCATGTCATTCATTCGTGACATTCAGCCAAGTGGTTTCCTGGTCAGAGAAGTCCTCTGAGCTGGAGGTAGGGGCCTCAGAGGAATCTGGGTGTACTTCTGCCTGCAAAATGGTGGATCTCGTGAGGGCTGGGAGAAGTGCTTTGGGTTTAAGACATGCAGGGCCTGGGCAGCCTCACCCAGAAGTGCCTGGATCAGGGTGGGGGTGAGTGAGACGGGGGGTGCTACCTGATAGTGTAAAAAGAAAATGATCTACATCACCCATCTGAGGCTCATAGACAAGAGCCCTATACCAGAAGGTAGGGTATCAAGGGAAAGGCACAGGCTTGGTTTTAAAATGTAAGTTTTACGTGACATGGGAGTTCTCATAAGGGAAGGAGGACTTCTGTAGTCATGCTGGGGGTAGGGGAGGGAGACAAAGAGGAAGAGAAGAAAGAGGGGCAAGGATGGAGGAGGAAGAGAGGGGGACGGTGAGGGGAGGGAGGAAAAGAGAAGAGAGGAGAAAGCAGGAAGTGGGGGAGGAGGAATGAGTAGAGGAGGAAGAGAGTGAGGAGTAGAGGTGGGGAAGGGGGAGGGATGGGAAAAGAAAGGGAAGGAGAAAGACAAGGAGAGTGAAGACATGGGCAAGAGTAAGAGAGGGTGGAGTGGTCAGCGGAGGTCTCCACCCCTGTCTGCCTTTGGAGGTCTCTCTCCACCCCTGCCTTTGGAGGTCTCTCTTCACCCCTGTCTTTAGAGGTAAGGTGTCATCTTCTGATGCAGGGGGACCCTCTATTGTGAGGATCTCGATCCTGCTTCCGGGAAAGATGAGAAACTTCTTCCTGTGTGCTGTGACCTCTTATGACCAATCTACTTCTCTTGTTTTCCTGGATGCCAGGGTGCCATGTTTGGGGAAAGCACACCCTGAAATTCACCCATGTAAAGGCATGTAAACAGTTAGGTCAAGAGCCTGGCTTCCCTCCATCCACATCATCATCAGGATGGTGTTATCAAGGTTCCATCCTGCATCTCCAGCATGAGTTGACAGACTGTGAAGCAAGCATTCCAGAGTTCTCAGCACTAAACTAATCTGGTGATGTCATTCATTTCAAGTTTCCACAGCTGTCTTTGAAGTACTCACAGCAAAGCCAAGACACACGCTCACAGACAGCTCGTTCATTACGAGTGCATTGTTTCCTTCAGTCCTGTAATCATGAGAGGAGACCAATTCACAGCACGCTGGAAACTAATTGCATTAGATCACGTAGGAAACTGAGAGATACACCAAGGGTCTCTCTTCCCCGCAAGGGTTAGACACCTGCGAGAGGCTCCTAACAAGTATCACTGAAGGAGAGAGGTGACAGTTACCAGGGCCCAGGTTCGAGCCCATACTCTACCACTTGGTTCTCAAGCACTACTCAAGGCTGGACATCTCATGCCTAGTACCCCACAGCTGGGATGTGGCAGAGCAGGTTGCACCCTAGAATTTTTGATCAAAGTCTTTCTTCTAATTCCCATCGCCTTCTAGAGTGATCCATGTTCTTGTCATATGTGTTACTCACGTGTCATAATGAAGGGGAACTTCATGGAGGAAGTTGCAGGCTGAGAACTCCCCAAGGGCATGGTGACTTTTCACACACTCCAGTCCTCTCTGATGTTTAAATGTTTTTACATTTATTTGTTTAGCTCCCCCACCCTGTGGTACATACCCAGGCATGCCACTGTGCACATGTAGAGGTCAGAGGGCAACTTGTAGGACTCGGTTCTCTTCTTCCACTGTGTGGGTCCTGGGGCTAGAACTCGGGTCCTTCTAGTCTTGACAGTAAGTGCCTTTACTTACTCTCTCTGGCCCCTCTGATGTTTTAATTTCCTTCCTCTTCTTAAGCGCCATCCTGTAATTAAACATGAGCCTCCTGAGGCAATCAGGGATGGGCACAGAGTGTCCATCATCCTCAGGACACCAAGCATGGGAGCAGGATCATGTCAAGCTAGAGCATGCTTTCCCTGCCTGGCTGTCTTTCTTGATAATCAATCAGCTACATATCATACATTTCTAGAACCACAGAATAGGGTTGGCCCTCGCTGCTTACCAATGTCACTCTGCTATCATAGGTAATATTGCCATCATAGTCACAAACCAGGGTTCCCTGGAGGACTGTGCCTGGCTCAGAGCTACCAACTTCACAAGTATGTTGGGGTATGTTTCTAGTATGTTGTGTGTGCATGTGTGTACTCCTTTATGAGGATGCATGCACAGGCCAGAGGTTAGCATCAACCTCTGACAATGTTTCAATCACTCTCCACTTTACTTTTTGAGAAAGGATCTCTCTCCCTGAACCTGGAGCTCACTAATTTGGCTAGACTGGCTGGCCAGTGAGCATCAGAAATCTACCTATCTCTTTTATGTGGGTGCTGGGGATCTGAACTCAGATTCTCACATCTGCACAGTAAGCCTTTCTCCCCACTGGGCCACCACCTCAGCTCTGGCTTGTGGTGTGTTTAAAGCCATAAAGGCACAGTTCCCATGGGCTTGACACAGGCTGTTTCTTTTAATATTCTGTCCCATGTCACGTCTACTTCCCAGATGAGGAAACTAAGACCCACAGAGCTCCAGTAGTTGTCCCCAGACACCCCTCCTGAGGAGGAGCCACACTCAAACCTCACGGCTTTCCCCTCAGAGGCAGCTCTGCGTGATTCACACCTGCTGCCCTCAAGCCTCCCAAACATGAAATGCAGGTGTGACTAGAAGGGGAGAGGGAAATGAACTGGGTCAAGTGTCCTTCAAGTTCAGTGCCCAGTGGTCATCTTAGGATTTCTCAGAGCAGGGAGGTTTTCCAAGACTGTTCTCCTCAGCTGGAGCTCTTTATCTGAAGTGGATGTGGAGGAAGCAGCCCTCTGAGAGCATCAGGGCTCCATCCCTCTGTTTGATGCTGCTGTGGAGGCTGGGGATGCAAATTGGTGAGTTCTGGGGGTGCACAGGCAAGGAATCAAACGCAGTAGCAATTTGGGACGGGGCACAGATTAGCCTGCAGGCTGTTCCAGTTTCTCATCCGAGGCTCACACAGAGAGGTTTATATGTTGGTGTCCCTGCTTTTTTATATCATATCCATTTGTCATCAATTACAGCGGCCTGTCTGCAGGGTACGCCAGAGAAGAGAGGGAATGCTTTTACAGGCCAAGTGTGCAGCTTAGGAATGGAAGTGACAGCTATCCCTAGGAGTGAGTGCCTTGCCGGAATCCCACAGGGAACAGTTGTTCTTGAGCATGGCGTCTAGACCCAGAAAATAAATGAGATGACACAGATTGAGCAGCAGAGGCCCCGGCTGGGTTTGTTTGTATGTCTTTAACTCTAACGTCTGTAGACTAGAACGCAGATTAAACCCAGAATCTGAGCCTGGAAGGTCTATGCGGGTTTTGGGTGGTCACACCCACACAGGAGAATGGATAGTCTCTCTGCAAGCAGAAGAACCGTGTGGAAGAGGAAGGAAAATGCCTGCAATGCTCAGAGGTTTGATTTATTGCCATATTCAGGAATTAATTACAGCCTGAGGTCCCGAAAATGAAGGAGGGAAGAAAAGCATAAACAGTATGGGGACAGAGGCAACTGCTTCTGCATAGGGGAGCTGGCTCTCAGAATTAAAGCCAGGGTCCCCCATTGCAGGTGTCTCCTGGGGCCAGACTGCCAACCCACCTGGAGTACCACTAACAATTTATTTTCTCCTTGTGGGTCCTGGAAGGAGAATCTCATCTCATTCTTTGAAGAGCTGACATGTGGCTAGAGCTTTGAAATGAAGATCTCTTGTCGGTGGTCCCAGACCTCTGCTCAGGGGAGTCACGCCATGGTGGGGCAGTAGGAAGGTTGGACCAAAGCTAACAGGTCTGACCTAACATTTAGGGATCGAGGGCACATTCAGTTCTACTTGTCCCAGGGCTAAAGGTTAAAGAGCGGTCCCTGCAGGCTTGTCTTATTAATAAGAGATCTCTAGGGTAGTGAGAGATGGCCTCCTGCTGAGATGCCAGTGTGATAGGGCATGGGAGGAGAGTCGGGATGCTGTGTAGGTGGGAGGATGGGTTGGTTTTATCTTGGTAGAACATGGAACTTCTAGCAGCCAGCAGCCCCCAGTCCTTCCAACTCTCCAGCTGCTGGATATTTCGGGTGGAACCCAGGCAGGCTTGCTGGTGAACCACCTCCCTGGTGCTCAGGAATACTGCAGCTCTGGGGCCAAGTCTATCGGGTTTCCTGTCCTGTAATGGTTGCCTTAAATACAGGTTCATGCTTTACTTCAGCATAGCATCTCAGGAAGCATCAAGACCTCAGGGGGATTGCTGGAGCCTGGGGATTATGTTCTGCTGAGTGTGAGACATGGGCTAAGTGAGTCTATTAATTTGTGGTTTATTTTATGTATATGAGTGTTTTGCCCACATGCATGTATATGCACCGTGTGCATGCCTGGTGCACTTGGGGATCAGATAACTTGGAACTGGAGTTACAGGAGGCTGTGAATCATCATTTGGGAATTTCACCTGGTCTTCTGCAAGAGCAGCAAGTGCTTTTAACTGCTGAGCCATTTCTCTAGGCCCTGGCACATGAGTTTAAATGACTCTTAGGTGATCGGCAGTCATGGTGGTATAGAAGAAATCATGATGACTGTGAGTCAACAGATGAGCAGAGGACAGGGTCAAGGGTGATTCAGGGCTGGGGGACTTAGAGAACTCTGGATGACACCAGCGAAGAGCCTGGAGACACAAAACAGAATGATGTTGCTGGACAGGTCTCAGCTAGGACAAGGATCTAGTCAAGTACAGACACTTGGATGGCCAGAGAGTTGGGACTGGACGCTTAGATTGCGGTGTGTAAACCTGGTACAGCCTGGGTAAGTGCTCTAGGGCTTGAGATCTTTTGGGGAACTACAGGAAGTTAGGGTGGTAGGGAGGGTGGGGCCGGAGGTAACCAGTCCTGACCCACAGCTGGGAAGAGAGCCTGTATTCAGTTCCCCCTGTGCTTGGGCCAAAGTTTTAAGGCAAGTTGTAGCTATGTAATCCTTGGCTCCTGTGGAGTCTTAAAAATAGGCCGATGAACCATATGCAGCTGTGTCTCACAGAGGCACTCACAGCCACCAGAATACAGAGTGACAGAGGGAGGACCCTCCCAGATCTGCCCCCAGCCTTGGCCACTGCGTGTTCATTCTGAGAATAAAGAGACTCCATGGCTAATGTCCTTCCCTTTTTCCTCACTTCCTGCCAACGAGACTCTCTCAACCCTCTGCATGCCCTAGGGACACAGTGCCAGGCTCTGTCAGGCTGCTCCTAGAAGGAGACAGTTCAGATCCTGCTGGGGACAGAGGCATCCTGGGGTCCCAGTTGTGTGGATGTTCCCTGGCCTCTGGGAAGAGGGAGCATCAGCCAGAAGAACTGAGGCCTCACAGTACATGTTCTAAGGTCATTTAAAAATGCCAATAATTGTACGTCACATATGTCTAGGAGAGAAGGGACTGTGAGAGAAAGAACAGAGTCAAGGACAAGTGGAGAGCAGCGTCCCCAAGGGAGGACCCGTCTACCAGACAGCAGAAGCTGGCCCATGCTGCCGCAGGACTAGCTTGCCGCAGGAGATGGCTCCTAAGTGTTTTCACATGGAAAACATAGGGAACCATCCTCAGGCTGCTATTTAGACTGTCTGGCTCCTTGATTGATTCTAACTAGAACCCCAAACCTAGTTCAGCGGTGGCTGTCCCTCAAGTTTGAGTTCCTCCCAGCAATTTCCCATCCAGTGAGCAGCACCCTGTATAGATGGGCTGTGATAACCCAGAAGCCCCTGATAAATCCAATCCCTGTCCCCTCTAGAAATATGGTAGGGATCCCTGCTGCTGCCTGGAGAAGTCTGTGCCCTGGGTTTCCAGCAACACCAACAATCTGTGATGGGTAACAAGGGTTCATAGGCTAGTGTGCATGAGCAGAGGAAATACTCGAAGCTGAACAGTGACCAACACAGATCAGAAATGAGCGGTCCTATTCCCGTGGGCCTCTCTTTGGCCATCTGCAGGTTCAGAGTTACAGACCTGCATCAAGGAGCACCAGAGGTGGTGGAGGGCTTCACACGCCTCACTTGTCTGAGAGGTGGTAGAGGGCTTCACACGCCTCACTTGTCTGTCTTTGCTGTCCTTTGTTCACACACAACAGCAAAGCAGATGCCCTCTCTCAGCCTCTGGAGACTCTGAGCGTAGGCATTAGTTGTAAAACACTGTCTTGGTTTGGTTTCTAGCACTGTGACAATCACCATGACCAGATGCAACTCGGGGTTTGCATTTCCCATCATAGTCCATTACTGAAGTCAGGGCAGGAACTCAAGGCAAGAACCCAAGGTAGGCACTAAAGTAGATGCCATGGAGAAATGATGCTTCCTGGTGGGCATTCAGCCACCTTCCTTGCACCTCTCAAGACCACCTTCCCAGGGTTGGCATTGCCCGCAGTGGCCTGGGCCATCCCACATCCATTAACAATCAAGAAAATGCCACACAGACTTGTCTGTAGGTGAATCTGATAAAGACATTCTTTTTTGTTTGGGTTCCTTCTTCCATATGACCCTAGCTGGTGTGAAGTTGACAAAAGCTAACCAGCAAATATTGTGACCAAAAGCAGCTTAGGGGATGAAGAGCTGACTTGGGCTTATGGCTCCAGAGGCATAAGAGTCCGTCCGAGGAGGGGAGGTACGGCACGGAGTAGGAAGCTGAGAGATCACATCTGAACCATACACAGCAAACAGAGAAAGTGAACAAAAAATGGAGAGAGGCTGTAAACCCTCAAAACCAGTGCCCACTGATGTACTTCCCCATCAAGGCTGCGCATGCCCAAACAGCACCACCACCAGGCACCAAGTGTTCAAATACATGAGCCTATGAGGGACATTTCTCATCAAACTACCACAACCTACAGCAGGGTACTACAGGCAAGTGAATAAGACCCATGTTAGTTACTTTTCTGCCACTATGATAAAATACCATAACCAAGGCAACTTATGCAAGGAAAAGATTATTTGAGCTTATGGTTCCACGGGGAGAGCCCTTGTGGTGGGGAGGCATGGCAGCAGGCAGGAAACTGAGAGCTCACAGCTTGGCCACAAGCAGGAAGCGAAGGGAGCCAACTGGAAGTGGTGTGAGGCTTTTAATCTCACAGTATTCCCTCAATGATACACTTCCCCCAACAAAGCAGCTAACGCCCCCTAAACAGCACCACAGACTGGGGAATAAGTGTTCGCACACATGAGTCTGTGGAGGTTGTTTCTCATTCAAAACATCACAAGCCCCCAATTAGAAATCTGAATGCTGGAAGCCGAGTGGAACGCTGGTGTTTGAAGCACACATTTGACCAGAACTGCTCAACAGAAGCATTATCCAATAATTACCTTCTGATGATATGCCCTTACACCTGTCACCCCACACAACAGTTAACCATGGCGGGTATCAAACCCTGAGAGGGTGTTTTGAAACTTGAAGGACCAGGAGGCAAATCAACAGGGATGAATTTGCAGGCGAATGAGGAGCATCAGTCAAAGGCCTTGAACAGGGCCCACGTAAAACATGATTTGTGCATCTTTAGGGGTCAAAGGTGCAGGCCCAGAGCAGTGGATTAAAGCGACTATTAAATCTAAGCTGTGTGTACTCACTGGCTGCAGTGGAATCTTAAAAACCACTGTAAGGTGGTGTGAAATATCCAGACATTCTGCTCTGCTGGCTTCTCTTCTGGAGTACCTCTGCTCCCTCTGAGCACTTGTTCCTTGCCAAATATTTAGCCCATGCTGGTGAATCAGCAGCCCAGAAGGAGAGCCAGCCTAGGCATTAGGTATTTGTTTAGGAAACCATGGGTTCAATTTAGCCCATTGCCCAGAAAAAAAGAAAATTTTTCCAGCCCCTTGGTTTTATATGTCATTTCTCTTTACAAATACAGGCTTGTATAGGAGGCAATTAAAACCCTTTCTAAGTTGTTTGTGCAAGAAAATGAATTGGTGCCTTTTTATTTCAATGTAAATAAAATGAGCTGTAATAACCCCCAATTAGCACATTAAAATAAGTCGAAGATTTGTTTTATCATTTCATTGCAGAGGGAAAAAAAGAGGCAGCAATGGGAACCTTCTATTAGTGACAGAACAGAACCAGTTGTTTGCCTTGAAGAGCAGAGGGAATCCAATTTAAAACTCTCTGCGAATCTTTGATAATTAATTTCACACCAAACATGCCATTAGAAGGGTTATAAAACATCTGATAGTTTACAGAAAAGCCAAACCAATGATTTTCCCCCAAACAAGAATGTCGACAATAAGAATTTAATAAGCATAATGAGGTAGAACAGCGCCAAGGCAAAAGTTTTGTCCTGGCTTCTTTTCTTCTTTCAAAGTTGGTGGCTGTGGGGGTGGATTCGAACCTTGTCAAGGAACAGAATCGTTAAAAACCTATTTGATGATAAAAATGAGACAAGACTGTGAAATATTCAGAAAAGCCAAGTGAGTCTATGGTGGTTTACATGCAGATGTTTGCATGTGCATACTAGCTTATGGGTGGTATGCAGAGGTGCACATGGACCAGCTTGTGCAGTGTTGGAGTATGACTGTGTGATGGGTATGTATGTATGTGTGAGATGTGGAGACGGCGCTGTGGACATGGCATTTTCTGTGCCAGCATGAGGGTGTGACCTATTTGCTTTCTGGTGCTGTGATAAACAGCTGTGACCAAAGCAACTTGGGAAAAGGGCTTGTTCGGCTTACATATCCTGGTCATTTGAAGGAAGTCAGGGTCAGGACTGGACAGGAACCTGGAGGCAGGAACCAACAGAGGCAACAGAGGATTGCTCCCCACACTTTGCTCGGTCTGATTTCTTACACAACCAGGCCATCTGCCCAGGGCTGGCTCTGCCCACAAGGATCTTTGGCCTCTCACAGCATTATTCAAGAAAATATTCCACAGGCTTGCCTACAAGCTGATCTGATGGAGACATTTTCTCATTTGTGACCTTCTTCCCAGAAGACTCTAACTTATATCAAGCAGACAAAAATAAGTAATAAAAGAACAAACCTAGCCAATGCACGAAGGAAGTTCAGATTCTCAGGACCCTTATTTTAAACAAGCCACATGGTAGCACACACATCTGTAATCCCAGCCCCCCTATGGGATGATGGAAAGTGGGTACAGGAGGACCCCTAAAAGCTTGCCAGGCACCTAGCCTGAGACCCTAATCTGAAAAAGGTGGAACAGGAGGACTGGCACCTGGGGTTGACCTGTGACCACATACACACACACACACACACACACACACACACACACACACAGGCACACGCACACAGGCACACAGGCACACACACACACACACAGGAACACACAGGAACACACAGAGGCACAGGCACACAGGCACAGGCACACAGGCACAGGCACACAGACACACATACACACACAGGCACACACACACCCAGTGGAACATTCAGACCCTCACTTAAACATAAGAACATATGACACACACTAAAGATTAAAAAAGAAGAACAAGAATTAAGGTATGAGTGAGGAAAGTATGAGTGAGACATTGTGTTGAGCAAGAGCCAAGATGAATGTGTCCGCTGTGTTAACAGGATAGATGAATGCCAGAGACTACCATCCACCAGAGCAGAGGCTGCATTTGTGATGTCTCTGGGTCAGTGCATCTGCAGGATGTGTTCTTGTCCCAAAGTGTGGGTAGGGCAGGGAATCACTCCAGGAAGGACACTCATGTAGTTCCATGCTGAACATTTGGTTTCTCAACAAAACAGAGAAAAGTGAAATGGCCAGAATAGAAATGTTGCATGACTATCCAATGGCATCGTTCCGACCCTTAGCAGATGTTTAGTTGTAGCTGGAGGCTTTTCTGTGTCTCACCAGTCCCACAACCACTTATAAAATAATCACTCAGAGGCTTAATATTACTTATAAATGCTTGGCTTATTGCTCAGGCTTATTACTAATTAGCTCTTACAACTTAAATTAACCCATTTCTGTTAATCTATGTGTTGCTACGTGGCCCTGGCGTTATGGGCCTGCTGACATCTTGCTCCTTGGGTGGCTGGATGGCATATCCTCGACTCCGCCCTTCTTTCTCCCTGTATTCAGTTTGGCTTTCCCACCTAGCTATATTCTGCCTTGCCATAGGCCAAAGCAGCTTTTATTATACCAATAAAAGCAAGACATATTCACAGTGTGCAAGATATCCCACATCATTTAGTCGCACAGGGAGGCCCACCTCAGAGCCTCCAGTGATGTCTTATCTGCTTCTATGGTAGCACGAGTCCTTGGGCAGATGACCACAGCTGCTGAGTTGGTGTGTGTCCCATCAGCTGTCCTGCACAAGACCTGCCTAAGATCCAGCCAGTCAAAACTGCCGCATGGATTGGGGAAGGAGCCTCTGAGGCCCCACCGGTGGCAGAGGAGCCATGTGCATTGATGGCTGCCAAGGGAGGACGGGCCACAGGAAGGTTGTCTACACCTCACTGGATGGCCCTACATCCGTGTGAACATGAGCAGTGCTAACTGGACTCAGGGTTATTAATAATAGCAGTGAACGAGGACACAAAGCTGGGAGGCTGACATGGTAGGCAGCAGGAGAGAAGTTGGAGGGTGGTCATGGTGGGTGGATAGGAGCAAAATGCGTTGTGCAATGTATGAAATTTTCAATAATAAAAACACTCAAAAGAAGAAATTATCAGAGACAACATCATGGATGAAGGCAACCCGTAACAGCTACACCTCCAGGCTGAGGTCTCCCCTGGTCCCACCCTGGTGGTTTCTGTCCATTCATCTTCTACCACATCAGCCCATCCAGTGACTTTGGGACTTCTGCTAGACTAAGCGCGGCAAGTCCCCAGAGAGCGGAGAAAGACCAGTGCAGACTGGTCTTTGTGGCTGGAGGAGACACACCCAGTGATTTGACACACTGTGGTCTCTGTTTGGAGGCCAATACATGCAGGCCTCTGTGGGGAACCGGGAAGTGAGCTCACCTCTCATTGGCATCTGGTGTTGCTCATCAACAGAACAGCATTGTTGAGCTAGAAACTGCCCCAGTTCAGCAACAGCACCGGGGTGTAGAGGTCACTGAAGGTCATTTTATTTTAGAACTGGAAAGGATATAGACACTGCCAAGTTCGAGACCTCTTTTAGAATCAGGGCATTGAAGACCCAGTGCCCTAGCGATCTCTCCAAATGACATAATGATTCGCACAGCTTTCATTTGGTGTCCGCTGAGTGACCCCGAAGGGGGTGCCTGCTTCCTGCCTTTCCTACCTCCTGCTTGCTAATGGCCTGTTTTGTTCTCCAGTGCAGGAGAGGTTGGTGATGTGAAGCTGCAATGGTACACTTGAGTTTTGTTCTCATTGTTGACCTCCGGAGTCTTCCCTGAGCCCTCACAGTCCTGTGCCAGCCTCCTGAGTGTTTCTCAATCTTTACACAGAGCAGGGCTGGGTGGACTCACTTCCACTGGGGACTCTGTATGAAACAAAACTTTACTGGAACCCATAGCAACAGGAGTTGTGCTAACCCGGAGCACTGGACAGGTTCTCCAGAGGTTAGAAGCAACATGATGCGTATGCATTACGAAAAGGAGACCTGCTAGACTGACCTAAACAATACAGGTTGGGAAGTCCAACAGTTTCTGCTTCAATCCTGACTTCCTGTAATGACAAACAGTGATGTGGAAGTGTGGATTAGTCCTTTCCTCACCAAGTTGCTTTAGGTCATGGTGTTTCATCACAGCCATAGAAATCTCATTATAGACTGCAGATGAAGGTTCTCCTGCTGGGGCCCTGTGGGGGCCACCATGTACTAGGAAACGCAGAGGAGAGGTGGTTTGAGCTTTGCAGGGGATGTGCAGTGAGCACGAGCATTGGGGGATTGTATGGATTAGCTAGACACAGGAGAGAAGGAGCTTTAGAAGGCAGGCACACGGCTGAGGGTGGGATGACTGTGGGGGAGCTTCCTGTGGCTGCTGCAATGAACTACCACCACTCACACAGTGGGAAGCAACTCACTTATGTTCTCCAGTCTCCTGAGGCCAGAGTCCAAACCTGAACTTCCCAGCCCGGCTCCAAGGCTCAGGAGGAGAGTCAACACACAACGTCCCCCAGCTGCAGATGGCAGTGGCCTTCCTCTGCTGAGCCTTGGCTGTGTCTCCGCCCACCCTGCAGACCCTTGCTCCTCCTTCCGCCCCTGTCTTCCCCGTCTACACCTTGTATGAAGACAGTCAGTGGCAGAAGATCCAAGATAATCTCCTCATCTCCAGATCCTTAATTTGGTCCCATCCAAAAACACCTTTTCCCCAAATCAGGTACCAGCCATGGTTTCTGAAATGAGGGTCTGGCATCTGAAGACATTTCTAGCCCAGACCAAGATATGTAGGTGGGGCCAGGAGTGTAGGAATGGGGTGGGGCTGGCTCAGGGCACATTCAGTCTGAGGATGCTGGGAGACTCTGAGGTGGGTAGATTCCAAGATGTTACCTTGATCCTGACATGAGCATATCTGTCCTTGTAGGTCACATAGAGCAAACACCTGTTGGCCTGGCCTCTAGGTCGTTGTCACACAAGTCCAAGGACAGGAAAAGATTTATTTCTCTAACAACATTTATTTTTAGTCAAAAGATTTTTAGTCACACATTCCTTCAGCACCCCCTTCTCAGTGTGTAATCCAGGGAGGACTCTGGGGTCAGACAGAGCCAGCAGGAGTAGGTCTGAGGACTTGCTACGCTCTCAGGACTTAACCTCTGAAATAAGAGCAGCCACTTTGGTTGAGTCCACTGTGGAGCCTCTGGGACCCTGCTTTTTCTGCTTGCCCCTCTGGGGCCTGGTCAGCAGCAGGCTTGAGCCCAAGCAGGATTGTTGAACACTTCCAGACATTGATAGAATGGTTTGGACTTACATTAACACTCTTTGAGCACCAGGTCATCAGTGCATCATGATGGCTGGGAGCCGAGTTCCCCACCCCTTCACACCTGCTCCCCGCTTCTCACATACCTACGCAGCTGTCTTTTCTTGCTCTCCATCAAGACTCTATGGACTGGGCTAAGGAGGAAGTTCAGTGAGTGAAGTGCTTATCTGACTTCACGCAGCCCTGGGCTGGATCTTCAGCACTTCGAAACTGAACATGGTGGAACATACCTCTAAATTAGCATCAGGAAGGTAAAGGCCAGAGGATCAGAAGTTCAAGGCTTCTTTTAGTAGCACAGCAAATTTGTGACTAGCAGGACTAGAGGCCTTATCTCATAAACAAAAGCAAACAAAAACCACCTGGGATTCCATATGCAGATGACCCTGTGGTGGTATTGTGTTCCCTAAAATATTGTGTACCCTAATAAACTTATCTGGGGTCAGAGAACAGAACAGCCACTAGATATAGAGGCCAGAAAATGGTGGCACTCACACCTTTAATCCTATCACTTGGGAGGCAGAGATCCATCCGGATCTCTGTGAGTCTAAAGCCACACTGAAAACAGGCGTGGTAACAAGAGCCTTTAATCCCAAGAAGTGAGGGCAGAAAGCAGAAAGGTATATAAGGCGTGAGGACCAGGAACTAGAGCCTGGTTAAGCTTTTAGGCTTTTGAGCAGCAGTTCAGCTGAGATCCATTTGGATGAGGACTCAGAGGCTTCCAGTCTGAGGAAACAGGATCAGCTGAGGAATCGGCAAGGTGAGGTAGCTGTGGCCTGTTCTGCTTCTCTGATCTTTCAGCATTCACCCCAATACCCAGCTCCAGGTTTGATTTTATTAATAAGACCTGTTAAGATTCATGCTACATGACCCTGACAGACGACAGCCTGTCATCCTGAAGTTCAGTTCATGCTGCTTTTTTCTAGCAGAATGGGAATTCCCCTTCTGTTCTGGGCTTTCCCAGAAGTAGCAAGGGCTTAGACTAACTATGAGTGCTAGCCACTCCATAGGATAGTGCTGTACCCGTCTCATAGAAAGCCAAGGAACCCTGGGAAGGCCACTACCTCAGCCACAGGGACTTTTCACAAATTCAGAGGCCAGGAAAAAGAGCAACCCCTGGGTCAGGAGTCACCACAGTCTATCATTGTGGATGCTGAGGTATATATTATGAGTGGACAGCACATGCATACGTGTGAAACCTAAAGGTACAGATGTGTGTGTGTGTGTGTGTGTGTGTGTGTGTGTGTGTAGTGAGGCTTGGGCATCATTTAGTAATTGCATGGCTTGGTTAGCTGTGTCCATCCATGTCAAGAAGGAATGTTGGAAAGGAAGTGTCACGGGAGTCCTCACCCCTGCTATGACCCTGTGATGCTGGACCCCACACCATTCTCCTCTATGCTGAGGAGAGTCCTTCATCTGGGTGCCTGGCTCCTCCTGGAAGAGAGAGAGGATCTTCAGGCTGGAAATTTAAATAAAAAGATGTTCTCTTTCTAATTTAATGACATCTCTGCCAGTAATTCTGAAACCATCATTTCCCCACACAGTTCCGAAAGGCTTTTCAAAGAATTTAAACCCACCATTTAAAATTCTCATTATGGAAGGAAATAGTCCCTTTGGGGCCCAGCCACTTTTTCTTTGCTCTCCTGGTCCCTCAAGGTAAGGATTTCAATTTAGAGTTTTCCACATGGAAACTTGGAGCTGAACCCCTCACAGGTGGCTCCCTTCTCTGTGGTGGGCGGACACATTCATTTCCACATCCTGTGAGAATGAGAAGCTATTCATCACATTTCTGCAGCGTAATGTGTGGATTTTGTGCAACAGGTATTGAAAAGTGAGCTCTGTGTACATTTATGGGCCCATCTCTGCGTCTGCGGAAGAACATCAGGACCATTGGAGACAAACTTTCTCCTGATATGCATATGTACAACAGCCCAGGGCCCCACACTATCCCCAAATGGTGATTGTGTTTCTCAGGAGACGTTCACTTTCAAATGATCTTGTCAGATATTGTTAGGAATATATCCATTTGCATACCATGAATGTTAAAACTCAGAAAGTACTCAGCTGCCAATTAGCACCATTGAGTGTTTCCCTAATTAATCAGTCACGATCCAGAGGCTCCAGGTGCGTTCTTGCAGCCAAGTGCCAGCTAGCTCTTCGGACTCTGCAGTCTCCAGGACTGTAGCTAGAGTTTTCTCTTTGTAGTTAGAGTTTCCTGCCTGGCCCACAGTCAGGACAAATCTCTCTCACCTGCCAGTCCCACAGCTGCTCAGACCCAACCAAGTAAACACAGAGACTTATATTGCTTACAAACTATATGGCCATGGCAGGCTTCTTGCTAACTGTTCTTATATCTTAAATTAATCCATTTCTATAAATCTATACATTGCCACGTGGCTCGTGGCTTACTGGTATCTTAACATCTTCTCATGGCAATGGCTGGCAGCGTCTCTCTGACTCAGCCTTCCACTTCCTAGAATTCTCCTCTCTGCTTGTCCTGCCTATACTTCCTGCCTGGCTACTGGCCAATTAGTGTTTTATTTATACAGAGCGATATCCACAGTACAGGACTCACCAGTCAGCTCGCAAACACTTCTCCGGAGGACAGAAAGCCAAGAACACAATGGGGACTCAAGCCTGTGCCAAACCGTGAGTCCTGTGGACGCCTGAGCAACGCCCCCCTTGTCTTTACTTCTTGACCCTTTGGACTTCAGAAACTGCTCAGGGTCGGGGAAAGTCCGGCCGCTGAGCCTGTTGGTGCTCTGCGAGTGAGGAAGCGACTCTCGGTCTGTTGCCTCTGGCCTAAATACTCCCTCCACGCACACTGAGTTGCAGACAGACGGGTCTGGGGAAGAGCCCCCTCTACAAGCCTGGGCATGGAACTGAAGTGACTCTGAAGTCCAGAAGGGTGGGGTAAGCCTGGAGAGGTAAGGACCTGGAGAAGAGGGGAACTGGACCGGAGGGTGACTGCATGTCTTCACCCAGCTTCTTACGCTGTGGGCCATGACCCCATGGAAGGAAGGAAAATTAAAAGAGAAATGCTAACAGAACCTTTGAGGATTGTGAATAGACAAAACTAGAACTTTCTGGCAGCCCCCATCCATGTCTCATCGCTCAGCTTCATCACGGTCTTGTAGTCAGCCACACCAAGGAACGCTGCCTAGGACACCTGGGCTCTGAGAGCGGCATGTCGTGAACTGCCAAGCTTCTGCTGTTCGTATCAATTCTTCCATTCTCACAGAAACATAATGGCTTAATTACAGAAAACAACGGCTTTCAATATTTTCCTACTGTCATTTCTCAGCGTGTAAGTATCAAATTAGTGTCTCTTTGGATTGGATTGTGTTAGAGTGTTTGATTTCAAAAATGAATGTTTGAGTTGCTGACTTGAGTTTCATAAAAAAATCATTAAATGAAATTTGGGTTGGAATTAGGGTAGATTTTCAACAATTTCTGAAATGGTCCTAAATATTCTTTTTGTATGAACATAAAGTACCATTCTTCACATTTACAACCACAAATAAAAATATCCATCAGTTCTGAAAAACATCAAAGATCTGTGTCCTGCAGTATCAAATACCCAGCCAGGGACTGGGGAGTCAGCGCAGTGGCTAAGAGCACCGTCCTCTTGCAAAGGACCCAGGTTCACTCCCAGCACCCACAGGGCAGTTCACAAGTGCAGGTAACTCCAGTTTCCACGGGTTCCAATGCTCTCTTCTAGGAAATATGTGCCAGCAAAACAGCCAAACACAGAAATAAAATAATTTCAGAAATATTCAACCAAAATTTAATTCATGTAAAATCAAGCAAGAACTTCCAACTCATTCTTTTGCAAATATATTTTTTGTCTTTAATGGATGATACAATTTTAAATGTACAGAGATTTGTTTGATAATAAATTTATGATTTATTATCAATGAATGTTTAATTTTTAAAAACTTATTTTATACATCTATATACTTGGGTTGCCTAAAACCTCTCAAGCAAGCAGTGGCTGCAAGAAGTCAGTGTCTCTAAGAAGCCATGACTAAAGAATGAAGTCATCAGATAAGAAGTAAGACTCAGCCAGGCGGTGGTGGTACTCGCCTTTAATCCCAGCACTCAGGAGGCAGAGGCAGGCAGATCTCTGTGAGTTTGAGGCCAGCCTGGTCTACAGAGTGAGTTCCAGGACAGCCAGGGCCACACAGAGAAACCCTGTTTCGAAAAACCAAAACAAAACTAGAAATTCAACTCAGAAAATCAAAGATTGTGCCTGAGAGTTGAGTGCTGTGCAGAATGGACCTGGAAAGATGAGGGAGGGCATTTTTTCAAAGCACGGATAAGATCCCCTTATCATAAACCAGGTGTGCACTGAGACACCTGCCCAACTCACAGCCACCAGGAATCTATTGTCCCAACACTGCTCTTCTATCCAGCCGGTATCCTAGGCGCTCCTTCAACTCCTGACTGGCAGATGCCCCATCCTGCCATCATTTGCACTCAGAGCCTCTGTCCAGCTGGGTCTGATGTTAGAGACTTTGGTCTTTGGCTGACTTAGTTTGTGTTGGGAAGAGGAACGTTGAACAGATGGGCTAATTGGTCATTGTTTCCCAGAGACTGGATAAAGAATGAGCCATCCCCTAGCAAGGCATTCTACCCCTCCTACAACATCCAATTAGTGGTTCCTGCCCTGGAGCCTGCCAGCTGGGAGGGTTTAAAGTTCATTAAGAGTTTAAATAAATCCATTCATTTCTGTGAGCCTTAAAGAGTTTCCTGTAACCACCTTCATTACGTTTTAAAATGAGATTGGGGAGGGTAGTAATCAGAAAGTATGGGCTTCGGCCAGGGCCACTCCCCAGTGGTGCACAAATATGTCACCCTTTGCCCTCCTGCGGGATCAGGTAGAGGCTGAGCTGGGAGCATAGGCTAGGCTGTCAATCACAGCCTGCAGGTCCCAGAGGCCTCAGGCTCCGAGAGCTCTGGAGAGGAGGCCCTGTAGCTGAGGAGGAAGCCATGACTGCTTCTGCATTGGCTTCCAGCAACGTTTCTTTGTTCCTTCACACACTGGCCCAGGTACTTCAGTATCCTTGGCTAGTATCACCCCTGGCCCATTGACACACGCCAACACACATGCGCACATTTTGTGCCCATGCAGGTTAGAAGATCAGTGACACAAAAGCTTCCGTTAGGACTGGTGGTGACGGATGGAAGATACCGGATAATTGTTCCATCCTTGGCCTAGCCTTCGGAAGATGTAGTCAATAATATTATAATGTGGTTAGTTTAGACATTTCATTAAATAGGATACTGTCAATGGAATTCAGAGGACGGCATGCTTCTGCAACGCGGTAATGGATACGACTTGCTTTTAAATGTTCTGCAATAAAACCCCACATGTCATGGATTCTGCCACAGAAGCAGATAGATTCTTATTTGCTTAGACTTCCTCAGCATTGCATAATATGTGCCGTAAACTACTTTCTAATGAAATCTGCAAATAAAATTTCAGCCGGGGAATGCCTGCTGTGCACAGTGGAAATTTCCGGAGCTTCTTGCTTTGGGGTTCGACTTTTCCCAGCTCTGACTTGAGACGCTTCAGTTTCATTTCCAATGAGTTGAGAATCAGGTTCTGTAGTGTATCTAGGAAGCTCCTTAAGTCCGTGGGTACAAGCTCTCGGGGCTCTGTATTTTGGCCTCAACCCTGTGTCCTATTCACAGGCATGATCTTTTAGGTGAGCCCCCACACGTGCTGATTTTGAATATGTCTGTCTTCCATTTGTGGAAGTCTCCCTGTCCACATCAAGTCCTGTATGTCCACATCTGAGACACCGAGGAAGGACGCAAGGATGGTGCCTTCTCAGGGTGCCCCAACCCAGATTGCAGGCCCTTAGGGAGCTGTGCCATGTCTCCATGCACAAGGGTTGTGCTGGGTTTTCTGGGCTGCATCTCTGAGCCACCATAAGGAAAGGCCATGGCTGTGTGTTCTTGAAGCAACCCACCGACAAGGCCCTCCCTGCCCAGGACTAGAGAGCTAGCCCACCTTATCCCAGTGGAGGGCAGAGGAGACTGTAGTCATATCCTAGGGCCTCTCTGCCAAACGGCAGAAAGTGCCTGTCACTACGTCCTCTTTGGTGCTCATTCACTTTACAAGTGGTCTTGATCTGAGAGGTATCTGGTGGGGAGAATGACACAGGGTGAGGGGGCCACCTGCCCCTCTCTCCATTCTCTTTGAGGTGAGTCTGGTGTCGGGGCACAGGGCCTGAATTCAGCTTCTTGAGAACCTCGCCTTCCACAGGAATGGGCTCTGAGCACAAGTTTCTGGACAGCTATGCTTTGGTTGACCCCTGGATGACTATGCTGGGCTGGACCCTGGACAGCTATGCTGAGCTGGACCCTGGACAGCTATGCTGAGCTGGCTCTGGACGGCCATGCTGGGCTGTCCCCTGTATAGCTGTGCTGGGCTGTCCCCTGTATAGCTGTGCTGGGCTGTCCCTGTATAGCTGTGCTGGGCTGTCCCCTGTATAGCTGTGCTGGGCTGGACCCTGTATAGCTGTGCTGTGCTGGCTCTGGATGGCTGTTGGATTACTGAGCCTCCACTGGAGAAGATGAGGTTGGAAACTTAGGCAAAGCAGGAAGCCATTCAGGACAGATGGGTGAGAACTGGCACTGTGGGTAACCCCAACACAGACAGAGGGTGGAGAAGCCCCTGGGCAAGTAGACACAGATGAGTAGGCCCAGATCTGTCTTCTCTGAAGGTCACAGAGAAGATACATTGGCTAACAATCTTGTATCCTGAGCTGGGAATGTTTTCACAGACTTTCAAGATAGCATTTCAGATGTGTTGCTACCTTTTGCACCCTTCTGCTTCCATGATAGAAATTCCCATCTTTGCTTGTTCACCCTGGTCAGGTAAGCGAGTGCGCCCATGGCAGTGGACCAACAGTCTGCCGAGCCTGCAATCCCTGTGATTTAGGGTGATTAGGGCTTGGCTGTAATGAGTGCATATTAAGCCTTCCTTCAGAGCCTACAGAACATTTGATTCATAAACAAATTACTCTGAGCCTATAATGCAGGGGAAAGAAATAGCAGCTAATTTAACCAGTGAATCAATGGAGACAGCTCCCTACGCCTCGTGCATTCCCGAGCACAATGGAGAAAATGAAAGTAATAAGAAGTGTAAAGGCTGATGAGCTAGGCCCAGCCCATGCCCTCAGTGCTAGGACTCCAGGCCCAGGACGCTGGAAGACAGAGTCAAGATGGAATTTCATTGTTCTGGAAGACGGGAGGTAGAAGAAATGAAGGCTGGAGGATGGCGGGGTGAGTGGGGTTGCCTCCAAGGTCTCAAGGACTGATGGAGATGATCAGCGGCATTTCTCTGTGGTCTTTTCTTCAAGCTTCTGCACGGGGCGCCTGCAGTGGCTTCCCTCCATGAGGTGCTGTTAGCTGTAAGGTGAAATACTTTCTTCCCCATGTTAGCGTTGGTGAGCGTGGTGATCACAGAACAGAACCCAAACTAGGGCAGATGTTGGTACCAGAGCGCAGTGTCACTCTGATGGACCTGGCCATGTTGATTAGAGGGAGCAATGTTGAGGCCTTCGGAACTTTGAACTGGAAAATTGAGTGAACACTCAGGGCTCAATGGGCTGTTTGTCGGGAGCTTGGAAGATAAGAATGTTGAGAGAAAGGCAGATCTTGGAAACCTGGAAACATTGGTTCTGATATCAGGAAGGAATCGGCACCACCGGCAACAGGGTGAACCATCGAGGTGGTGAGAGGGAAGGCAGGAGAGCCAGGGGGGTGATCTTGCCTCACCATGCCTGCTTTATCTACACTGCCAGAGGATGGTGCTGCTCTTGGGGTGGGCTTTCCCACACTGAGTAAGGCAATCAGCGTAGTTCCTCAGCTGAAGCTCCTGACTCAGTTGATTCTAACTTGTGCCAAGTTGACATTAAAACCAACGTCACAGGTGTCTTCACGGTTGTGATGATTAGCGTCAAATGTCAACTTATCAAGATCTTGAATCGCCTGGAGACAATCCATCTTAATTGTGTGGGGTACTATTCCCTAAATGGGGGTTCTGGACTGTATAAGATGGAGAAATCCAGCTAAGAACATCATTCATTGCCCTCTGCTTCCTGGGTGCAGATGCAATGTGACCAGCCAGCTTCCTGCTCCCACCAACAAGATTTCCCACCTTCCTGCTCCCACCATCAGGGTTTCCCCCACCTTCCCACTCCTGCTAACCGGGTTTCCCACCTTTCTTCTCATTTAAGTTGCTTTATCAGGAGATTGGGATCAAGCAAGGATACAGTAACTAAGACACCATTGGATGGGGAACCTAGGCAGCCCTGTCATGATCCAGACTGTTAGTGCCAGCTGCACAGGGTGGACTAGCAGGTTTGTGTCCTATTGAAAGCTTGAACCACAGACAATCTGGCAGAAATGTGATCACGGGGTCCTTCCCTGCCACTGTGGGCCTGTAGACAAAGAAAGCATTCTTCTGAGGCTCAGCACTCATCTCCAGAAAATGAATGAAGCACCCACCAGGTGGGGGAGGGGCTTGTAAATCCCAGGCAGCACCATCTAGAATTAGGAGCAGTCTTAGTTGGATACCACTTAAATGGCTTCTTGCCTCAGTTTCTCAGCTGCAAAATGAGGTGGTGGAATGATTAAATAGCACAAGGGCCAGGCTTGGTACACAGCAAACCCACACACGTACTGCTGTGACCATGTCCTCACGATTCTCAACAGGCTCATTCCAGGGACACCCTCAGTCCCATGCCACCTCACACTCACCTTTAAATGATTGTCTTTCCTATAAAGAAATGATCCCTTAGAATCTCAGTGTCTATTAGAACTTCACATGACTTGGGCCATTTTTTCCTTCCTTCCTTCCTTCCTTCCTTCCTTCCTTCCTTCCTTCCTTCCTTCCTTCTTTCCTCCCTCCCTCCCTCTCTCCTTTCTTTCTTTCTTTCTTTCTTTCTTTCTTTCTTTCTTTCTTTCTTTCTTTCTTTCTTTCTTTCTTTCTTCCTTTCTTTCTTTTTGTGGGGTGTGTATGTGTGCTGGAATTGAATGCAGGGTCACTTGTATTCTGTGTGAGCTCTCTATATCCACAGCCTGCTTTTTAGTTTTTATTTTACTAACTTGGCCAGGCTGGCTTTGAACTTTTGATCTTCTTGTTTCAACCTCCCTACTCACTGGAATTGGTGTCCCCAGGTCAGGCCACACAGAAAGTTTTAGACAGCCATTTACTGTCATAGGTGAGTCTCCCAAAATGACACAAGGGGAAAGAAGGGCCCTCTTCCCATGGCATCTCCTCATCCTCCAGGGGGAACATGTCACACAGCCAGGGTGACATGGTTTCTTTAAATGTGACAGAGACTTTTCTGCTCTTGGTGATCTTAACTTGAGGTGCTAAGGTCCTAGACAATCAATGTCCACCAAAGCCACCCTGAGCCAGTGGTTTCTGAGTTCCTTATCTCAAGCCCAGGAAGAACAAAGACAGAGGATGAGCAGACCATAGATTGAATGCAGTTTATGGAGAAAAAGTGAGAGAACTCCCCAGAGAGGGAGGAGCCCCAAGGGAGCAATGTGACCATGCTGTCCTGCTCAGGGGGCTTTTTTACAGAACTTACGGTATGGAAGTGGACAGAGAGTGAGGTAATCGCTATTGAGTTTATATATATGAAGGCAGGCATGGTGCTGGAGCTGTCACTGAGACCTGAGAGCTCAAACCCACAGGGAGCAGGCAGAGAGCTGGTGGATGTTTTGAAGCTCATCATTGTTTTGAAGCTAGGACAATGAGAAGTCCCTGTGTCCTATGCGTGTTCCAGCAGCCCAGAGAGAGAGTTATTCACCTATTCAAGGTAGGAACCATAGACTCTGAATAGCTCCTGACCCACTATGGGCCCCCTCCCTTACTGTTGAAGGGGAGCCATCCCCCAGGAGTCTCAGGAAATCACGATTCTCTACTCTCACAGTGAGTTAAGCGAGCTGTGGAGCACCCAGGATTTGTTCTTTTGTGTCTCCTGTCTGCATCCACCTTCTCAGTACTGTCCCCAATATGAAGCTCAATGCTTCATCAAAACATTGCGTGACTGTGTCTCCTGACACAGACAGACCTGTCCCACCCCAACTTGACTCAAAGCTTCTCATTTCAAAAAAAAAAAAAAATTGGAGAGGAGGCCTCCTTTCTGACAATAGTATGCAAATGTACACATGCCAAAAATAGTTTTCACAATTCCGAAGGGCATGCCAGAACATTCCATCACATTTGCTCAACCTCTAAATCAAAATTTTATGATGCCAACCCATTTGCTCAGTCACCAGTCTAGTGGTTTTTATGGGCTTCATTTTTCTGAAGGGAAAGAGGGAGGTGAAATAGGAGTCATTAGCCTGCGTTTCGGAGGGTAAACACAGAGAGCCAAAATAGGATGCACAAATGCTTTAAAGGTAACCACGCTGACTAGAAGCCATCAAACAGGAAAGAGTAAAGCACAGCCGCTCTCCATCAATGTCAGCCATGTCCAGACAGCAGACTCAAGGGACTGGCCCGCTGGTTTTGTATTTACAGTTCTGCGAAGAGGTGCCTGTGGGAACAGGGTGACAGGAATTCCTGAGAGACAGGAAGAAGCTCTGACATGCTCTTCTCTCCCGAGAAGAGACTGGAGACAAATCTGAATGTTTCTGTGACAAACCAGCATGGTGCCTAATGACTGGGGTGTTGACCTAGAGCACCTGGCATGATGTGAGGTCTAGAGAGCACAGGCTGGGCCTGAACCCCTAGAGTATCCCTCCAGGCTTGGCCATTGGAGGACACCACCTGAGACAACTTTGAAGATGTATGGGGGTCAAGGCAGCTGGGCTCCAAGGGTAGATCTGACCAAAGAGTGGAGAGGACAATGGGGCAGCCTGGCAGCGGTGTTTGGCGTCTGAGTCCTGCCATGTCCCCCTCTACAGGACCTGAGCAATCCCTCCATAGAGGCTTCACCTCTCAGATGCCTCTAGCCTGTGTCTAGTGTACAGTTAAGGCTAACCAGCATGAAACCAAACTTCTTTTGAGTTCCTGAATCTGTCTAAATGAAGACTAGCCTACCTATAGGAAGCAAACTTCACCGTTTTGGCACCAAATATTAGATATGAAGACAATGAAAAGGCCATGCTTTCCTCGTGTGTACATCTAGTTTCAACTTTAGTTCTCCTATTCTCATTTCTTATTGATTTTACCTTAAGATTAAATTAATTAAATTAAATGCTGTATTAGTTACTTTCCTTGTTGTTACAAAATACCTAATGAAAGTTGTAGCTAGAGTTTTCCTGCCTGGCCCACAGTCAGGACAAATTTCTATCACCTGCCAGCCTCAGACCCGACCAAGTAAACACAGAGACTTATATTGGTTACAAACTGTATGGCCATGGCAGGCTTCTTGCTAACTGTTCTTACACCTTAAATTAATCCATTTCCATTAATCTATACCTTGCCACATGGCTCGTGGCTTACCAGCATCTTCACATGCTGTTTGTCATCGTGGCGGCTGGCAGTGTCTCTCTCTCTCAGCCTTCCACTTCCCAGCTTTATTCTCCTCCTTTTCCCGCCTACACTTCCTGCCTAGCCAATGGCCAATCAGTGTTTTATTTATTAGCAACACATTTGCCATACAGAACATCCCACAGCAGAAAGTAGCTCAAGGAAGGAAGAGGATTTTGTGTTCATTTTTTTTTTCTGTGCATGAGTATTTTGCCGGCTGTATGACTGTGCATCATATGCATGTAGTGACCATGGAGGCCAGAAACGGGTGTCAGATCCTCAGGAGCTGGAGTTATAGGTTGATGCAAGCCACTATGTTGGTGCTGGGAATTGAACCGGGGTCCTCTGCAGGAGTAGCAAATATTTAAGCCAACCATCTCCACCCCTAAAAGGGGGTTTTTGGCTCACAGTTTGGGGCACCGTAGTCCGTCATGGTGGGGAAGCCATGACTGGTGACATCACACTGGAGATGAACACTGACATTTGGTTGGTGTCCTCCTTCTCCTCTTTCTACACACGATGGTGCTGCCTACATTCAGGGTAGGTTTTCTCTCCTCGTTTTAAACCTTCTGGAAACATCCTCATGAACACACCAGAGGTGTGATTCCATAATGGCTCCAAATCAAGTCCTTCTGACAATGTAGATTAAACATTAAATATATAATGACTTTAAACCTGCAAGATACACACACACTAGGGTGATGTGGCTTATCTCTGATCTCCATGGAGACTCTCACAAAAAGGCTTTGCTTCCTAGGGGAACTTAGTGGGCTCCCTGCTTTCCATGTTCACCAAGCTGGTGACAGCGACCCTGAGTAAATACCTTTGTGTTGACAAAAGTGGGCAGAGGAGAAGTGAGGCTGGGTGACAAATACAGGAAGAGCATGGGTAGTTATAAACGGCGATAATGATTCCTGTTGTTATTGACAGCTGTCTAGCCCCTGTTGTTTCCAATGCGTAGGCCAGTCAAGTATTGCACACCCTCTACCCTAACCACCATGGCAGATCTCGCAGCTACACCAGGTAGCATCTCATTCCTCATTTCAGGGCAGGGCAGCCAGGGACAGTGGCTTGAGATCTCTACACCTCTGTGATCATAGACTTTTCCATGGGAAGGAGTTGACCAGGCAGGATCTGCCAGCGGAGCCCTGACCTGAACACCCTCCCAAGATTTGAAGTAAGTGGCAGAGCCCTGCTGAAGGGTAGTTTGCTTGTGTGTTTGTTTGTTTGTTTTGTGACTAGAATCTGGAATCTGGGCAAGGACACAGGAAGAGAGAGAGCAGCCGTTCCATGGCTGTGGATAAGTACATGGCTCATGGATGCTGCTCTCAAGAAGGTACCTGCCCTGGGAGCTGCTGGCCCCACTGGCCTCTTTGCTCAAAACAGAAGCCACATGAAGAAGAGATTTTGCAGGAGCTCACAGAAAGCCCAGGTATGTCCCCCGATGATGGTGCCTGTGACATCAGATGAGCAGGGCCAGTGCTCTCTGGCTCCTTCTGGACAGTGTGCTCAACCTCTGTTTTTCAAGGGAATCCAGAGGAGTAGCTTAGAATTCCACACAGAGTATCAAGGTGGTTACCATGTACTGAGCCCAGTGTCCTTCAGAATATCATGGTGGTCACCATGCACTGGATCCCACGTCCTTCAGAAGGTTAAGGGTACTAGAAAAGACATACAGAGAGACAGAGACAAACAGAGACAGGGAGACACAAACAGGAGAGACAGAGGAGCAGTCAGACCAAAAAAAGAGAGAGATAAAGACAGAGAGAAACATAGACAAACTGACAGAAGAGGAGAGAAAGGGCAAGGGAAAATAATATATGGATGGGTTAATAGAGGAGAAAGACCAGAAAATGTCAGAGAGAAAGAACAAGGGAGAGACAAAGAGACAGATACAGACTGACAGAGAGACAGAGATGCAGGAATAGAGAGCCACAGAGACAGAGAGAGACATAGGGAGACAGATAGACAGAGAGACAGGTGGATAGGCAGTCAGAGAGGCAGGGAGAAAGAGCACTGGGTTGGAATGTGCCCTGTTTATAGAAAGCCTCGAGAACCGAGCCTCGCCTGACATCGCAGGGATTGCTGCGTAGGAGTCCCGGTATTAATATTGATCTCTGCCTCTCCCCGTGGGTAAGCAGCTGCTTGGACACAGCACTGTCTGATTACTTTAATATAGAAACACACAGAAAAAAAAATCGCCCTTTCTTTCCATCTCTATTGTGTGGCTGTGAAGGGCCCAGGCAGGTCAGCACCACACAATTTCATTTGTCCCAAAAATAGACCAAAAACTCAACTAGTGCCTCTGCAATGGCTCTGTGCATCACCAGGCCTCAGTTTCCCCAGGAGATGAGGCTCCAGCCAGAGCTCCAGCTGAAAGCATCGGCCTGAGATTGTTGAGGTCTGGATCTCAGGGAAGATATGACTGCTGTATTCTGCTTTGTGTGTGTCCACTAATGACCTGAGGGCTCCCAGAGTCCTCTGGGAGAGGTGTGGCTTCTCCTGGAAACTTTAGTTAAGCAGGAAACACGGACAGGGTTGGAAGCACTTGTGTCCCATCTGCAGCCCCTCCCACCTGGGCTGGGCAGCTATGGAGACCCTACAGCCACACTCAAGAGCAGAGTGAAGCCAGCCGTTCCTACTAGGAAGGGGCCAGCACTAGCGGAGGCATTTTATTTCTGTGATTATTCATTTATTTAGCTTGTGTGATTGAGAATTAACACCGTGTTGGCAGCGCCCATCTCACTGATGGGTAGTGATTAATGTTAAGGGGTTTAGTGATTACAGCTCATTTTCACTCTGGTTTGGGGAGGACAGCACATCATCTGGGCTCTGTGGACAGGCTGTTCCCAGGGATGAGGCTGTGGACAACTCAGGGCTTCCCTGATCTAATTAATTTCTAGGGAAGTTTCGCTTTAATTGACTGCCTCTGCTGGTCTCGAACCACAGACCGTGTCATCTCAACACCCCAAAATCTCTTCTTCTCCAAGGACACTCAGAGAGACAATTTCCTTCCACGCTCCTTCCAAGCATGCAGCTGTGGCTAGCCCACAGTGCCCCATAGCCCCACCATGCTCAGGGCACAAGCCTCTCCGGCTACTTCAGGTCTGCTTCGGTTAATGGTAGATTCTGGGGTTGAATGGCCACCAGAAAAGACATGTTTACTGTGGAGCTGGGTTCTAGCAAAGTCCCTGTCATCTTACTCTGTTCTTCCTTTGGGACAGAATGAACAGGCGGATCGTCAAGTGGCACTCTGCTGAGCACACACAATCCGGAAGACCTGCTGAGGATTTCTGCTTTGACGGTGAATGGGCTGGTCTTGCTGATTTCTGGAGCCAGATACATACCTGCCTGAAACCCTACAGTGTATGAAGTGGGGGTATCCTAGGCAGTGCTTGGTATTTCCCAGATCCAGATGTCTTTGATGTCCAATCAGGAAATCTAGAATGGAGTCACCTGGTGGTCTAGACTCAGGAGGAGGGAGCCAGCCTGGTAGGGGAGGAGAGGGAGTAAGGAGGAGCTCACATGGGTAAGAAGACGTTAGCTAGACAGAGAGCAGCCAGAAGGCTGTGGGACCCTCCTGGAGAGAGGCTCCTGTGGTGGGAACAGCTTTTAGAAACTGCTCCAGGCACTGCACTGGGACAGGGGGCCAGAAAGTGGAGGTTGTCAGGTGGGGTACACTACAAAGCAAGGACCTGTGGACCCAGGCAGGATGGCTGGAGGGGAGAGGCACCTGCTTAGCACAGCCATCTGTAACCATAGACTGGGGGCCCAGGTTCTATGCTCTTTCCTATCTGCATTGTCCTGGCAGCATCTGAATTGAGTAGTTCAAAGGAGCAGTCCTGTGTCTCTCCGTGGGGTTAGCAAAACACCATGGAGAGAAGCTACTGCTCCTGACCAAGTCCCGTGAATACTCAACTTCCCAGCCACCTGACTCTAAGCCCTAAGCAGGCCATGACACAGGATCATAACCTCTCCATCAGCTGGTGGTTGCAGAGGGTCTGGGATGCATGAGACGTGAGATCTGCTCAAACCCCAGGAGGAAGCCAGAAGTGGGAGTGGTTGGGATCTAGGAGTCACAGTGAGACCTGGGCTTGGAGTTTGAGGTGACCATGTTCTGTTCAGGAGAAAATGGCATCACTTTGAGCAGCAGGTGTGGGGGCTGTGGGGGCTGGACCAGCGCCCTCTTTGCCCTGGTGCAGGATGCTTGGATGTTGGAGGGCTGGGCTCCCTTCTGCTGTGGCTCTTTGTCATCTATGGTGAAGCGAAGGTTCAATGCCATCATTTCTTTTTTCAAGGTTGCTCTGAGCATCGAGGAGACAGGGAGTCTTGAGTCGGTGGGAATGGGGTTCCTCTACTTGTTACTGGGCTAAGGGCACCATGGGTCCTGCTGTCAGACACATCCCAGGAAATGGTGGCTCAAGCTGAGCCTTTGCTGACCTCGTCTCTTCCTTCCTCTCTGTGCAGAGCTCGTGTTGAGTTCACTCGGGGTGGATTCTCTCTATAGAATGCAAGCTAGAGCATTCCATCCACCCGGGGCCCATGACACCCTCCTCAGTATTTGATGGAACAACAGCTGTCACGTTGTATCCATAATCAGTTCTCCTCCCTGGACCTGGGACTTTCCTAATAGATCCAAGGTCAGGGGCCTTGGATGGGGATATTTCTTGGCTCTTCTGGTGGACTCCATTCTACTTCAGGGATTTAGGCACAGGAAAGGAGGGCAAGAGGTCAGGAGGTCATTAGAGGACGAGGCACAATATACAATGCAGAATCAAAACATGAACAGGACTTCGCCAGAGCCAGGGACCACTAGGCAAGCAGTAGGTGACTGGGACAGGAAGAAGGGCTTCTAGAACTAGGAACTGCTTCCAGTTGAAACCCAGGGAGGGAGTTACTGTCCACCACCACCCCAACACACGCACACCTGATTCTGATCAACAAGGAAGAAGTAGATTGCCCCCTCTGCTTCCAGAAGGATCATAACCCAGGCCATACCTGACTGGCCTGGTGAGGCCTGTGCAGGAATTCTGGTCTCCAGAGCTATGATGTCACACAACTGGTGTTTTTAAGTGGCTGACTTTGAGGTAAATTGTCAACATCACCCACAGACCGGTGCACACAGGAACAGGGCAGCTGTCCTTCAACCTCTGCTACCTACTGACTGAATCCTTACTTCCATCCCAACTCCAGGGACCCACCAACCACACAGATGGATCTTTCCAACTCCCAGGACCCTCAACCCACACAGATGGGTCTCCTTCCCAACTCCTGGCACCCTCTACTTTACAGATGGGATGCCACCACCACCAAGCTCCACATAAAGCACAGTGACCCTGGTCCCTATCTGTTTAGGATAATGGACACATGGTCACCTCTGACACATGTCCTTGGTGAGTACCTCACAGTGATCTCTGGCATGAGCTAGTCTAGACCTGCTCCTATCTCTGTTTTTCCCAATCTCAGACCCCTGGGGGACACAGTGCGTTTGCTTTCAAGAAAAACTGTCTTTGCTGGCTTCTTAGGTCCTACTGTGAAGCCATGGGTACCTACCATACCACATCCTGGGTAGCTAATAATAAACAGAGACCAACTCAGCTATGGGGTCCGAGATCAAGGGCTTGCATCTGGCACAGACCTCACCATGTCACCCCAAGGTGGAAGGCAGATGGGTGAGAGAACACGATGCAGCGCAGGGCACATTCCTGCAGTCACAGAGTTCTGGTTGCTTTGCTCACTGCTGTGAAGAAATACCCAACAGGAGCAATTTAAAGAAAAAGGAAGGGAGAAAGAAGGGAGGAAGGAAAGGAAGTTAGGAAGGAAGGAAGGAAGGAAGTTAGGAAGGAAGGAAGAAGGAAGTTAGGAAGGAAGGAAGTTAGGAAAGAAGGAAAGAAGGAAGTTATGAAAGAAGGAAGATAGGAAGGAAGGAAGGAAGAAGGAAGTTAGGAAGGAAGGAAATTAGGAAAGAAGGAAGTTAAGAAGTTAGGAAGGAAGGAAGAAAGAAGGAAGTTAGGAAGGAAGGTTTATTTGGCTCACAGTTTGAGGTTACAGTCTATCATGGCCAGAAGACACGACAGCAAGAGTATGAGACAGCTGTCACGTTGTATCCACAATCAGGAAACTTAAAAACGAACAGGAAGTAGGACCTGGTTTTCAAACCTTAAAGCTGCTCTCAGTGACCCACTTCCTCGGGCAGGGCTCCATTCCCTAAAAGTTCCACAAGTTTTCCAAACAATGCCATCAGCTGGGCACCAGTGTTCAAACACATGGGTCTGTGGGTGACGTTTCACATCCAAACTGCCATGGAGCATGTTCATGCATTTGAGGGCAGCTGAGCCATTGAGAGTCAATCTTCACTCAGAGGTCCCACCTCTCAACGCTGTTGCTTTTGAGGTTGGTATCCATGAACTGAGGGGGGCACAGTCAGAGCACAGCTTTCCTTACCCCCTCACACATGTGCTGGAGAACCCTGAATGGTGCTGCTGTCTTACTAGCCCATCTAGCAGCTGAACTGCTTTTACTTGACTGAGATACACTCTGCAGGGTACACTGTGATCTCTACACCCTGGTCCCCATCTCTTTGCGAGAAGAGAGACCTCAGGAGCTGAACAGGACCAGCCAAGGATTCCTAAGTGGCAGTGTCCCCACAAGTAGTATGATTACTCCATCAATATTGCTACCAGCATTTAGTTAAATTAAATCTACTCTTCAACTACTTTTGAAAAGAATCAATACATGGCACACGTACCTCTCTTTGTCCCATCTCATTCTTTCCTATTTGGGTTCATTTTAATGGTTCCATATAATCAGAAAGGAAATCGAAAATGAAAGCTGCCAGGATTAATTTGTCACGGATCAATTTTCTTGTATTTGGGAAGCTCACTAATGCTTCAGAGCCCGTCCACCTTTTCACTCGGAGGTTGTCATAATGGACTTCAGTCGATACGGCTTTTGATGGTAAAATGCACCCCCTGTGACCTCCGTCTGGTTGTCCTGTCATCCTGTCTGCGATCGGGACAGTAAACGGTTGTGATAAGGTATTTCATGTTGTAGCGCATGCTCTTTAATCTGAGATGTGTTTGTACCCCTGGAAATCTTGCCATGGAATGAAAGTCACTCCTCTTTCTTATTGATCAATAACAAACCTCCTTCAATTGCCAATTGGGAGCAGAGGTGCACTAGAATGACTCATAGACTCATTTATGCCCTCATGGGGGCCAAAAAGCTCAGTCAGGTCCCTGGGTTGGGCACCTCACGGGGGCCAAGAGGCCTGTCAGGTCCCAAGGTGGGGCATGTGCTGACATACCAAGCAGAAGCTTAGAACACAGGGGGAGGCTCTGACACTGTGGAGGGGGAGGCCCACTCACTGGTGGTTTTCTTGAGTCCTGAGACCTCTCAATGGTGGTCTGGTAGGTAGCTGATGACTGGATGTGGTGAGTTCTGGGATGTGTAATGGGTTATGTGGTTCTGTAGACTCAAGTTCAAGCCCCTAAAACTAAACAGGGTCTTATCCCTGAACCCCAGTATCCTGTGGGATGAGAACTCCATTCCTGGCTCCATCTGTGGGACTCTGGTGAGTGGCTAGTGAATGGCCCAACAGCTGCAGTTTGAAGATAGATAAGTTTGCCCTCAGTCATGGATACCTGCTCAGAGATGCCCAGGTGTCTTGGGGAAACAGATATCTTTGCCTGTGAGTAGATGAATCACTTGACATTCTTCATTTTTCACAGTTGAGCTCCTTATCCAAGACTCCTGCCATTTTGGAAAACCTCAGATGGATAAGAATGTCTGCCCTGCCTGCCTTGCACATTGGTCCATGTTGCATGGTGACCTAGGAGATCTGAATCAGAGAGCATCGTCAGCTCCATATCACTCATTACAATAAAAGAAACAGAGGTCTGGGAAGATGACGTAGTTGGTAAAATGCTTACTGCACAAGTATGAGGATCTGAAATCAGATCCCTAAAAAGCCAGGTGTGGTAGTTCACATCTATAATTCCAGAGCTGAGGAGGCAGGGGCAAGAAGACCTTTGGCTGGTGAGTCTGTACCAGTGGTTCTCAACCTGTGTGTTTGACATCTTTGGGGGCTGAATATCAGATGTCCTGCATATCAGATATTTCCATTACAATTCATAACAGTAACAAAATTACAGTTATAAAGTAGCAACAAAAATAATTTTATGGTTGGGTTCAACACAACTTGAGGAACTGTATTAAAGGGCCACAGCATTAGGAAGTTTGAGAACCACTGGTCTGTACAATCTGGGAGCTCCAGCCTCAATGAAAGATTTCATCTCAAAAATTAGGTGGGAAGAGATCAAGGAAGACACTTGACATCTCACCTATACACATGCTTCCACACATATGCTCACACATACACATGCATGCACACACACACACACACACACACACACACACACACACACACACACAAGCATGCACATGCACACGAATATGTGCACACCAACATTCACACTTTTTTTATTTAAAAAAGAAAGATGAACAGAGCAACAGGGGCCGTCTCCTACAATGCAAGCGTCCCTGACCTGCTCAACCATCCATAGAAAGCTCAACCCCTGGGCATGGTCATTTGCACAGCTGTGCAAAGCCGTGTGTTATCATCAGTAGTCTGCTGAGCTTTTGGCAACCATTTCCCCCATCTGAAGTTGAGGGTGATGTTACCACCCTCTTGATAGAGCTGTGGAGAGATCTAAATGAGGTGGTCCGTGAGTCTCATACCCAGTTTGTGTGTTTGGGGCTAATGTCAGTTGCTGCCACCGCCATCATCATCGTGTAGACATTGCCTTGACTGTCTGCAGACTCCAAATGTCTCCAGATGAGCTCAGCACTTGAGCATCTTCGGGGCTCAGCCTCAGACTCTTCAGTTAAGGAACAGCTTGTTTCAGACTCAGAAAACCACTGGCAAAGGGGGTCCTGAGGCTTCCCTGGCGTGACCAGCCATGATGGTTAATGTTGCCCATGTGATGGGATCGGGAATTGCCTAGGAGTAAGGCCTACACACACACACACACACACACACACACACACACACACACACACACGTGTGAAGGGTTAGTTAGATCAAGTCGGTGTTGCAGTTTGCCGTCTGTTGCTGTAATGAACACAACGACCAAAAACAATTTGGGAAGGAAAGGGCTTGTTTCATCTCGCAGCTTACAGTTCATCAACAAGGGAAGATGTCATGGCAGGTACTCAAGGCAGGAACCTGAAGGGGGAACAGAAGCGAAGGCCGTGAAGGAACACCGCTTCAGTGGCTTGCTCTCCGTGGCTTGTTTAGCCTGTTTTCTTACACAACCCACGGCAACCTTCACAAGGGTGGCACTGCCCACAGTGGCACCTCCCACATCAATCATTAGTCAAAAAACTGCCCCACAGACCTGCCACAGGCCAGTAGGATGGAGGCATTTCCTCAGTTGGAATTCCCTCTTCCTAGATGATTCCAGCTTGTGTTAAGGTGACAAAAATCCAACTAACCTCCAGGAATGCCTGTGCAATAACACCTTAATTAGTTTAATTAAAGTGGGAAGATCCATCCTAAAGGAGGGCAGTGTGCTGTTCCCCAGGCTTGGGTCCTGAACTGAATAAAAATGATAAAACCAGATGAGGATCAGAGCTCCTGTCTCTCTGCTTTCTGACTGGGCAACCCCCTCCCCACCTCTCCAGCCCCGCCCCCATTCTCTCTGTGACTTCCCTTTCATGTTGGTCTGGACCCTCAAACTGTGAGGCAAGCAAACACTTCTTCCCTTCACGTTGTCCTTTCAGGTGTTTTAACACCACAAGCAAAAAGAAGCTAAGACAACAAATGAAGGCTGGCCTTGGGACTGGAATATCCTTCATGGCGATGTGCGGGCTCATGTTAGCTAAGCATCTAACTAGCTGATGGTCAAGTCAGATCAACGGCCCTCACCCTCCACGGTGTGATATTTTCTAACCAAGCAGGTGCTAGGAGTTCTTTTATTTACAATCTCAAAAGTGACTTTGCAAGGTGGGCCAGAACCAATCCCACTTTCTCCACTTCCTACTGTGTGGGCCTTTGGGGACAGCTGAGTGCCAGCCCCACCCAGTTCAGAATGGAGCTAGGGCTCTCTCCCTTCTTAAAGCATCTTTGATTTATTCCCCTCCTCCCCACACACAGGACTTCTCTCTAGTTTCCTTTTGCAAAAGTCAGAAGAAAAGGACCCTGGCAAGATGAAAACCCAGGCTTTAACACATTTCGTAAGTATGTTCCTCCTCTTCCCAGCAGATGGCCCTGGGTGTCGTGCACATACATTTGACAGGGAAAGGGCTTCTTGGGGCTTTCTGGTCTGGGGACTAACATTTGTAAATGCTGTCTGCGTGCTTGAACAGCAGGCATCCCACCAATTTGCAGGTTACAGGCTCCCATCATACCTGGCGGTGAGGTTATTGAATTCTTCTGCATCCTTAGAAACTCTGCTTGCTTTATCCATTATTGAGAGATGGAATCCAAAACCTCCCAACAGTATGGTGAGCTCATCAGTCCCTCCTATAACTCTATCAGACAATGCTTTACATATTTTGAGACAATTCTATTAGGCGAATACAGATTGGAATTGTGTCTTCCTGGGAAATTGACCCATAAATCATACCACACCGATACTCTCTGCTAATGACTTCTTCTTCTTTTTTTTTTATTGCAGCCTATTTTTGCCTGATATTAGCATTGCGATCCTGCAATAAGTGGTTAATTGCATGGCCTACTTTCTCCCATCCCTTAGCATCCAGATGTGTCTATCCTTCCCCAAATGCAGCTGGGTTCCTTGTGCAATGTGAGGTTGCAATTTTTTTCTGTACATTGCCAAGTAGATTTATTTACGCTTATTGAACCCATGGATGCTCTGTGTTTCTTTCATCTCAGCTTTAGCCATTTGCACTTCATTACTATTCTCTTTTCTTATCCCATTATTTCTCATGGATGCATGTGTGTGTGTGTGTGTGTGTGTGTGTGTGTGTGTGTGTATGTGTGTGTGTGTGTGTGTGTGTGTGCGCGTGCGCATGCGCGCACGCACATAGGTGTGAATGTGCACAGGAAGGCTGGAAGTTGGCACAAGGTTTCTTCCTCAATTGCTCTCCACCTTATTTTTTGAGGCAGGGTCTCTCACTGAAGCTGAAGCTTGCTAACCTTGCTGGATTGTTTGGGTTGTGAGCTCCAGGGCTCCTTCTGTCTCTGCCTCCCTCATGCTAGATGACAGGTGTGTACTTCCATGCCTGCTTTTTCACACAGGCTCTAAGGGGTCAGACTCAGACCCTTATTGTGTGGAGAGAGCACTTTCCTGCCTGAGCCATCTCTCCTGCCCTTGTCACATGTTTTCATGGTGTGACTTTATTTTCAAGATTTGCAGGTTTGTGCTAGTCATCTCATCCAAGTTTGATAGGATGGATGATGGAGCATTTTTTTTCTGAATTTGCCAAATGCAAATGGGCTGGACATTGTTAATGTAATTCTTACCTGTATATATTTTTATATAGTTATTGTGCTTATTGTATATAGTTTTACTGTGTTAGTTAAAACCTTCCCTTTTTATTTAGACAAAAGGGGGAAATGTTGTGTGACAGTTTGATTTCATTCTGCAAATAAAGCTTGCTTTGAGTCAGAGGACGGAGCTAGCCACCAGCTGACCAAAATTAACCATAGAGGTTTAGAGGACTGTGGACAGATAGGAGACAGGAAGTAATAAGGCAGGGCTGAGAGAGGATCTCAGCCCTTCTGGAGGAGGGAACAGAAGAGGTAGGAAGTCACTGGTGGCTGTGCCCCTGCTTCTCTGATCTTTCAGGTTCTTACCCCAAAACCCAACTCCCAATTCTTTTATTGGTAAGGAATAATTAGACAAATGCTTTACCTATCCAAGTTTCCAGTACATATACCTGCAAAGATAATAACAGTGACCTATACCAGAGAGCATCATGGGAGCTGCACAAGTGACTGAAAACAACATTTTGCAGAGGCATCGAGTGTATCATAAGCATCATATCTTGGTAGTTTCTCCCATGCAAGCACTAACCAGGATTAACACTACTCAGCTGCTTAGGTCATGGAGGTCAAGTGTATAGGCTAGGGATGGAGCCTTGGGAGCCCCTCTGTGGTGGTTTCAATGGGTATGGCCCCCATAGAGGCATGTGTTTGAATGCTTGGCCCATTGGGAGTGGTGCTATTAGGAGGTGTGGCTTTGTTGGAGTAAATGTGGCCTTGTTGGAGTAGGTGAGGCTTTGTTGGAGGAAGTGTGTCACTGTGGGGGCGGGCTTTGAGGTCTCATATATGCTCAAGTCATGCCCACTATGGCAGTCTCTCCCTGCTGCTTAAAGATCAAGATAGAGATCTCTCAGCTCCTTCTCCGGCACTGTGTTTGCCTGCATGCTACCTTGCTTCCCACCATGACAATAAATGACTAAACCTCTGAAACTGTAAGCCAGCCCCAGTTACTTGTTTTCCTTTATAAGAATTACCATGGTCATGGCGTCTCTTCACAGCAATAGAAACTGTATCTAAGACACCCTCCCTTATCCATGCTGGGATTTGGGCTGACTTTAACATGCACAGCTCACCACAGCTACTGTGAGATCATAAACATGACAGTCACATTGTACCCAGAGACAGCATTCAGGGCTCTCCTCCCCATCCTCTGACCTCTCCCCCTATAATTCTATGAGTTATATTATGGGTTGTTGGTTGAAGTCTACCTTCCAGCTTACCTCTTCTTTAAGTTAGATCCAATTTGCTTTTTAAATTTTTTTCTCTTTGGTTTCTTCTTTTTCTCTCATTTTTGTCAGGTCCTTGAGAATTTCATACAATGTGTTTTGGTTATATTTGCCCTCTCCCCAAACTCTTTCCAGATCCATCCTTCCCTACTCATCCAATTTGTGTCCTCTTTTTTATTTATTTTAAACCCGTCAAGTCCAGTTGGTGCTGCCAATATATTCTTAGATGTGTGGCCTTCCACAGGAGCCTGGTCAAACCATGGAGGGCTGTGTCCTTAAAGAAAATTGACGTTCCTTCTTCCAGCAGCCATTAATCACCAACAGCTCCTCAGCTAGGAGGTGGCACTTTGTGCCCATCTCCCTCTGTACACTGGGATTTGATCTTGCTCCAGCTTGTACAGATCTTGTTCACACTGCTTCTACTGATGTGAATTCATATGCACAGTTGCTCTGTTGTGTCCCAGAAGATGCAATATTATTTCCTTGTAGTTATCTACCACCTGTGGTTCTTACAAATGATTCCTGAGCCTTGGGAAGAGAGGGTGTGATATGGATGTACCATTTAAAGATGCACATTCTACAGTTTCTTGTTCTCCGCACTTGACCTCTTGTGAGTATCTGTGCTAATCACTATCTACTACCAAAAAAAGTTTCTGAGGAGGGTTGAGAGATGTATTGATCTATGGTTACAAAAGTAAGAGTGTATGGGCCAATTTATTACTGTGCAAATTCAGTTAAATAATAGTATTAGGTTCTCCCCTAAGGCCTGTGACCAGGCTAGTCATGGGCTCTTGGTGGTACCAGGTATGAGTTTCATTCTGTGGATCAGAACTTGAATCCAATCAGAAAGTGGTTGGTGACTTCCATGGCATTCGTGCCACTATCACATCATCGGGCATCTTGCCAGGCTAGTTATTGCAGCATGTAGGATTCACAGCTGGGTAAGATTGGTGATTCCTCTCCTCATCCAGTATCATGCATAGCACCCCCTACTCTGCCTTTTAACATGTATCTGAGATTTTCATTACAATGAAAACATTTCTCAGCTCAGAGAGTTCTAGTTGGTTCTTTGTTGGAGTCTGTCTGTCGCTCCGTCCTTTTTCTGCAGTTCCACTTTCTACTTCTTACACATGCACTCCTCACTGTCTTTTCCTACTGTCTCTCTGCTCACTCTAGTGTTCAGCTTTGTGGGAGAGAAAGCTGGAGAGTGTTGTTCCTGCTGACTCTGGATCACGGCAGTTCATTCTGGCCATGGTTGTGAATTTCTGGGCTAAGAGGGGAGTGGTTTCTGTTGTCCATGTCCAAGTGGAGAATATTTTCCTTGAAATGGAATTTCCAATCTCTTCTGCCATGACACTGGGGAAGTGACTTCTTAGAATACTCTAGCCCCTTCTGCATTCATGGGCCTGACTTCTGGTACCAGAGCTAAGTTTTCTCCTTCCCGATGCCTCAGATGCTCCACCTGAAGGAAGCCTTTCCAGTTCTGCAGTTCCTATCTGGGTGGGGAGAGGAGCAGGACTATTGTTTTGTGTTTTCCTTTTAAGGCTGCTTAAAGTTTTCTATGCAAGCCCAGCAAAGCAATAAAAATTATGTTTTATGCAAGAACCAATTGTTCCATAGCAGGAAGCCTCCCCAGGGGATCCTTCCACTCTGAGTTGTCATCATCCTTGATCAAGCATTCAAGGAAAATGCAATCACAGGCACCATGCCAGTGATAGGGAAAAGATGAGGAATGCCACCTCGGATGATTCCAGAAGCTATGCACTGTTTCTCTCTGTGCATGCTTTCTTTCTCAATACCCATTAAACATTCCCACAGTCATCTGAAAGACATCCTGGGAGTTCACATCCACTCAAATGTGAACAGCCAAGGGAGAGAGGATCTCTCATCTTACTTGTGGATGTTTCCCCATGACATGAATGGGACAACAAAGATGTTCTTTAGACATCTTTGGCCAACTGCATGAAAGCTCAGTTAACCTCCCAAAGACTGTAAGGGAGTAAGCCAAAATACACCATTCTACTACTCCTGCCACATCATAGGCAGCATAATGTGATAGTACTGGGGAGAGCTGAGTCCACCAAGCATTATCCAAATCTCTTTCTGACACTCAGTATATGTTCCTGTAATGCTGTGCTGACCCACAGGTGCCCCTGAGCCTGGATCCATGGGATCATCTTCGGTGAAGAGTTGACTGGATCCTCATCTGTTTCCAGGTCTCTACTTGGGATGAGCAGTTCTCATGTCTTTGTGTGCATCAAAATCACCAGCAGGTTTGTTCAGGTGCAGATCACCATCTTAACTCCCCACCCAGGTTTCCCAGTCAATAAGTCTGTGGGAGACCTAAAAAAAATCTCCCTGCCAAACACATTCCTGGGAGCTTCTAGGTAGAGCCCACACTGTGGGAACCCCTTGAGGCAGGCAAGTGTAGAGATAGCTTACAACCCAGGAGCCCTCTGCTTTAGATATACAAATTTCTTTCCAGTCACAGCAGGATACCACCCCACCCTAGAAGGCTCTTTTGTGATTACTTCATCTCAAACACACCCTGGGACTAGAAGCAATGAGCCCATGCAGGCAATGAGCAGGTTTGGGGTCCATGAGCATTGGGGCACCTGATGTCCTCAGAGTGGTCCTTTAGGGAAAACCTCTATTTACCATCCATGACAGTCAGTGTTGATCACTTGACACAACCTAGAATCACCTAGGGAGAGAGTCTCAATGACTATATTAGGTTTTTTCCTGTGGGCAGGTCTGTAGGCGATTGTCTTGATCATGCTAACTGATGTAGAAAAACACAGCCCACTGTGGATGACATCATTACCAGGGTCCTGGACTGTATAATAATAGGGACATTACATTGTGGCCTTGACTCCCTCATGACAATTGACCGTGATCAGGAGCCATGAGCTGAAATAGTGCACCCCCCCCTTCCATACACAAGCTGCTTTTTGTCAGGGCATTTTGTCACAGTGACAGGTTTGAAACTAGGGCACCATATTATTTCTATACACAACTGGGCACACATATGATTAAAACTGTAGAATATGTGACCCACATCTGCACAGGAGGTCTGAGTTCTCATATATTAAGATTTAGACAGTGTAGAGCACCACCAATATCCTGCCTCTAGAAACTAACTTCTTCTTTCTAGGATACACTAAAGGAAGTCTCAGAAACCACCCAGGGCTCTCCAGCACCCTCACTCTGGATCCTTTGGTTTGTCTGCCTTGTGCTTTTGCTTCTGAACTTTGCTACTTTGCTATGTGTGTGTGCCCTTCTCCAGTCCTTTGAATGAAAGCCCCCAAACTCGGGATGCAGCAGCAGCGATAACACCCTTGCCTTGGCCTTTCTCATCCAGTCACCTTCACCTTCTTGCCCAGCTCTCCTCCCGTTTGAGGGTTTCTCTAACCAGACCCTGAGAGTTGTGTAACTGTGGAGGAGACCTTGTGTTTGCTGTGTCTGCTCTGTACTCTGGAATGAGGGTGCAGTCCCTTCCTGGTATAGAACACCAGCTGAATACACCCCACACCCTAGCAGAACTTGCCCAGGCTGTCCTAGAGTTCTTTGTCAGCCTTGGACTTACCGAAAATGCACTTAGGGGGAAGTGCCAAGCAGGCGAGGGAGAGGCTGGCTTGATGGGTACAAATTGCAAGTTCTCGTATGCAAATGCCTAATAATCAGTTGTCTCAGCAGCACATCTTTTATCCCATCCCTTCTGGAAGGATGACATCTCCCGCTTCGTTGTCCCTCGAAGATTGATGGCCTTGTGTGAGGCTGCGACAAAGACTCTCCGTGTTCCTTCTCAGCCACCCTCATCCCCTCGCACAACCGCTGGTAATAAATGTGTTGTAAAAGATGGGGGTGTCAGCATAATTAGTTCTGCAGCAGCAAGATGGCTGATGATTTATGGGAGGGGGTCCATGTGTCCCTTTGTTCTTAACCCGAAGTCAATCACCAAATGAGAAAGTCCAACAGAAACACACGGACAAACCAGCTTAGTTGTCTCATGGACAGAGAATAACCTATCAATATCACATTATTAACGTCCAGGAGAAGGGAGATATTAGAAAAACTTCCGCTCATTTTTTCTTCATTTTTTTGGACCGTGGATGACATCTGATCCTTGAGTCGTTAGCATGCCTCTCTGAAGTTCCAGCTCCCTTCATCTCTTCCCACAGGCCTCTCTTTCTTTCCCCAGATTGAAGACTGGCCTTAAAAAATGTCCTATCCCTATACTAAGATTTAATATGTTGCCCTCTGACCATGATTCCCCTGGAGCCAGGATCCACATATGTCTTCCATTCAAGCACCATAGGCAACAGGACTGTCTGGTTGGGATGCAAAGGAATTTAAAGAGCAGCAGGTAAGGGCTGGGGCTACAGCTCAGGTGGAAGAGTGTGTGCCTACCATCTACCATGCATAATGCCCTGGGTTCAATGTCTGGTACATAAATGTGATATGGTGGTCACTGCTTGCAATCCCAGAATTTTGGAGGTGGGTGAAGGCAGGGAAGGCAGGAGTTCAAGGTAATCTTCCTCTATACAAGGAGTTGAAGACTGGGATAGATGAGGCCTGGCTCAAAGAAAGAACAGCAAGGGAAATCCAGCTCAGCCTCCGAGCAAGTGTGAGTTCATGCCTTCATCTGTCTTGCAGACACAGATGGAGCTATGTGACCCAGGCACAGCTGAGTCCAAAGCTCACCTGCTTTCTTCAGTCATGGAGAAATAGGACAGAAATCTAGAAACTTTTTGAAGGAAAATGGCCCCCAAAGGGTATGGCACTATTAGGAGGTGTGGCCTTGTTAGAGTAGGTGTGGTCTTATTGGAGGAAGTGTGTCACTGTCAGGGCAGACTTTGAGGTTTCTTTTTCTCAAGCTTTCCTCAGTGTGATTGTTAGTTGAATTCCCGTTGCCTGCAAGATGTAGCAGTCTCAGCTCAGGCACCACCTCTACATGCACAGCGCCATGCTCCCTACCACAATAATCGACTAAACCTCTGAAACTGCGAGGGAGCCCCCTCATTAAATGTTTTCTTTGTAAGAGTTGCTGTGGTCATGGTCTCTCTTCCCAACAATAGAAACCTGAACTAAGACACATTTATAACCAACAAAGCAGATATTTCATAATGTGGGTCAGGTGTATGGTAACAGTGAGTGTCCTAATTCTCAACAACACCCCCATCCCCAGCAAAGAAGCCTATGGATCTTTCCCTGAGGTGTCATAGGTGGGGTAAAGCAGGAACAGAGGGACAGAAATGAGGTGAGAACTAAGCTATAGCTATTCAGCCACTTCTTTTTCCCAATCTGCCTGAGGTAGGGAAGGTATCATAGTGGTTAATGTCCCTTCCCATGGAAACATGAAGCCAAGAGGAAAAGGTTCCACTTTGTGGTCTTATGAAAGAGGTTCTGAGTGGCATCCTAAGCAAGGACCCAAGAAGTGTGGTGGTAGTGGGAGGAGAGTGTCTGGCTGTAGTTGGTCACAAAGTGCAGTGCGGGGCTGGTGGACAACTGGAGAAGTGGGGGTTGGAGGCACTCTGCTGAGGATCTCCAGCTTCCTCCCAACACCGTTAACTGTTAACTAAATCCTCTCCCACAGGCCCATTTCTTTCTGAGGCAACACACAAAATCTCACAAAGAAAGAGATCAATGCCACTTTTCTCTTGCATAGGACAAGGAGGAGTGAGGCAGAGCCTAGTGGAGATATGTCTTACCATCTCTTCCTCCATGTTATTCATCAGGCTCTCGATGTAGGCCTACACCTATCAGCCTGTGCACAGGAGCCCCTGTTGGCAGATAAGAAACATGAAGCCTGGTCTTGGGCAACTGTGCCTCCTCAAGGCTCCTATTGCCCCTACTCAGCCTGAGCATCCTCTGAGAGTCCTGGTCTGGTGAGGCCTCACTTACTGCCTGTAAGCCCAGCCCATATATGTTTTCTCGGAAAGGAGACTAAGAAAAGCCCTTTGTTTTGGTCAGTGTCCATGGGGCTCTGAAGGAAAAATGTGTTCTATTCTAGGGTTGTGTTTAGTGACCCCAGTGTGATGCTGTGGAACGCCTTCCTCCAAGCAGAGCAGCCACCACCCTAGACATTCGAGCAGCTGTGACTCCCATCAAGGGTCAAGATCAGGCCTGCTGGTGTCCCTTATAGAAGGAGGGGGTCTGGTGGGTAGTTAGACCCTCACCTGCAATTCCCAGCATCCCTTCCTACACCTTCCTCCCTCCCAGCTGTATAGAATTCCGGCCCAGCTGTAAGGAGTCATCTTGGGAGATGCTATAGAGGGTATGGAAGGTTACCTAAGGGAGGCTCCAACTACTCAGTCAGAGGGGTGTCGTCATTCATACCAGGCGGGATTTTGCAATGAGACAGCTTCCTCAGGATCACCCATGCTCCTGTGAGTAAGCCCAATAGTCTTTAGTTTGACAAGCTGAACTTGGGTGAATTGATACTTCGGTCTGTCATTGGTACCCTGTCTGTGTTGAACAGGCATTGGTTCATAGCTCCCTAGGGAAAGTTCATGCAACGAATGTGAACCTCCAGGTGTAAATAAACACTTCTAAGATGCAGATGGTGATGTGGAGAAGAGTGGGTGATCAGAGGGAGGTTCTCCCTCCCTGGGTGACAGGCTTCCAAGAAGCTACACAGTGTCATCCTTACTCCCTAAGGAGACCAGCTCCTTCCCCTAGGAATGGTCCGGATCATCCTCATGTGGGAACTGTTGCTTCAGAGCCATCCTAGTCTCTGTAGTGACCTCCTGAACTTATCAAGGGCAGGGCCATCTCTCCAGGCTCTGTTTCAAGCATCTCTTGGGGATGCTTAGGGACGGAGGAAGAACTCTACCAGAAACCTCTGCAGGCATTGGCTGGAATTTTGTATGGAAGAGTCTCTGCTGTCCCCTCTCAGGGGATCACCTTGAAAACAAGATGGTCTCTTTTCTAAAATGATGGTAGAGGCAATTTACAGACATGGAGCGTGATGGATTGCTGTGGTCTAAATCTCCCCGTTCCCAATTTCCCTTCTGCTCTCCTGCTTTGCTCCTACTGCCCACGTCCTCATTTCCATACCACCCAGAACATGGTGCTTGCAGGAGGAAATCCATACAGCCCTGTAACTGGCAGCGTTTCTTCAGACTGGGTGATGGATTTACGTCTTTAATTAAGACGGCACTTCGGAGAAGACTCTGGATGGGCCAGGGAGCAGATGTATCACCACACTCTCACAACGTGCTGATTCGAAATTCCCTGTAATTACAGCTCCAAGGGCCACAGTTCGGGGAGATGCTGGCTGTGGCGAGATTCAGGGGTCTGCTGCAGGGTCCTCATCGTACTGTCCTTGAGCTTCGCCTCACTTGTGGTCAGATGGTAGCTTGGCATCCAGTTCCTGCCAGATTGCACACAGGAGAAGTATGGGCAGCTCCCAAGATAAGCAGCAACACATCTCCATATTTAAGTACAGCCGCATGCCCAGTAGCTGGTTGTGGTGGAAGCTATTCCAATTAGAACCTTCTTTTGGACTGATCCTAACTCACTCTGAAAAGAGCTTGAAGGCCCAAATCATTTCCTGCTGGTCTTGGCTGAAAAACAAACTCTTCGCCTTTGGGTCTTTTAAAAGGCTTTTAGATCCCCATCCATTTAGCCATCGTAGGGATAATGAAAAGCCACAGGGGGAAAAAAATAAAGGAAAACAATGGTCTGGTTTTGCTTAGTGTCCCATGACTCAAAACCAGTCTGAGCCGGTTGCGGCTGGTGCTGAAGGCACTGACTGTAACCGTCGTTCGGAAGGAAAAGGGCCCAAGCCAGATGGAAAATTGCACAGCGTTTCCTGAGGACTTGAAATTGCTCTGACATTGAGTCACTACATGATAAACGTCTGATCTTACCGTGGCTGCCTCTGCTCTCATCCTTTGACCAGATTAATTCCTCATTGAGATCAGCGCCTTGCACTGGCCTCAAAAGAGAGAAAGCAGGGCCTTGCTCTGGCCCTCGGGTTGGTTAGCGATCTGGATGTGCTGGGAGCTTTCGTGCCTGACTGTGTGTCTGATATTTGCACTTTTGTTCTGTCTGACTTATTTCTTCCTCCTCTGATTCTATTCCATGAAATCTCATTAAACTCTGACGGCACCGCCAGAGTCCTTTTATAGACAAGACATTATCCAGGTGCTGACCAAGAAGTGAACATTCGTAACTTCCACTCTGAGAACAAACTCCCAGGGTTCTGCTGGCTGAAATTCAAAATGAGGCCCTCGCCCAGACTGCACGCTTTGTTGCTGGCTGAGCCGAAGATGCGCAGAGAGGCCAAGTGCTCCCCTGTGACTGTGGAGTTGAGTTTCCTTGCCCCACATTTCTACCTGCAGGTGAGCTCAGGACACCAGTCCCAGCATACAGCTCCAGGTGAACATTGTTTCCATGACAACATGGGACATAGCAATGCAGGATGCTTACACATTCCTTCTGCAACACTTCATCAAATTTACTGCTTTGAAAAGTCACACACACACACACACACACACACACAAACACACACACACACAAACACACACACATGCACAATCAAATCATCTATGTACAGGGGGTGTCCATATCAGCATTCACATGTATGTCTATACACATACTCAAGTACATGTGCACTTATACAGATTGCATAGCTGTACATTTAAGTTTGCCTATGCTGACATGCACACACATGCATACACACACATATGCACACCTTCTCATATATGCATGCTCACAAGTACTTGCAAACAACAACCCATGTACATACCTGTGAACACACACGTCTTTGTGCACAAACACATTTATGTCTGCATTCACTTGCCAGTGCTCCTGTTCTTTCTTGAAACAGCATTACCGTGATTGTTGTTGTTGTTGTTGGTGGTGGTGGTGGTGTGTGCGTGTGAACATGCACATGCCTCAGTAAATGTGGTCAGAGGACAGCTTCCGGAGTCAGTTCTCTCCTCCACAGATCCCAGGGATGGAACTCGGGTTGTCAGGTGTCTTAGTTATTTTCCTGTTGCTGTGATAAAACACCATGACCAAGGCAACTTAGGGAAGGGTTGATTGGGCTTATGATTCGGGAGAGATGAGTCATCGCCATCCTAGTACAGACGAGGCAGAGAGAGCATCAGGCAGGAGTTGAGTGCTCACATCTTTAGCTGCAAGCAGGAAACAGAGAGACTGAACTTGAAATGGTGCATGCCTTTGGAAACCTCAGAGCCAGTCCCCATTAACACACTCCCTCTGGCAAGGCCACACCTCCTAAGCCTCTTCCAAACCAACTGGGAACCAAGCATTCAAATATGGGGGCTATGGGGACTTCTCATTCAAATCACATCAGGTTCACACAGTAGGTGCTTTTATCCACCAAGCTTTGGGCTGGCAGCTGCCATTCTTGTAACTCACCCAAGTCCCTGCTGTTCATTTCTCCCAATAATTTTGCTGTCATGGCTCTTCACTGTTCAGAATAAGCCTTCACAGGACCACTTCCCACAAACCTTTTGCTTGTCCTGGACCGGTATGTGTGATGTGAAAGATGATTTCGCTGGCCCCACATGCATGGGGCATGGGCCTGAAGGATTCCCAGTATTCTTTGGGGATGGATGCTCAGGCTCTGTGGTGGCCTGGGGTCACTGTCTGCGTTTTTGACAATCATTCATGGGAAGCCAAGCAGGGGCCCCAGCCTGATGCTGGTGAGATCTAGGTCTCTGCTATTCCCTTGCCTTTGGTTTACCTTAGCAAGCAGCCTTGTCTAGTGGATAGGAAGCCAGCCCAGAGCCAGTGGTGAGCCTGAGATCATATAAGCCCTCAGAAATGGGCAAGAACTCTGTGAGTGTGCTGTGGGAGGTGGAGATGTCTGGGCAGCTAGCGGGAGGGGACAGAACTTTCATCCCAAATTATTTGTATCGTGTTTAATCTATTATTAAGCACTTAACACTTCCAGACTGCCCATAGGCTGAAATTACCATTGTAAATGATTCCTGACATCAAAGCAGGCACACACAGACCGGGGCATGTGAAGGCCATGTCTTCAAGAGTTTTGTCTGATCAAAAGTGTGCATGTTGGGAGGGAGAAGACGGGATGGTCCAGATGTCTGGTCAGAATTGTCTGGGGGGAAGAAATGCAGTGATGGAGATGAGAACACACGGAACCACACAGCAGTGCTGTCAGAGCCTGACCACCAAGAGTGCCCTGCTGACTAACAGTAGACTCAAGCCAGGGTTTTGGCCAATTAGATGCCTTCTGTGAGCTCTGAGCTGGATGTCTGTGACCTGTCTGGATTTCTCCACTGAGGTGGTCGGTCCAGGTCCACTGTAGCTGCAGGCTTGGTCTGTAGCGTGGCACTATTGGGGGAGGTGGCACCTCTGGAATGCTTGGCCTCAAGAGAAGTCCCTATGTCCCTGGAAGTATGTCATTGAGGCACCATGGAGCTCTGTCTATCCTCCCTCTCCCCTATTTCAAGATGTGACCATCTGTTCCCACATCGGTGTACACCACAACCATCAGAGGCCGTGCCAATTGGGCCCTCTAATCTTGTGCCTAAGTCTCCAAAACTGCTACCTAATAACCTTATCACTCTGTAAAGTTAGTGGCCTTGGGTGTTTGCATACAGTAGTGCAAAGTTGACTAATGAGGAAAGTTGGTTAGAGGAAAAAGCTAGAAGGTTTGGAGGAGCAGGCTAGAGAAAGCCCAGGATGTTGTAAGAGGGGCATTATGGCAACTGCGGCGAGCCTTCCAAAGTCCAGGGTGCTGATGGAAACGTGGGCTGTAAAGGCCACATTGCTGATGTCTCCAGTGGAAATATGGACTCTTTATAAATGAAGTCAAGATCACTCTAGCTGCAGCACTAATTCAGCAGAAAGCATCTATGACTGGGCCTTACAGAAGGCGGGACTTACAGGGCGATGTCCTCCTGGACAGGGACCTCTCAGATCAACAAGGCATCTGTCTTGCTGTGGCGTGAGCACTGCTGGCTGCTTTAAGTCCTCTTTACAGTGAGATTCGGGAACAATAAAAAGTGGTGGGAAAAAACTTTAAATCTGGCCAGGAAGGATCAAAGCACAGGTAAGGGAATCACCAAGAGGACACAGTTGTTGGAGAGCAACATTAGTATCCAGAAGTCATGTGGGGTCTCAAGGTTGAACATGGTGGTAGAACACTGATATTCTACCCTCACCACCCCTCAAAATAGAGCGCAAATGCTTCCACATGACAACTGGAAGGACACCCCACAGATAGCTCAGGAGCCTCCAAGGCTGCCCTGCTCTCTCAGGCAGGGTTTAGAAGTTTAAAAGTGCAAATGTGTGGGGTTGAGGGTATGGCTCAGCTGATAGAGCTCTTGCCAAATAGGCACAAGGCCCGGGGTTCCATCTCCAGCACAGCATGGCCTGAGCACGGTGGTGCATGCCTGAGGTCCCAGCACTAGAAATGTGGGAACAAGAAGATAGGGTGATGTTCATGGCCATCTTCAGATACACAGTAAATTGGAGTTAGCCTGGGCTACATGAGAACCTGTCTGAGAGAGAGAGAGAGAGAGAGAGAGAGAGAGAGAGAGAGAGAGAGAGAGAGAGAGAGAGAGAGAGAGAGAGAGAGAGAGAGGAGAATAAACTGCTTGTTTATAGACTTAATAGCTGCTGCTTTCTCTCCCCCAAATCAGGCCATGCCCTCCTGGAGCTCTCTATGGACAGAGTTGTTGAACAACTCATGCTATGACCTCATAGCTCTCAAGAAGAGCTGAGATCTCTCCCCTATGGCTGCAGGCTCAGTCCTCCTGGTGGCCAGACCCAAGGGTAACTCTTATCTAGTGCCTTCCTGCATGGCCAGGCTTGGAGGCTGGATCCTGTGATATATGAAGTCCTGCCCCTCAAAACCCCATATTAATGAGATAGTCCCTGTGTTCTTCATAACTGAAGGGACTGGGTATTTTCCCTCCCCATTAGGGCCTTGTCATGGCTGCCTGTGGTCATGGCTGCCTGCGGTCATGGCTGCCTACAGTAGGAGACTGCTCTCCTAACAAGGGTTTGAAAGGTAACTGGCCCCAGTTTCTTCAGCAATGCCACTCACAACAGCTTTACTTTTATCTAACACAGAAATGTTTCAGAGACCAGAGACCTGTTGAGACAGACTCATTTCAGGATAGAGCCACAGGAGGTCCTGTGTGGGGAGCACCACACTGGGTTTCATGTACCTACACTCAACCAGCAAAGCACCCATAACTCCTGCTAGGAGTATGGAGAGCCCAGAGAGTTCCCTTGCGTGGTCGACCTTGGCATTGTCCACCTAGCTGCAAATTTGGTCTGTAGAGGGGTGTGGTTTTGCTCCCCCCTCCCTCAAGAGTTCAAGCATTGTGTTGCAGGTTGGGGTCCTTGCAGAGAGTCCTCAAAGAGGCAGTCATAATAGAGCATGGCCATGATACTGCAGCAGAGCCCCAAGGAAGGAAAATACTGAAAATGTACCTTGCCTGGAATAGCTTCCGGAAACTTCCAGGAGTACCCTGAGAGAGTAATCATCTATTATGGCCCTTGAGATGAAACCTGTGGTTTTTTGACTACCCACCTCATCTTTCATCAGGGTCCTTGGAGAGACCTTTCCCCTGTGAGACCCAGCTCTCTAGAAGAAGTTTTTGAAGGCTCTGAACTGACCACTGAACCATGACACAGATGCCCCCTCAGGGGCTCTAGCAACAGAAAGAAACTTTCCTTTCCTAGACTCCCATAGCCACTAAATACAGAGTTTCTTTGGAGAAAACTGATTCATAATGGAGAAAGTGAGCCTTAACCTGCAAGGGGAGAATTCTTCCACTTGACAAGCTGTGTCGACCGCCATTCAGCACAGAGCATGCGAAGCCACAGCTTGTGAACTCAGCCAAGCTCGAAGGCACAGATGCCTCTCCAGAGCCAGCCATTGAACCCATGAATTACCCTCCAATTTCTAATTAGCTACAGTGTGGACCAGCCCGGTCCTTCAGATGCCAAGAACAGATATGCTTCTTCTCGGGGAGTTTATGAATTCACAGTCAGTTACAGTCAGGAAGGACTCATGCTCACCAAAGCCTTAACTCCTTACAGTGCAGGGACTTGAACTCTGCTGAAGCCACAAATTGTATGAGGAGCTGATCATGAGAAATGCAGAACTGCTACTTGTTCTCCACAGGTGGATTCGCAATTATCTGTTGAAGATACCATGAGTGAGAAGGTGCTATTTTGATGAAGTTCACCCAGAGGATGAGAACAAATTGTCTCCTTTGTCACTAGCTCCAAGATTGTCAGCCATGTGCAACTGGCTGTCTTCAGACACTATTCCAAGTCACATGAAAGGTGAACTGAAGATCAGCTGTATTGGAATCCTCTATACTTGGGGAAGTCACCCCCCACTGCAGTCTCCCAGAGACCACAATGATTACAGATCAACTATCTAAGTCACCTTGGGTGGGTCACATGCTCTGATATTGAACTGAGTGTCAGCCTAAATGCCCCTTAGGAAGCCCTGCTTAAGATGTGATTAACATTGAAGTCAATAGACCAAGAAAAGCAGGCTGTCTTCCACGTGAGTGTGCCTCACACAATCAATTGAAAGCTGTGTTGTTACTTGTAGCTTTTTCCTCTAACCAACTTTCTTCATTAGTCAACTTTGCATCACTGTGTGGAAACATGCATGGGGGATTATCTTGAATGTTCATCGCTGTATGAGGTCCAGCCTACTGCGGGCAGCACCATTCCCTATACAGGTGGTCCTGGGCTGTATAAGAGAGCCAGAAAATTGTGTGCTGGGAGAAAGCCATCAAGCATCATTCATGGTTCTTTCTGTACTTCTTTGGCTGTGAAGTGAGTTCCTGGCCTGGAGGTAATGCTGTGTGGAGTAGCAAGCAGGCCTGATTTCAAGTTCCTGTCTGGACTGCCCTCAAGGATAGCCTGTGACCTGGAAGTGTAAGGCAAATAAATCCTTTCCACCCCTAAGTTGCTTTTGGTCATGGTATTTATCACAACAGCAGAGATCAAACTAAAAGGAAAGTTCACAAGCATTGCTGTTTTGTTCAGGAGTTCCTTGGGGACCACGTTTCTGCTCAAAAGTCACCCACCAGGAGCCCAATAGTGAGGCTTCTGCTGCTCTACAAGCCCCAGTTGTCTCAGATTCAAAGTGTGGCTATAAATCTACCCTCAGCCCTCAGCATATGTCGGTGGCTCCATTTGCAGCATGGCTTGGCTGCGCTCAGTCAGATGTGAGGCTCCGTCCAAATGGTCCATTTGGATGTGTCCATCGCCCAAGCTGAAGACCGTTAGGCTCTGAGATGGGGACAGGGGATGGAGGATAAATGGAGTAAATTAAACATCTGATTTGGAGATGTGCTGCTGAACCCGGTCCAACCACAAATTAAAGTTCATCGGAGCCTACATTTCCTGTGCCAGACAGTGTAGATGTGGCAGCTGTGGAGAGATAGCGTAGGGATTCCGGGACATAGAGCTGTGTCCTCAGGGTGGACAGAGCCTGGGCATCTCCTGGGGAAGGCTACCCCACTAGCTAGGATTGTTTACAAGTGTCACGAAGGACAGCCTTTTGTGTGGCAGAGAGGTGGACCACATGACACCACATTCAGAAATCTGGGCAATGCTTTCCCAGGCACTTCACAGCTGAGTGAGCTGGGGTGGTTCTTTGGAGGTGGGAGGGAGGGGGGCCGTCTCTGCCTCTGTCTCTTGCTTGAAAGTAAGTCACCTGGGTAGACATTCCATCTGCTGCCTCCTCTTCTGTCAAACAGGACAGAGAACGCCTACCTCACAGATGCAGAGACAACTCCTAGTTGATCCAGAAGGTGTCTTGCTCGCCGCTGGCATATGACAGATACGCAGTGAGAAGACATGACCACGAGATGCTGCCACTGGAAGTCGTCGGTCTGGTGTCTGCAGAGGGCCTTGCAGGGACTTGGTGCTCTCACTTGCATTCTGTCCCCACTCCACTGAGCCTCTGCCTGCTTGTGAGAATACCAGGTGATGAACCTAACCCTGAGCTCTGCAGATAGTTCCTCGGGTACTTGATGGTGTGGCCCATGGCACCTTTTATTTGTAATAATATGTGTATGTATGTGTTCATGGGTGTGGTCACACGCATGCCAGAGTGCATGTAGAGGTCAGAGAACAATTTTGGACATTGGTTCTTACCTCTGCCTTGTTGGAGAAGGGTCTCTGTTCTCTCTGCTGTGTACATCAGGCTAGCTGGCCTGAGAGGTCCCAGTGATTCTCCTGTCTCCATCTCTCATCTGTCTGTAAGAGTTCTGGGGCTACAGATGTGTGCTACCATGCCTTGGTTTACATAGATTCTGTGGGTCTTAACTCAGGTCCCCACGCTCATGTGGCAAGCACTTTACCCATTGATCCTCCTCTGTAGACTCCATGATTCCCTCATGCTGGGTGCCCAGCACATTGCATGACTCACAGACACACTCGTGACACACTTGCGTGGTAAATAACTATAGCCCTTTCCAAAAACTAGTGGTGGAAAAGGCAGAGGAGCCAGGACCCATGAGCCTATAGTTGGGGACTTTGTCCTGAAGTCAATAGACTAGTGTCCACCTCTCAAGACCCAGACTGCCATCCAACTCCTCACCCTTTGAGGGCAGGGAGAGCAAAGTGCTTGTTAACAGCAAGATGAGCTGTGGCCCCAGACCTGCTCAAGAAGTGTCCTGGGTCTGCCTCATCTGAGATGTATCTCTGTAAGAGGGTACATACAGCCTAATGAGCAGGCAGTGTTGTGGGGGACAGCACACACTGGATTGGCAGCAAGTACCCATACTCATCATCCTGGGATCTGATTCTTAGGTCTCTCAGCAGATCTTGCTCTGGAGGAATGGCCACATAGAAGGGAGCTCCCTACCAAGGGCGTTTTCACTGTGGCTGTCTTCAAGCAGGTTAGCCAGTCCATGTAGAGGTACCAAGGTAAGGGTGCATACACAGGTTCTCCCCAGAACTCTTGCAATTAGAAAACATCTGCCTGAGCTGCAGGGGGTTGGCGTGGGATCCCAGGCGGCAGGTAGCAGCAGAAATGATTTGTGAAACATGAGTCTCCTTGTACCCTCCCCCATCTTCCTGGGATCCTCTGGACCTTTCTAAGAGGACAGTGAATGGGAACAGCAAACTACAGCATCACCATGCAGGGAGGGGTGGGTCTCGTCTGTTTAAAGAGGGAAAGGGGTGGGCCAGTGAGCTGTAAGGGTCAAGAGTGGGATGTTCGGCAATGTGGCCATGTTTCCAGGGACAGGATCCCTGCCAGATGGGGAGAAGTGCCTCAGTCTTGACGGTGTCCATTTGTGTGTCTCTTCCGTGGCTTGCCTTCTCCTACCGCTCATCCTCACTGTTTTGATGCTGGAGACTGCCCATGGGCTAACCGTATCTAAGCAATTCTGTCCGTGTCGAACACTCACTGAGCAATGCCAGGTACCGGCTGGCATGTCACCCGCGTGGCCAATCTGCTCATACTAAAGACCTGGATTGCTATGCTGTTAGTTACACAGAGGTAATGAAATCCCTCTCAGAGCATGAGGCAGAGTTCAATGTGAAGAATTTAGTACTGGATAGGAAAGAGATGGGACAGAATTATGAATAACCTACTAATGTAAACTACAGCTGTTTCCTAGCCAAGTCCCAGGCTGTGCCTCTCTCAGATCCAAATTGTAAAGTTTCTCTCCTAAAACCCAATCTGTATTCCACCTCTCTCCCTCCTTCTCTTTCTTGGAGACCTTAATTTTATGAGCGATTGCTTTGAAGAGGGGGATCATCACTGGTTTACCGAGAAGTTGTACAATTTCTAATTGCCTTCTCAAAATTTCTCCTTCATTGCCTACAGCAATATTTTATGCTAGTACAGTCACGATCTTCTCCTGGCTGCTTTTCCTTTTTCTCTTCAACCACAGGAAGCTCCCAACCTACTGCCCCTCCCTGACTAAACTAGACCTTACTCCTCACCCATTCCCAACTAGTCAGACCCAACTCCTCCATCTTACCCTCTGCCCAAGGACATGAGCACACACAGCCATGCTTTCTAAAGGATTCTTTCTCACACCTACCCTTGATCTGATTCTTCTTGTATTTTGAGTCTTTTCTCCAATGTTACTCCTGGTCTCCCTCCCTGGAAGGACCTTCCTTTCCTACCATCTTGTTTTATTCTCCATGACCCTTTTGGACAATGTCATACACATATGCAGTAACTCCATTCACTTTCATTACGATCCCCACCTCTCTGAACCCCATCTTCTCCACTTGTCCCCCTTCTATTTTCATGACATTTTAAAATAGCCACCAAATTTATTCAGCCTCAGTTATGTGCTTTGCTGGAGTATGGGCCACAGGCCAGTGAGTATATCACTGAAGAAAATGCTGCCCCCTCCATGGCTGACACTGTCTTCAGGCAAGTACTCAGGGTCCATTGCCATCTGCTAAGAGTGAAGCACCACATGGGCACAGATCTGGACCATCCACTCAGCACACTGTCCATGTGCACACAAAGATGGTTGGTGTGTTTTGAGTCCGTAGATATTTCTTTAAAGCTGGAGCCTTCTTTTGTCTTCTCTGATGGTGTTCTAATCCTTCTCCTTTCACGGTTGTCTTTGAAGGCAATGTACAGAAGCCAATGGGATCTGCATGCTCATCACTATCTCTTCAGGAACTTCCTGAAATGCATGTTGGAATATGCAGTCCCTAGACCAATGCATCTTAACATGCTCCTCAGTGCAGCTCAGTGCTTGATGGGTTGGGGACTATTGGGATCAACCTTGACCTTACTTTCTACGGCCACCTTTTCCTTCCTCCTCAACATCCCCCTAACTGCTTTTAAGCTGACATATCTCAACTACTGCCCACATGAGGCTCCAGCTCAGACTATCAGCTGGATAGTGTGGGGTGGCTCCCCTGCATTTCTCTTCCTCCACACGTTGCCCTGCATGGAGCTGAAGGAGGCAGACAGCTGCAGCAGCTCACATGGTTGACGGCAAACCCCATCCTCTTTCCCCCAGAGGCCTCTCTCTTCCTCTTCTGGCCCGACACTGAGGGAAGATGTCTGTCCGGGAGCTGATGTGAGCTCACTGCTAGGGCTTCCTCCTCACTCCCATCAAAAGATGGAAAGCGTCTTCTGTTCTCCCTTTAAGTTTTGCTGAGCTGATGCTCTAAAGTTGACAGGAAGAGGAGAAAGAACTCACTGTGTGCTTTCCTAAGACCTACTGTGGGTGCCAAGGGAGTTTGGAATTCATATGGACTCTGGGCATACAGCTAAGCAGACAAAAAAGCTGGAGGTGAATGGGTGTCAAGGAAGGACGCTGGCATCCATGGGGAGATTCTGTCACCCACAGGAGGATTCTGCCATCAATGAGAGGACTGTCATCCATGAGAGGACTCTGATGCTCTTGGGAGGACTCTGCAATCCACAGGTGGACTTTGTCATCCAGGAGAAGACTCTGATTCCTAAGGAGGACTCTGTGAAGAATGATTCTTCACAGAGTGGGAGGTGTGCTCCCCACAAGTGAGGGGAGACTCTGTCATACATTGCATGTCCTGGTCATCCACAGGAGGTCTCTGGACATGTTAGTGCAGTGAAACTCCTGAGCCTAGAGAAGATCAGACCTAGTTTTGCATTGTGCTGAGGTTCCTCTTCTGAGTAAGAATGGAGAGGATCTGGCTAAATGGAGTAAGAGGGCAGCTGGAGGGACATTGTGGACTGTTATGATAGTGGGGAGACTGGGCCATGGAAGCATGGAATGGATCGGAGCTGCTAGGAGGACTTGGGGCTCAGCAATGGGGAAGGATCACCACCTGTGGTCCACTCTGGAGCTCTGAGGATGCCACACCTTCCAATCTTCCAGCCTCAGCAGGTACTCAACCTATGGGGAAGCCTCACTCACTCTTACCCAAGGTGCTGAACCAGTGCCCGCCTCCTGTCCTCAAGGAAAGAATACCTCAGTGCTCAAATGCTGCTTCACCTGGCTGAGGCCGTAGCCACAGGTCCACTGGAGGCATCTAGGTAGGAGAAGGGGTTCCCTTGGTCTTGCATGGAGTGCACAGAAGAATGGCAAGAGTCCCTCCCACCAAACATGCTAGGTATCTCTGTTTTAGGTGGCAGTTGAAGACCCGGATTCAGAAGACAGGATGCAGCTGTCAGTCAATGCCGCTCTTCAACAAAGTGGGGACAAATGTCAATCATGGTGATAAAGGGGAGGTAGGGAGGAAAAGAATAGGGAAGGAAGGAGAGGGAGAGAGGGGAGGGGAAAGAAATAAAGGGAAGGGAGAGAAGAGAAAGGAGACAAGAGAGGAGGGAGAAAGGGAACAGGAAAGAAGTTGAGAAGGGGGGCACGAAAGAAGTGGGGATGGAGGAACAGAAGGAAGATGCTTGTCTTAAGAAAGACCCTTGTCCTTGTGCACATGTCCTGGGTGAGCAGTGATACTCCCACTGAGGCTTTTTCCTAAGGCCCCTGGAGGTCCTAAGAGAAGACTTGTCACTCTGCTTTTGTACACCTGAGCTTTTCAGAATTGCCAGCTGTAGGAACCAGAGCTGTGCGGCCCTCCCTTAGGGCTCTGTCCTCTGCTGTTTTGGCCCTAGGGCATTGTGGGATCTACATGAGCAAGGCTGATCACCGAAGGGCCCTGGACTCCTGCCTGTGAGCACAGGAGGCAACCCTTCCTGTGTTCTAACAGCTGAGCTTGTTCCTACCTGCTTTGTTTTGTTTTTCAATTGGCAAAGGCTTCATTCTTTTGATAGAAATGTTCTTTGTGAAAATGTAAATCTAATGGATAAGCAAACAAATATCTCCTGTAAAGCAGGTACTATTTTGATTCAAAACACAAGCGAATTCCCGCACCTTTTGGAGTTTGATGGAAATAGGGTTGGAAGGAGAATAAAAAGGCAAGCGCCCTGTCTTTGTGAACATGGGAATTCTTACTTCCCTCCCCCTCCTTCTTCTCTTCCTTTCTGTCCCTCCTTCCTCCCACCTCATTTCCATAATGAGTCTGTCCAAGCATACATACCGTTAGATCGTTTAAATCCTTTGTATGTATGGTATATGTGTGTGTGTGTGTGTGTGTGTGTGTGTGTGTGCGCGCACGCGCGCGCACGCGCGGCACATCTGCGGAGGTCAGAGGACAACCTGAAATGTTGATCCTCACCTCCCACCTTGTTTATCGAGGGGTTTCTTGCTTGCCACTTCATAGACCAGGCTAGATGGTCTGAGCTTCTGGGAAGTCGCTGCTTCTCATCTTATCACTGGAGGGTAGGGATTACAGATGTGAGCTCCTCTGTCCAGCTTTACCTGGGTTCTGAGCATCCAAACTCAGGTCCTCATGTTTACATGGCAAGTGCTCTACAGCTAAACCAGCCCCCCACCCGACCCACACTTATCTTTATATGTCTTCAAAAACAGCCTGCATTGCATTCTTCCATTCAGAGCTGACCACTTCCCCTGAGTGACCGGAGCACCTAGCCTCCCAAGTGAGGGGCAAGGATAGTCCTGCTGTGGGCCCCTCGCCCCAGGGCTGAGTGGAACTAATGCACCTGCTCAGCCATCACATTAGCTTTAGAAGGAGGCTGTGCAAAGATGTCTCTTGGATTTATTGCTGTTAATACAGCAGAATTCAATAACCACGGTTCCTTTAATAAACAGTATGTCTGCTTAACTGGGCCAGTGGCCAGGGGACAGTGCAGGAGCTCTGCATAAGCTGGTTTTGATGAGTCCACTCCCTTTCCCTGCTTCTTCCTCCCCTCGAGTGAGGGGTGCGGCCTAAAGCAGTATCTGCTGAGGTCTACCCCAACACCTACACAAAGGCTCAAAGGAACAGTGACGACTAACACTATGCATGACTGTATGAGATGCTTCTGTCGATGTGTCTCAAAAACCCTCACGTCAGCTTTCTCTGGCTGGGACAAGTGGGTCTTCCTAAATAACTTTCCGGGAGTTTGGAAGAAATTAAATGCCTAGTTCATGGTACCAGTTGAGGCCACAGATTGAGATCACTCCTATGGGGACAGGACATTGCCACTGGGACTCCAGGCATCCCACCCACTGCCCTTAGACCCAAGGGAGCCCCGCTCCGACAGCCTTTTCAGGATAAGGAAGTTCAGTGCAGAGCAAAGAGCTTCTTCCCACCTGTCCATCAGCCTTGTGAGGGAGGAATGTGGGTAAGGAATGAGCTGTCAAGTGCGGGGTGGGATTTTATTTTCCAAGGCGAATGCAAAGCAGATCAAACATTCTTTGTTTCACTACCATTTCCCAAGTGAAACAACTGTAGCCCGAAGGGAGAAATCAATGTTCAAAGCCATTACTCATTTTTAAAAAAGATAAGTGCTGTGTTTAATACGTCACGGAAGGGCTTCTCAAGATCCCAGCTCCGCTAGACCTGAGGCAGCAGAGGAATGACTGGTGGAGGCTGCTGGAAGGGGTGGACTTTTGTGTGTCATGAGAGCTCCAGGAAGAGAAAGAAATGGGGCCTCTTGTCAAAGGAGCTGCTGACCTCCAACTTGACCAGATGAAGCCACAGCTGCTTCTGTCCCCAATTAATTTGCTCCCCAGGTAACACTGAGTCCATCCTTAGCATCAAGTGGACCTTGCAGGGAGGTATTGTTCAACTACACTCAAGTCTGCCTAAAGCTGGCATTGGAGAAAACCTTTGGTAGGGGAGCCCGAGACCCCAAGGTAGGCATGTGCTTGGCTCAGGCACGTGTGTGTATTTTCCTGCATGCATCCACGCATGTACACATGTGTGTACCTCTCTTGTTGACAGCAGCAAAAACTAGGAAGAGCCCCTGTTTTCTCTCAGCCCTCTTTCCCTGTTGCCTTTAGGTCAGCAAGATTCACCAGCCCGGGAGCCGGCCCTTTGCTAGCTTCAGCAATCTCTGCAAATTCTCATCTACTCCTCAGAGTCAGCACTGTGCGCTGTGTAGCTCGGAACAAGCCCTCCCGGTTCCCTCCCTCCTTTCCAGGCCTGTTCCACTCTGCTGAGGAGCTCGGGACACAGCTGTCCAGGACAGTGTCCACCCTTCCAAGAACACTCCAATCCTCCAGCCTGCTGAGGCATGCCCCTGGCATGGGGCTGGTGGTGCAGAACCCCAAGAATCCTACTCTCCCTCCAGCATCAGCTTCAGCATCTCCTTGTCCGATATACTCAGGACACGTGAAGAAGAAGCTGGTCTTGGAGTCTGTTACTTAGACCAAACTCCCAAGGCAAGGTCTGCCTTTCTAACTACCTTCACGGTGCCTTCCATCCCAATGATGATACCGAATGAACAAAGGGACTACCACATGTGCAGAGTAATGTGACAAGGAGACAGCATCTAGGGTCTGTGGGAGAACATGCCATAGTACTGCGGAGTGGATGTTGTAAAAACTTTAACATACAGAGGAAGAACACAGGAAGCCAAGTGTCTCTTGGTGGGACCAGCCTATGGCGTCTCGACCTCATTCCCAAGGTAGGAGAGACCCACTTGAGCCCAATTAAGCACCCACTTGCTCTGCCTGCACCTGCCACTTTGCCCTTCCTTCTAGCTGAATACAACTGGGGAGAGGGTGCTCTCTGAGACCCACAGGTGTCAATGATGCCCTTGAGAAATGATGAGAGAGTCAGGCGGGAGCGGGTAGGTGGATCCCATACACAGACCCAATCTCATAGCTCTGGGAAGTTAATTAGTTTTCTCTCCATTCTATGGAATCTGAGAGGCAGGCTGGCTGGAGTCCACATTGAATGGCGTCCACCACATTCCTGTGTATATCCGGCCTAATTTAATTTTGAAATTACGTCGGGAAATGTGTGAAAACACCAATTGCAAGGCATAATTTAGAAAGCCCATTATCTGCTAGTTGCCTGCCAATAAAGAGCGTTCCGACTGTGGAGGCTCTGGAGTGTCTGGCTCCAAAAGAGAGCTGCTTCTTGAGGTCCCCACCTCTCTTGATCCTAGTGGTTAATAAGAAGAATTTGCTCACCGATAGCTATGAGGTGGCCATTTATCTGGACCCCAGAAGAGTAATCCTTTGTTAGAGAGAAGTTGGCTCAAAATGGGAGCAAGGGTGCGGGGCTCTCCCTCTATGTCCTGGGGATGCCTCCCTCCTGTGAATCCTGCCACAGGCATGGTGTGGGTAGAGTAAGACAGACCCTGGGCTGGAGTGAATCATTGTAATTATTTCCTTTGGTCATTATTCCTGCTCCTAGAACTTATTGCAAACAAATTGTCAGGGCTCCAGGAAACTTAGATTTGCAATATCAACTCTCAGGGTAAAATATTATAGGACAATAGTTTATATGCTCTGACCATGCTATGTGGGGGTTGTAATTCTCCTGGTGCCAATTAGAATTTCGAAAAATCAACCTGGGAGAGATATCAGCTGACCCGCCTCCCATCTCCAGCCCCAAACCAATTCAGACCTCATCATGGCTGATGGAGTTGATTAAATAAAAGTTTGTATCTGTGCATTGCCAGGATTTAATAAGAACTACCTACCCCTATCAAGAAAAAAGATGTGTGTGTATGCAAATACAAGACTGCCCATAGAATTCTAAGTATTTTAAGAAATAATTTTCAGTCACTAAAATGCCAAGTGATGCGAATTAATTTGTGGAATAGATATAGTCCAATGAAGCTGGCCGTAAACTAACATCTGTATTTAAAAGCCATCCTTCCCAAACACCTATGTAATGAAATCAGAATATGTCCCCTCGGGGAAAGAGCGTCTGCAGCAGACCTGGTTGAGGAGTGTCCCTTTGCTGACCCCCTTCCACCCATGTCCTCCTCCCTGGAGTCTCAGCCACATTTACTCGGTTCTCTGTCGTCCCGCCATTCAGAGCCCCGACTGAGTGCTGTGCTCAAAGTGTCCCGTTGTTGGCGCAGAAGATTCTGTCAAAGGGACGATGAGGGTCCAGTGAGATGGTAAAGATGCTTGCCACCCAGCCTGATGACTCCAATTCAGTCTCCAGGATCCACAGGAGGGAAGGAGAGAACTAACTTTATCAAAATTTGTCCTCTGGTGTCCAGGTGCTTGAAAAAGTAATGGAGTCCAGGTTCTGCAGGGCAGCATGGGTTGTGGCAAGAACCAGTTATGATATATGACAAACTCCTGAAAAAACACAATTTTATTTACGTTTAAAAAATTTGCTATCTTCTCGCTACTGGCCTGGGAACTGCAACAACAATCAGCTTCCTGGCCGTGGGGTTGTTCCCCATGCATGGGGAGCCCCTGTCTCCAACTTTTGTCCCTTCGGAGCTGGGCAAAGCAAGGAGAAGACAGGGGCTAGGAGAAGGGGCGGGAAGGGGGGTCACCTTCCTTTTTATTGTCCAGCAGGCTGGATGGTACCCCCTACATTGTTGGGGAAGGTTTTTATTTTCCTCAATCCACTGAATCAATTGCCCTCCAGACTCCCAGGAATAGCATGTCATCAGCTCTCTGGGAGTCCCCATAATCCAGTCAAGGGGATGTCACATAAGTGTGCCAGCTGTATCACCTCACTCACCATCTCACTCATCAATTCTGTTTTTCTCTTCATGGCAGAAAAGCCTGATATCCAGGTTCCCAGAGGATGAGCTACTGTATTCAGAGGTTCACACTCCAGAAAGGATCCTGGTGTGGCAAACACTTGCGTGGTGCCTACCTGCAGAGCCCGTCCTCTGGGCTCCACTGCTGAAGCTTCCTGCTTCTCAAGCCTCTGGACACAAAAAGAATCATACCATTGGCTTCCCCGGCTCTCCAGACAGAGATTCTAGAACAGAGATTCTAGATTCAGGCTTCCATCGCCAAATGGGCCAATTCCTCAACAGTCACTTTTCTCATGCTTAAAACGATGGTATCCTCCTGGAGAGGACTTGGGAAGGCTAAATCAGAGGTGTGTGGAAGAAGCCCACAGGGAGTCTACACCAGGCTGCAGCTCCATGAGGTCACCACAACCAGAAGCTCCCAGACCCTTCTTCTGACATGTAGCACACAGGTGCCCTGGGGTCATATCCTGCATCTGTGTTCTGCTTAGATGAAGTGTTTGTATTCAGTGTTGACACTGTCCCCTTTCTTCCAGAAGAAGGTTGTCATGGGCTAAACTGTGTCCCCAAAGTCCAATGTCAAAGTCTTAACACCCAACACCTCAGAATCTGACTTTTGAAGAACAGGATCTCTCAAGAGGTCACAGAGTTGAAATGAGGTCAGAAACCTGGTCCTGATCCGATGAGTGTCCTTGTAAGAGTAGAAGAGCCGGCAGGAAGACGGCTCAGTCAGTCAAGTGGATGCTTCACAGGTATGAGGGCCTGAGTTCGGATTCCTGGGCCTGTGTCACTAGCCTGGGTCTCCAACGAAGGAGAGGCAGACAGAAGGGTTCCTTCAGGTTAATGAAGAGAGACTCTGTGACACCAGTGTCAGCCTTTGGCCTCCAGATGCCCATTGACACACATGCATGTACCATATGCTTACATACATACACATGTACAGATACACCGATAGGCTTGCTAGGCTGTTTCATTGGGGTCCGAGGTCTGCATCCCTCACAGGCCTTTGCCAAGGCTGCAAGCTCCATGCCTGCACCAGCAGACAAACCAGGCTAGTTTAGCTCAGTTTTCTGAGCAGGGGAAAAGTTTTCAAATGACTCCTGAACAGAGTAATTTGATTTGCCGAGAAGGAGAGTTAAAAGTAAATTGCGCTAAATTAATATTGATTCAAATTAAGCCATTTATCTCTTTATGCATTTCAACTCCACATCAAATACAATCATTGCTTCAGCTACCCCACAGCAAACACAATTACCAGTTCAATCTCATCTTGTGGTGGTTTTCCTTGTCTGGGAAAGCAGCGCACTGTGCACGGACTCAAGGGTACACAAGCAGGCTCACACACGTCCAAAGGCGGGAGCTGAACCAGAGGCTGATTGCAGCTGCCTGGAGCAGAGTAAGAAGAGAAGGGTGGGCATCGCTTCACAGTCCTGAAAGCTACAAGGTGGCTGAGGTGCTCCTTAGGACAAATGTTTCTCTTTATTGCTTTGAGATTGGCCTCTGGGTTCTGGGGGCTCCCAGAGCTTGGCTTCATTTGCAGACAGGGCAGGGAGATGCTGAGTGGACACAGCTGCGCCTGTGTTCTGGGTGGTCCAGCAACACTGCTCTAGTTTTCCTTCTGTTCCTGTGATGGATTCTATGACCAAAAATAATGTGGCAGGGCTGAAGAGATGGCTCAATGGGGAAGAGCATTGACTGCTTTTTCAGAGGACCTGGGTTTGATTTCCAGCACCTACATGCAGTTCACAGTTCTCTTTAACTCTAATTCCAAGTGATCCAATGTCCTCTTCAGGCCTCCATGGACACCAAGCACACATGTGCACAGACATGCATGCAGGCAAAACACTCATAAAAATAAAATAAAATAACTTGAGGGAGGGTTTGTTTTATTTTACACCTCCAGGTCGTGGGAAGTCAGTGCAGGAACTCAAACAGGAAATGAGGCAGAAATGACAGGGGAATGCTGTTTACTGTCTCACTCTCTTATACATCCCAGGACTATCTGCCTAGGGTTGGTGCCACCCAGGTGGGCTAGTATCCCTTCACACTAATCATCAGTACCCACAGTTCTTTACAGACATGCCCATGGGCCAATCTGCTGAAAGCAATACTTTAATTAAGGTTCCCTCTTCCAAGTGGCTGTATATTGTATCAAATCGGCAACCAAAACTAAGCAGCACAGGCCACTTACCCAAGAGCAGGGAGATGGGGTGTTCCCCACAACATTTCTCACCTGGAGCAGGTGTTTGAAAAGGACACAGCTCTGCAGGGGCCACTGACCCAGGACAGGGGTAAGCCATAAAGGATCTCAGATGTCTGGCATTGAGCCCACACGCAGGTACTTGGGCACACAGACTGTGTCCAGCCTACGCTGCTCTGAGACACGGGAGATGTAATGGTTATTTTCCTCTCGGCTGTGGCAAAGTACTGACGAAAGTGACCTAAGAAAGGAAGGTTTTTGCTGTGGGATGTTCTGTATGTTACATGTGTTGCTGATTAGTCAATAAATAAAACACTGATTGGCCATTGGCTAGGCAGGAAGTGTAGGCGGAACAAGGAGGAGAATAAAGCTGGGAAGTGGAAGGCTGAGTCAGAGAGACACTGCCAGCCGCCTCAATGACAAACAGCATGTGAAGATGCCGGTAAGCCACGAGCCATGTGGCAAGGCATAGATTAATGGAAATGGATTAATTTAAGCTGTAAGAACAGTTAGCAAGAAGCCTGCCACGGCCATACAGTTTGTAAGCAATATAAGTCTCTGTGTTTGCTTGGTTGGGTCTGAGTGGCTGTGGGACTGGCGGGTGACAGAGATTTGTCCTGACTGTGGGCCAGGCAGGAAAACTTTAGCTACAGGTTTTATTTAGGCTCGTGGTCCAGGGAAGTCCAGCGAGGATGCGGAAACATGAATTTAGCTGGTCACATCACATATGCAGTCAGGAAGCAGAGAGCAATGCATGCTGGTGCTCAGCTTGCTTTCTTCATTTTATTCAGGTAGTGTCTATGAAAGTGTACTGCCCACATATAGGGTGGGCCTCCCTTTTCAATTAACCCAATCTAGAAGTTCCCTCACAGACATGCCTGGGGCTGATTCTGCATCCTGCCAGTTTTTTTTTTGTTTGTTTGTTTGTTTATTTCCAAGACAGCATTTCTCTGTGTAGCTTTGTACCATTCCTGGAATTCACTATGTAGTCCTGGCTGCCCTCAAACTCACAGAGATCCACCTGCCTCTGCCTCCCGAGTGCTGGGATTAAAGGCATGCACCTCCACCGCCCAGCACTGCCAGGTTTGGTTATCAAAATTAATTATCAAAGGAAGACATGGACAGTACACAGTGTCAGCACACACACAGTGTCAGCACACACACAGCGTCAGCACACACAGCGTCAGCACACACACAGTGTCAGCACACAGTGTCAGCACACACACAGTGTCAGCACACACACAGTGTCAGCACACACACAGTGTCAGCACACACACAGTGTCAGCACACAGTGGCCAATGCCAGGCTGTCTGTGACTCCTGAAGCTCAGCCAGCTGTGGACTCCACATCGTCAGCGACGACCTTGTCAGCGTCTAATGCCTGCTGGATGACTGTAACTGTTAGTCTTGTATGACAGTTTTCCAGATCTGCAGAAATAAAAATCTCATTCTCCCAGTGAAACGTCATGGCTCTATGGGGACACAGTGTCCTCTGGTGTACCTACCACCAGCTGTCAGAACTCCAGCTCAAGAACCACCCTGACTGTGTCAATTGCAAGGAGCGGAAGTTGAAAGTCCTGAGATCTTGCCAAGGCCCCAGTGCTGGGGATCCAGCTCCACTAAGATTCACCCCAATTCCATCAAACTAATGACGCTGTGACAAAACTAGTTCTTCATTTTCATAAGGTGGGGTTTGATGGTATGAGTGCAGATGTGAAAGAATGTTGACACACTTCCTTAGTGGCATGGAGACACTGAGGACATGTCCCTGTCCTCCTGAGTTAACTTTCGACCTATGATCCCATCTCTAAGACCCTCCTCTAGGTAAATCACATCTCCACGTGTCCTTTAGACTGTGGACACGGGAAGAAAGCCTGCACCCCGCTCTCTTCTCACCCCCCTGTCTATTTTAGAAGAGTCCTAGGCTCACATCCTAGGGCTTCTGTAAGGAGTTCACCCTGGTGCTTCTACACAGCAGAGGACAAAGAACAAGCTTGTGCAGAGTGATTCCATCTGAGGCTCCTGGGTGTGTTGCTGGCCAGTCCCACGTGTCCCAGACCCCTTTATGTATATATGTATCTATGTGTGTATAATGTTTTTAAAATGAAATTACATAATTTCCCCCTTCATTTCTTCCCTTCAAGCCCCCCTTTGAGCCCCTCCCATTGAAAAGTATTTTTATTATTTTTGAGAGCATTGAGAATTTTGTACATAGTTTGATGATATTTACCCTCTGCTTCTCTCTCTAACTCCTCTAGATCCACCCTTACTTCCCCACCCTCCAACTTCCTGGCCTCTTTATATATTCTTTAATAACCTTGGAATGGGCGATATAGCCTTGTACAGCTGAGCATTCCACAGACACTTATCCTCTGCACTTGACCAGCTGTGAGTTTCTGCATTAACCTGTGTCTATTGCACAAAGAACTGATTTCTTCCTGTGAGGACAACATGGGGATGGCATGAAGGCTACCCTGGTGACCTCTCACCCACCCGATCTCACTTTACCTCAGTTCCCTCTTCACAAACACATCTTCAAATCCACTCACACTCAAACACACTCTTGAGAGCCTGGAGTTGAGACGTCAACATATAAGTTTGGGGGACACAAGCTTCCCTAGATGTGTGTTTTCTTTGTTGAAGGACCTGACTCCATGGTTTGATGTCCTGTCCCTGTGATGTTAGGATGGGACATAGCTCAACTTTTATAGCCTCATTACATATCCAGGAGAAAGATTCCCCAAATCTATTCCAACAGAACCGCAGCTACCCCACGCCTGACACCCTCACTGGACTCAGTCACAAAGATATGAAGTTGGTTAGGGGGGCATTGGGGGGCAGTGCATCTTATGTCTATTCCAGTCTGACATAAGATCTCAGAAGGATGAGAGTGATTTTTGTGATTGATTATTCATGTCTGCATGTGGGCACGTCATGGGAACAGTGGCTCATGTGTCCTCAAGTTCCCAAGACCAACTTAACCTGAGTCTCCTACACCAGCTGACAGTCAAGTTTGGAAGTGGTTGCACAGTTCCCCTGTAGGTTAGAGACTTAGTTGGAGCTAAGTTCTTTGAATTCAAATTCCTAACTTATGATTGATTGTTCCTCCAGAATATTCACACACTGGACTTTGATGATTAAAACATAAAAACCAAGGTTGTTCATTGATATTTTTTTGAAAATGTGAATAAAGAAAATTATCACAGACATTCTCAGCTTGTTATATAGGTCATATCTACCCTAGTAGTGGAAGCTGTAGAGCGGGGTCACAGGGCTGGAGAGCAGGTCATGGGATGAATAAGACCCAAATGAGTCCACTTGCCAAGCTCCATTACCCCAAAGGCTGTGCTATCAGAGAGTTAAATGTAGTCTTTTCCTGGGACCACATGGGTTGGAGACTTTTCATCATCAACATTGGGCTGATTCTTGAGGGATGAGTGGAAATTCTTCATGCAAGGAAGAGAAAGGAAAAGAGCTGAGAGGTGGGATGAACAGAGCACCACTTGGGGGAAAGATGGCACCTTAGAAACTGGTGGTATCCCAAGAGGCTGAGGCAGAGAAGGGCCAGTGGACAGACATCTCAACCACACTACACTAAAGTACCCCTTTACCCCAACTACAAGTTCAGGCTTTCTCCAAAGCCACTGCCTCTCACCAGCCTTGTTACAGCTGAACGATCATGACAGGGAGATTTCTGCAGCTGCTCTTCAGCCAAGACCACCAGGCCTGGTGACTCACAGGGACTGAACTCAACCACGTCTTTCTTATAACTGTGATGTCTCAACAAAGAACAACTGATAAAGGACAGTAAAAAGAAAAGGCAGAGTGGGGTGAGGGACAAGACAGGTCAGGCATGAGGTTGCAAAGGCCTAAATGACGTCACTCCATCCTCCGGCTGATGGTGGACAGCCACAGGGATTTGTCAATCAGGGTCCCTCAGCAAGCCTTGACATTCAGGCTTTTCCTGCCCTTTTCAAGCATGAAGCACCAGCTTGGCCAGCCCTGCTTCCTCCTCCAGCTGCTCCACAACTAAGCTAATGTCCCTCCGTGAGTTACATGGCGAGTATGATGTTTAATGTATTTCCTAGACTGAAACCAAATAAAAAATGATGATTGAGTGTGTCTGAGGAAACTTCTGGAACAGACAGCATTCAGTGAATCAGGTCAGCAGATTGCACTGGTCACTGAGGAAACTTCATTTGTTGTCAGGTCTTGCACAGAGAGAAGGGAAGAGGGGGAAACTCTCTGCCATCTTGTCTGCCTTTGGCTTTAGCTATGACATCCCTTCTCTCCTGCTCTTGGATCAGGGTCATCCAGAATCCAATAGTCAGTCTTGACCTTCCCTGGAACATGCAGGGATCTGCTGTCACACCCTTCATCATATCAGCATCCTCAGACTCATGGCCGGTGGCTCAGTCTCCCTCCTCCAGCCTCCTGAGAATATCCCTGCCAGCTGCCATTGCCACCCACCTTCCTCAGGTGCCACTCCCTGCCCTGCCTTACCTGGTTATCCTCTCTCTGGACCTTAGATATCTAAAAGCTCACATTTTGCAGCCTCACAAACTTGAAAAAATGTGCAGGTCCCATGAGTCCTCAGAAGGGTGCACTAGAGGAAACCCGGACCACCTTCCCAGGGATGGAATTAGAACTATTCACACATTGCTACTCAAAGTGTCAGCTGGGTGGAGGTGGTACACGCCTTTAATCCCAGCACTCGGGAGGCAAAGGCAGGTGGATCTCTGTGAGTTCTAGACTAACCTGGTCTACAGAGCAAGTTCCAGAATGCTAGGGCTGCACAGAGAAACGCTGTCTCAAGAAAGAAGAAGTTGTGTCAGTGTGTGGCTGGTTTATGCTAAACTGGGAGAAGATATTAAAGTGGTCTTTGTGGTGGAGAAACCATCTCTAGACTATCATTCACCCCATCACCCATCTCCCCCAAAACATGGAGGTGCTTCCTCTAACCTTGCGCCATTGCAGCTCACAGCCCAGACCTAAGGAAGTGTAGTTGGGTTCTGAGATCTGTGCCTTTGAGCTTCACAGTGGAGGGCTCTCTGCTTGCGATTCACGTTCTTCCTTATGGCCCCGCATGTGCTTCATGCCCCTGTCATTCCCTGAAGTCCTTGCTTCTGGTTTTCCCTGTGACTCTGCCTCAGACCATCCTGGCCTTGCCCCCTCACTCATGTCTTACCACTTACCCAAGTATCTTCACTCCAGGACACAGCGTATCCTGGTTACCTTCAGATATCAACTTGATACAGCCTAGCATCACGTGAGAAGGAAAGGCTCAGGTCAGACTGGTGTGTCAGCATGTCTATGGGAATGATCTTGGTTGTCAATGCAGTGGGGTCTAGGCAGCACCATTCTCTGGGCAGGGGGCTTGTACAAAATTGGAAGCTAGCTAAGTGAAGCATGAGCTGGCAAGCAGTGTTCCTCCAGGGTTTCTTCTTCGAAGTCCTGCTTGAGTTTCTGCCATGACTTCCCTCCATGACCTGGAGAAGTCCCACAGAAGATCACCATCCACGTATGCAAACAGTAAGAGTGTTTATAATCTCAAGAAAGCATCCAGCATGCTGGGGCCTGCCATGCCATACAAAGGCAAGATGGCGAAGACCCCGAGAGGGACACGTGAATTCTTTTAAGCATAGCCAAGGGGAGGGGCTAAAGCAGTTAGCTCATCTAATCTACAATTGACTTAAGCAAGTGGCAACCATATTAATAATTTCTTATTGGCCAGGGTTGGTCAGAGGTACAGTTTTCCATTGGGGGCAGGCCTGGACAAGTCCCTGGCTTTGGCTTTGAGCTGCTGTGGAGGCTGGCTGGTCTCACTGACTGTGGGAGCTGGCTCAGTGGCCCAGGCTTGGTGCATCCTATCTCCCTTGTTCCTGTGGTCAGAGGCACCAGTGATTAATTGCCCTTTGTTTGTGGCTCTTCCTCAGAAACTGCTTGTTCAATCTCAGGAAACTGAAATTGAGGCCTATTCTCTAAAAGAAGACTAAACAGCCTGTTATGATGTCTGCTCAGTCCTCTCAGAAGTAAAGACCAAATAAGCCCTTTCTTCCCCTAAGTTGCTTTGGGTCAGAATGTTTCATCATAGCAACAGAATGAGACCATAACAGTGACCCTGCCCACAGCCCCACGAGAACATGGATGAAAGGCCTGGTGTTCTTGAATGCCTACGGGTCATGGCTTACAACAGATGTGAAAGCTAGATTCTCACACTAAGCTCTTTCTCACAGAGAGACATCTCACTGATCATCATGTTAACTGGAGCCTTTACTGACATCCTCACTCGAGGGTTACCAAGCAGTCTTACATTGGTGTGACCAATGAGAGCTAAGAGTAGAACTGTTCTTTGGAACTCTAATCTCTTCCTGTCAGGCCAGGTGTGTCAGGAGACCCTCAGAATCCCCATTTGAGTGTGTCTGGAAATTTTATATGAAACCACTCTTCTGTTTGACGGCACAAAAGTGGGTGTGTCTGTATTCACCAAGAGGGGACCATTGATCATCTCCATTCATACAGCTAGCCTAAAGATACTTTCACAGATGTCCAAGTGGTGTGTGGCACTTGACATTGTGAGGTCACAAACCAAGAACGAGGCAAATGACAGCAAAGATGACAGCTGGGTCATAACAAATCATATTCCCCTGCCTCACTGACCCCAGCGTGTGTGTTCTGAAAGCCTGCAGGCTCAGAGTCAGAAAAAGTCCTTCATAGCTACCGCATATTCCTCACTCAGCAGCGAGTTATGATTTAGATGTTCACTCCCTCTCCCTTCACATGCACACACTCTTTCACGGGTTTGAGAGCTTGCTCCCCAGCTAGGGACACTTCGGGAAGTTGAGGAATCTCTGGGATATCCTTAGAGGAAGGGAATCACCGAGGGGTGAGTCTTGTGATTTTGTTCCTCCCTCTGATGTTGTCTCTGCTCCCTGTTCCTCCAATATATAAAGAGGTGATGAGCCCAAGACATGAGCACCTATCACTGCGGGGTCACCTGTGGCCATGCCCTCTCCACCATGGTTCCCTCAAAGATGAGCCAAAAGAAATCCTTCTTTTCTTATGTTGCTTTAGCAGGGCGTGTTTACCACAGCAACAGAAAAGAATGAATACTCACTCCAGGGTCCAAATAAATAAGCTAAGGCATTCATTGTCTGAACTGGCTGACCACAGGGCAGCTCACTGTGCAGTGAAGTACAGTCTCCCACTCATCCTTCTCTACACTTTCCTACTCAAAGGTTCAGATGAGCTTCTTCACAAGGAGCCTGTAGGAGTGACTTCTGTTGCTGTGATAAAACACCATGACCAAAAGCCACTAAAGGAAGAAATCTTACTTTGACATGTCATTTGAGAGTCCACAGTGATATGAAATGCGTGGGTGGCAATGGACCAGGAGGCTGAGCAATCACATCTCAGTGGCACACAGGAAATAGATATGGAGAGCAGGAAGCAAGGTGAAGCTACAGACTCTCAAAGTCCGCCCCCAGTGACATACTTCCTCCATCAAGGCTGTACCTTCTAACAGTGATGTAACCTCCACAAGTGGTGAACAAGTACTTGAGTCCTTGAGCCTATGGGGGAAAGTCTCATTCAAACCACGTGGTGCTTCCACCGGGGAAGAGTGCAAACAAGTCAGCAATCCACAGACGCAGCTGTCCATCAGGGCGATGCGGTATGTGAAACCCACACTCCATCAACCGGTGGATGGAGATGTGAGGTCCTCAGGCAGGACCTGCCTCTGTCTTCCATGGCAGACTTTGTTCTCACCACAGGATGTCTGAGTGATCCCTCTTTCCCTCCTACACGTATCTCTTCCCCAGCCCTAACACCATCTGGGAAGGAAATAGACACAGTGTCCCCAACTTTCTGGATCAAAGATCGGGGTCACAAGGAAGCCTCTCCCTACCTACAAAGAAGTAAGGGAAGTGTGCCCCCAAGCTGCAGCCTGGGAAGTTGACCAGGAAACAGGCAATGCTAAAAGAAACTGAGGCTGATGGGATCACCCTCCTCTTCCCTGGTTCAGTGACTCTGTGGAGATTATGCTAGAAGACACAAGGCTGTGTCTTGTACCAGGGTCACTCCAGTAATCGCATCCCTGAAATGCTTTTCTGGGTCACAGTAATAACGTTACAAGGAAAAGGCTGCATGCCAGAATGGGTGGCTGGAGTGAGCTTGGAAACGGGCTAGAAGGGTACAGAGCTGTCTGGTGATGAGAAGTATATGACCCCACTGTGCGTAAGAGAGTGTGGGTTCCAGGAAGGCTTTCAGTCCAGAACACTGCACAATGAGAAAGAGGGTGAGGGCACATGGGAGCCATGCTAAGGGGTCTGAAAGGAAAGGAAAATAGTCACTTCTCAAAAGAATATGACAAGAGCAAACTAAATAAGCTGCCTGAATTGTTGCCCTCTCCAGGTCAGCCACCGAGTGCGTCCCCTCCCACATTGTGCTGCCCTAGAACTTTCCAAGCAGCTCAGAGAGATCGGGTTGTTACCTAAGTCATTTGCCACCATGCCATTGGGCATCAGAGAAAGCCTGTGACCAGACGCAAGTTGCCTGATGTTCCAGTCCCAGCCTCAGGCCACTTCGACCACCTCATCCAAGCTAACACCCACGTTTCCTGCACCTGCCACAGCAGCAGATTGTTCCTGGCTTGCTGGCTCCAGAGTAGCCCCATCTGTCCTGACATCATCGTGGGGCCTTAAGAACAAAGCCATTTTTACTAGCCCATAGTAAAGTGTCTGTGCCCCCTCTTCCCCAAGGCCTCATCGGGAAACTATACTTCTCATGGATTCTATAACTGTGGTCCAGGGCTTCAAAGCCTTTCCATCAACTGAGGAACCAATAATGTCCTTGGCCCTGACCTTATCTTCCTCTGATTGGGCCATTCTCTGGACTTCCTCAGCTGCCTGGAGGCCAAGCCAACAGACAATCTGGAATCATCCATCTCCACACTCCTAACTTCCCTGCAGTATGCTGTGGGATGTTCTGTATGGCAAACGTGTTGCTGATTAGTCAATAAATAAAACACTGATTGGCCATTGGCTAGGCAGGAAGTATAGGCAGGACAAGGAGGAGAATAAAGCTGGGAAGTGGAAGGCTGAGTCAGAGAGACACTGCCAGCTGCCACGATGAGAAACAGCATGTGAAGATGCCGGTAAGCCATGAGCTACTTGGCAAGGTATAGATTTATAGAAATGGATTAATTTAAGATATAAGAACAGTTAGCAAGAAGCCTGCCACGGCCATACAGTTTGTAAGCAATATAAGTCTCTGTGTTTACTTGGTCGGGTCTGAGCGGCTGTGGGACTGGCAGGTGAGAGAGATTTGCCCTAACTGTGGGCCAGGCAGGAAAACTCTAGCTACAGCAGTATCCCTTTTGCTGTGTATACTAGGGTCCAAGAGCGGGACACAGGTCCTTCTGGGCCTCTCATGCCCTCTTTCCTGGAACCTCTTGACTACAAAAGCTGACGGAGCATTGCAGGAAAATTTAGACTTTGTCCTGGGAACAAGGACAAACCTGGAGAGATAGCTCATGGGTCCATCCACAATGAAGGAAGAAAGAGTCAGTCCCTTCACAAGCCAGAGGAGCAATGGACTAAGAAATGCTTCTTGGTGAGTGGGTCCATCCCAGAGAAGAGAGGTCACCTTCCTTTAACTTACATATGCATTGGTTTCCCGCTGAGTTCAAAGCCAATGGGTCAATGGCGCTGGTGGGCAGGGACACCACCAGGCTGATGCATTGCGGTGGGACAGATGGAACTGAAACGAGTCTGGGGGGCCATGCAGCATCCTTTGTGGATGAAACCAGTTGTATCCCACCCCATCCATCTCATACAATGACCATAGCAGCCATGGAGGTCCCAGGCATCTGCCCCTGTCTCTGCAGATGTGTTAGTGAGTGACATATTTCTGCGGCAAACAGCTGGACGTAAACAACCTAATGGTGGAAGGGGCATTTCTGGGTCATGGTTTCAGAAGGTTCAATCCTTCCTGATGAACAGCTCAGTCCACACCATGGTGAGCCATGAAGGAGAGAGCGAAGAGGAAGGGGCCAAGGATAACAGACTCCCAAGGACCTGCAGCCCCCAGCGACCCACTGCCTCCAACCAGGCCTCATCTCAGGTTTTCAGAACCTACAAAATACCAACACCAGCCAGGACCAAGATGTGGACAAAAGCCTGTAGGGGACATTTCTCATTCAAACTGTGATAGCAAGTATCTTTTCCAAAATGGAAGACTAGTTAGTACACACTAAAGAAAGGACCGGTCCTCTGTGTGTCCGTCAGTGCTTGCTAGGTTGCATGATGACACCTCCATCCTTAGGGAAAGTCCCATAACACTCTCCTGTCTCACTGGAGGATCCACCTAGACCTTCTCTTCACAGGTGTTGAAGTGACCATGGTGGGTTCAGCTTTTACTTGAATGTCCAGGCTTAAAGAATGTTCACAACACACTCTGACCTGCTCCTGGGAACCATCAGCTCATGCAAAATTCACCACAGAACCACAGGGTATTCAGGGGGATGACTCCCAAACCCCTGTTATAACATAAAATCAATGATAGAAAACTAACAGCCACACCGGTACGACATTACCCACATTGGGCAGCTGCAAAGCATGTAAGTACAGCTGCAAATGTGGTGTCCATGTCACACACATCTGGCTCTCACACACATCTGGGCTGCAGGCCTGAGCACTGGAATAAACATGCACATTTAAAACATGTTTTGTTAACTTTAGAAAACACCACCTAAGTTTTGGTTTTCATTTTCCAGTTGTCTCCCTCCTTCCTCCATCTCTCCTTTTCTCTCCTCTCTGCTCCAACAGTCTGTGGACAGCTGTGGGCAGAAGCAGTGGGTTGAGGTGTGTGTGAGGGTCAGTGTAGTCCTGAGAGATACCACACAGCCAGGGCAGTTTCACTACTCACCTGTTCTTGCCTAAATCTCCTGCATTCCTGCTTCTCCCAAACATAACTGCACTAAAGCAAACTCAAAATTTGGAAATGCATTGTAATTAAAATGTTCCCTAACATATTCACCATACCAGAACAGAATCCTGTCCACAGAGCCAGCTGTGTGTGGAGTGAGCTGTGCCTGAGGGGAGGGGGTTGCTGAGTCCCTTCCTGACCTACATGTGGATCTGAAAAAAGAAGCCCTGGAAGGCTGGGCTTGGAGGGAGCTGGAAGGCTGTGTACCTTAATACACACACATATCGGCACATATACCTACACACCTACACACATAAATACATACACTTATACACATGCACACACACCTGCACATATATCTACACACCTATACACACATTCACATATACCTATGCCCATACCCCCCACATACACATATACACCTATACATACACCTGCACACACCTGCACATATATCATGCACACACACACACACACCCCTACACATCACCTATACACACACACACACACACACACATGCATGCACACACGCACACACGCACGCGCGCACTCACACACGGAAGAGGCCTGAAGCTTCCATCATTCTCTTGGTCACACTTCAAAGAGTGGTCTTATTGGGTTCTTTCTTGTTCTGTCTGCCTATAAATTTGGTTTTGCTCCCTTTCCTGTGCCCTGGAAGGGTGTGGCCCTCCGCTTTCAGAATAATATGTGCCACCTGTCTGGGGAACTCAGGCACCAAAAGGTAGACAGAGTGAGAAATACAAGCCAAGAGGGGCAGGGCATGACCCAGATAGGGAGGCCAGGGCGATTGAAATGACCAGTGTGTCAGGCACAAAATAGGAGCTCCTGACATCGACCGAGCGTCTGGAATCAGGCCCCTATATCACCGCAGGAAATGGCCAATTTTATGCCAAGCGGGAGCCGTGCATCTTGAGGTAATGGTGAATGTAATTCATGTCATTTGAACCAGCCACAGCTGCTTGCAAAGAGAAGCTCACCCTGAGCTCAGGTTTCCTGGCTGTGAGGCTTTAAAGTTGGATCTTTAAAGAATGTATTTAAAAGAATGGTAAAACATTTGCCTTGTTCTAGGGGAGACTAAGTGTTCTCGAGCCTGGCCAGATGGATGGTCCCTGTTGACAGAGGCACATGTGAGTCATACCAGGCTCGGCCTCCGGTCTAGCCCCCTTCCTGCCTCTCTGAACACACACACCTTCACACATACTCACCAGCACACCCCCATACACATCACCATTCTAAATCACTCTGCTCCTTCATCTCTGCTGACTGTGACAGGTGCCAGTAGACGCCTGAGGTGCCTCGGGGTGCAGAAGCCTGAAGCTGTTGGACCCAGGAATCGTTGGAGTGTGAAAGGAAAAGCCTCGGAGGATGGCTGCTTCTGCAGCAGCTCTGTCTCCTCAGAGAAGACCTGGCTGCTGGAATAAACACGGCAAAACTCTCTCCCGAGGGAGAAGTTGAGAAGCAGGACTCTGCAAAGTGGGCTGGGAAGGACAGTCCCCGAGGATCTACGCTGCTTGAGAAGGCTTTAGAACATGCTTGTTTGCCGTATTGGCCCAATTTTCCACCATGAACACAGGCTGCAACTGTATAAAATCATGATGCTGGGTTTTAAATATGATCCTGAAACTCAGCAAGAAGAACTAACCGGTGTTGGCTGTGTACTCTGTGCTCAGCAAGGCTCATATGCACACACACACACACACACACACACACACACACACACACACTCCATAGATATGTTTGTAGCTGGCGTTTTCTATGTATAACTGTGTTACACACGTTTCCCTAGAAATTCAGCCATACAAAACTGTAATTTTATATTTAGCAATTTTCACTTTTTATCATAACCCATTTCTCCATGTGCAGTGTACGTGTGTATAGATGCACATGTGTGCAGATCTATGTACACATGTGTGAGTATGGAGAGAAGAGGTCAACTTCAGGTTGTTCCTCAGAAGCCATCCACCTTGACTTTTTAAAAAACACTTACTTTTATTATTTTTATTATGTGGAAGATTGGGGGTGGGTATGTGCACGTGAGTGAGGGCAGGTGCCTGTAGGGGACAGAGGTGTTGAATCCCTTGGAACTGGAATTGCATGAGGAACCGAACTTGTGTCTTCTCAAGTACCAGTGTGAGCTCTTGACCACTGAGGCATCTCTTCAGCACCACCTTGTTTATCAATACAGGGTCTCTCATTGGCCTGCAGCTTACAAAGAAGACGGAAGCCTGGCTGGCCTGTAGCCCCAAGGGCCCTCGGATCTCCTCCTTCCCAGGGCTCAGATTGCTATAAAAGCTATCACATCCATTCTGCTTGTTTTGTGTATATGTGTGTGAGGATGACCATGCCGTGGAGCACATGCAGAGGTCAGGGGACAACTTATGGGAGTTGTTCTCTGCTTCTACCGTGCGGGGGCTTCACTTCAAAGCACCTTCACCCCCTCGGCCACCTTGCCTGTCCCTGAATTATTTGTGTGTGTGTCTGTGTGTCTGTCTGTTTGTGTCTATCTGTGTGTCTGTGTCTGTGTGTGTTTGTTTGTCTGTGTATGTCTGTGTGTCTGTGTATGTCTGTGTGTCTGTGTATGTCTGTGTGTCTGTGTGTGTCTGTGTGTCTGTGAGTCTGTGTGTCTGTGTGTCTGTGAGTCTGTGTATCTTTGTGTGTGTGTGTGTGTGTGTGTGTGTGTGTGTGTGTGTGTGTGTCTGTGTGTCTGTATGTATAGGTTCTGGTGATTAAACTCAGGTCCCCATGCAAGCAAAGTAAGCACCTTACAGACAGAGCCTTCTCCTCCACACCTCAGTGAGGTGCTGGCCCAGTTCCAAAGTGGTGCGGAAGCTGCCTCCGACCGTCTTGAGCTCTTCCTCCAGTTTCTATTCTCAACCGGAGACCCCAACATGTTTCATCCAAGCTACAAGAGCTCAGAATGGGAGTTTTGTTCACGTGATCTCTGTTTTTGCCAATTCGATAAGTTAAAAAAAAAAAAAGCATGTTTCTGGCCAGGTTTAAATTAATTTCCTTTTCTCATATATGACTTTTTTTGTATAATTTTTATTCTTTGAGGAATCTCCTATCCAGCTACCCCCGTGTCCCTGAAAATGTCCCCCTCCTAACTTAACGTCTTCTTGTTCTCACTCCTGCACACCCCCAGAGCTGTTCACCTTGGTAGCTTTTAATGCCTACCCTTGCTTCAACTCCTCACAGCTGAGGTGACCCTGCCAGGGTCTCACACAGGGTTCAGGGGAACTGGGCCTTCTGAGCTGTTGATCCCCAGGTCAGCACATAGGTTCATCTCCACCAGGGTGCTGGGTCCATGTTCACCTCTGAGCTTCCTTTCTCACCTGTCCTTCCTGCTCAGTCTCTGTGCTGGGTGGTTGCCTCATGCTCCGCCAGAGAAGCCTTCTCTATCCTCAGAGTCAGCTCAGCTCCATAAATGTAATTCCTACTACTGTGGCCCTCTCTCAAGATGCTTTGAGGTCCTACCCACCCAGACTGCCTCCATCCTCCCTGCCACAGCCCTTGCCCTTCCCCCAACCTGCTGCCCACCGGATCTCATCCTCACCTAGTCCCTCCCAGAACCAAGTTCCTTCTTCCTTCTTCTCTACTGTGCACCGCCTTCATCCCCATGGATCCCCTCCCACTGGGGCCCTGCCGGTGTAGATGTACTTCCCTCCCCAGCACTCCAGAATTTAGCAGGGCTCCAGGTAGCTGCTTAGTGACTATTGGCAAGTGAATGGAAGGCAGGAACCTTTCTAATCCTGAAAACCTAGTTGGGGAGCATTGGAGGTTGTGATTGGTCCTCCCAAAAGACATGCAACAGTCCTCAGCCCAGGTCCTCAGAACATGGCCTCATTTGAAACACTGATCATGTTCCTGCTGATGACATTAGCAAAGGGAGGGTGGTGGGCTAGTACCAGCATGACTGATGCTCTTAGGGGAGATGCAGATGTGGGGGAAGAGGCCATGGAGCTAGATGGATACAGAGAAGGGGTGAATCCAAGGCCAAGAGACACCAAGGCCTACTGAAGACACCTGAGAGAGGCCTGGGGCAGAGTGATGCTCAGAGTGTCTAGAAGAAAGTTTCCCTGAGCAGCCACATTGCCTTGGTTCTGAGAACACTGTTGATGACTTAACCCTGTATGGGTCTTTGTCATGGCAACCCCTTGGAAACATGCCCTTCACCTTTGAGAGGTGGGAGGGGTAGACTCATCTTACCTCAGGGTGCTGCTGGCACTACAGAGCTGTGTAAGGAGGGGTGGCTACAATAAGCCAAGTATCTGGGAAATGAGGAGACACAGGACCAGGATGTAAACGTGGCCCCCTGTGGCTGGAGGCCTAGAGCCACTGGCTGAGTCCTGAGGGCCAGTTAGACCAAGACCGCCTGTCTCCGGGAGTCTGAGACTGTCCTGGGGCTGCAGGGAATGTGAGGCTACAGCACATGCCCAGAACCTGCATCCAGCAAGCCAGAATCAGGGGCTGAGCCTCATGCATATGTATTTATGGACATTTAAAGAGGCCGAAATACATATTTAGCAGCCTCGCACAATGTGTTTTATTGCCCGTGTCCGTCCTTTGGTAATATCCTCTGGAAATTCATTTTAAAGGAGATTTCAAACCCAAATGGCTGACCCGGCAAGCCCTTCCGGTCCCTGTCTGCAAAGAGGTTTTATTTAATAACAAAGTGTCTTATTTAAAGTCATGCCTATTGAGACTGCCCGTGGAGGCGCTGAGGCTTCGAGAATGCAGTATTATACACGCTATTGGCTAAATCAGCCACCATGCCTCTGTCGGGGCCAATTTCCCTTTATGTCCTGGGTGCTTAAAACCCCTTAGAAGATTCAGATGTAGTTTTCAACAAGAGCTTGTTGCCTATTTCTCACTCCTTTGAAAGCCTATAAGGGCCACTGAAGTCGCTTCCCAAAACCACTCCCCAGAGGGAAGGGGAGGCTTGTACACTGAGTAGAGAGAAGTGTTCTTCTAGTTAGACACAAGATGAACTACACAGGCTCAGGGACACAAGGGGCTCCAGGGAGGGCTGCAGAGACTGGGGCAGAAGGTGGCCTTAGAGACTTTGCCCCAGGCCGAAGGAATCATTTTGTAAACGCACATACCTCAGCCAGCACCTCGGGTCTGGAAAGTATAAACAGAGCAGTGCACAGCACTCCTGATTGGCTTGAACCTGAAAATCCAGTAGCTGAGTATGGGTGGATACTGAGTGACCACTTGAGAAAGATAAAAGGGTGGGCTGGGGACATAGCTCAGTTGGCAGAGTACTTGCCTAGTGTGTGGAAAGCCCTGGGCCCTATACCCAGCAGAGCACAACACCCAGCATGGCCGTAGTCATCTGTGGTCTCAGCACTGGGGGAGGTAGAGGCAGGAGGATCAGGGAGTGCAAGGTCATCTTCCCCTACACAGTGAGTTCAAGGCCAACCTGGGCTACATGAGACCTTGAAGGGACAAATGGAGAATCCAGCATCCATGTGGGTGTGGCAGTATCACTCAGATTCCCTGTCTTGGTTGAATAGAGTTTTCCTATTTACTGATTAATATATGTGATAGTTGAATATAATCGGCACCCATAAACTCATAGGGAGTGGTACTGTTAGTAGGTGTGGCTTTGTTGGAGTAGGTGTGGCCTTGTTGGAGGAAGTGTGTCACTGTGGGGGTGGGCTTTTGAGGTCTCCTATGCTCAAGCTATGCCCAGTGACAAAGTTCAATTCCTGTTGCCTTCAGATCAAGGTGTTAAGAACTCTCAGCTCCTTTTCCAGTACCACATCTGCCTGCATGCTGCCTTGCCTCCCACCCTGACGATAATGGACTGAACCTCTGAAACTGTAAGCCACCACAATTAAATGTTTTCCTTTATAAGAGTTGCCACGGTCATGGTGTCTCTTCACAGCAATAGAAACCCTAACTAAGACAATATACTATATCATCCCCTGGCATTATCCCCCTCCCCCCAAACCTCCCAGCTTGCCTTAAATCCTTATAGATTGGCAGCTGTTGGGAGGGCAGGGAAGAAAGTGATGTGTGGTGGTTTGAATGAGAAGTGCCCTCCTTGGGTATTTGAACACTTGGTCCTAACTGGTGGTGGTGCTTGGTGAGGCTTCAAAAAGGCAGCCTTGCTGGAGGAAGTATGTTGCTTGGGACAGGCTCTGAGATTGTATAGCCTTGTCCCACTTCCACTTCACTCTCTGTTTCCTGCTAGCAGTTACAATGTGAGCACTCAGCCTCTGGCTCCCTCACCGTACCTTCCTGTTGCCAAGCCTCCCCACCATGATGGACTCTCCATCTGGAACTGCAAACCCAAACAAACTCTTCCTTCTGTGACTTGCTTTTGCACGTGGTGTTTTATCACAGCCACAGAAAAGTGACTAATATAAGTGGTTGTGAAGGGAGAATGTGGGCACTAACTCCTGAGTCACTAAACCAAGAAAGGCACAAGAAGTATGGATGCTTCAGAGTCAACTGTGTCCACCAAAATTGAAAAATTGAAGCTCCACCCTCTAGTACCATACATTTGGAGCACAGAAATAATTGAGGTGGAGTGAGGTCATGAGGGTGGAGTTCTGACACAGTGGAATTAGTATTCTTACAAGAAGTCACTAGAGCTCACCAGCTGCCACCCACAACCCCGTCCACATCAAATGCCAAGGATGAATCACTTGGACACACAGAGGAAGATGGCCAACCAACAAGCTGGCATTGGGCCTCTCAGCTCCCAAATTATCTACACTCTGTTCTTGGACCTCCAATTGAAGAGCTCTGAGAAACTGGTGGTTGAGTTCCCCAGTCTGTGTTTGTTGGTGACCCAAGAAGACAGTCCTGCTGCGCTCTGGCACATACTTCCTGAGCCCTCTTTCAACCCCATGCCAGGCTAGTGGGTGTGACCATCCTTGAGCATAGCAGCCTTCTGCTCAGGATCCTGCACACAGAAGGCAGCAGTCAGGGCCAGGAGGTTGGGGAAGGGGTTGTTCCTGGGCCCCTCTTACCTCTGATGCTCCAGCGTCTTCTACCTCCTTTCCTGTTCCTGCTCATTCCTCCTGGCTTAAGTGTAAGAGGGAATTGGGGCCAGTAAATGCCCTTTCTTCCCTGAAAGAACAGTTTATTTAAGCCCCGTGAGTCAAAATGTCAACACTGACTAAGGCAGAGCTGAAAGGGCAGGAGGGCTCTGCATTCAGAACTCCTGAGATTATGCAGGAAAACGACAGGCCTGCCTGTACTTCCATCTGTCCAGAATGGTTAACAAGGACTCTTCAGGACCCTCCCTGATCCTGTCAACAGGCCCTGCTTCAGGGCTTTCTCTGCTTGTGCTGACCCCACTCTCTGCCCATGGTGTGCTCAGGTTCCTAATGAGTCCTGAAGACCACAGGATCTGGAATTCACTGGGGTCTTGCAGGCAAGTCTTGACTATTGGAACCAGCGGGCAGGTATGGTTCCAGCTTTGCTCATGTCTTACTCCTTGAGAGCAGGCTATGGAGCAGGTCTGTCTTGAAAGTCAGAAAAGCGAAGGTTGGCAAGAGTAATGCCAGTTTCGTGATGCCAGCATTGGGGAAAGCTGACTGTCAGATAGAAACACTATAATAGAACAAAAATTCATCTGGGCCAGGGAGATGCCTCGGTGGACATAGTGCCTGCTTCACAAACAGAAGGACCAGGGTTCTGATCCCCAGCACACATACAGAAAAGTCAGACATGGCAGTACACGTCTGTAACTCTAGTGCTGGGTTTGGGGAGACAGAGACAAGCACATTCTAGGGGTTCATTAGACAGAGAGTCTAGCTGGTTCTCAACCTTTCTTATGTGGAACCCTTTAATACAGTTCCTCATGTTGTAGTGACCCCCAATCATAACATTACTTCATTGCTAGTTCATAACTGTAGTTTTGCTACTGTTATGAATTATAATGTGAACATTTGATGTGTAGGATATCTGATATGTGACCCTATGAAGGGGTCATTCAACCCCCAAAGAGGTTGCAACCCACAGGCTGAGAACCACTTGTCTGGCTGAATCTGTGAGCTGTAAGTTCAGTGAAAGACCCTGTCTCAAAAGCTAAAGTGGAGCGTGGTAAAGGGAGATATCGGCGTTCACCTCTTGCCTCCATGTGGATGTGGATGACAGGAGGGTGACTCAGAGATACCGTGGGATCTCAATCTGTTTTATGTCGCAGTGACAGGGATCTAGTCCACTCCTTTGAAAGAGACTCAGCTCAGGTCCCGGTACTGAGTCCTTTGAAAAGAAGCCATGGCAATGGCTCCCTCGTAAACCACACATCTTAAAGTCCCCCGTCTCTAACATCTCTGCTCTGGGGACTGAGTCTCCAACATTTGAACCTCTAGGGACAAATAACATCCAGACTCCCAAACTCCTCACCCCTCACCCTATGACCCTTCCTCTCACTGTTCCCACATGTCCTTCAATAGATGTGCCCTGCAGTACCCTCCACAATTCCATGATTCACACTCATTTAGTGAGTTCTAAAAACATTATGGAGGTTGCAGAAACTCCTTAGTCCAGTTGGTCAGCAATTTAGTCCCCAGCAGTGCCTGGGGACACCCCTCAGCTGTCAGGTGACTTGGGACAGTCTTGTGGAGGACAGAGCCTTTTCCCTTCAGGGTCTGATGCTAGCTCTGACTGGTTATTGGAGGCCTGGCGACACCTCACTGCTGTCAGGTGACATGGGACAGTCTTGTAGAGAACGGAACCCTTTCCTTGCAAGGCCTGATGCTAGCTCTGGCTCATTAGTTAGGGTGAGAATTGCCCTGTAGAACCCAGCTAGGAGGAGACGGACTGGCCTCCTAGGGCAGAGGATATAAGAATGTGCCATGGACAAAACTAGCTGAGCGACCCTGCTCACACTGTGGTTGCTGAGGCCTTGTGCTCTGCATTGAGGACACCAAAGGCAAAGGACAGAGCGTTGGCTCCATCAACAGCCACTGGCACTCCCAGACCTGGGATGAAAGCCTGTCCATAGTTCAGGTCATAACGACACAGCTTCCTGGGAGCATAGACCCAGACAATAGTGTTTTCTTTGAAAATTCTGATTGTATGTAAAAAAAACTAAAAAGCAGTGGTCTATTTTAAAAGTTTCTTGAGTCAGGTTAGGTAGAACTGTAGATGAAGAGGAAAACAGTGATCCCTGCTGGTTCTAACCAAACCAAGAATTTAGAGCAAAAAATTACCACTAGCCAAGCTTACCTAATGACCAGCAGACATGACAAGGATGTGCATCTAAAAAGCTTTCAAATAAACAGGACATAAAATCTAGAGGTGAACCCGTGGGTCACACACTCAGGTTCTCATGTTTGTTCAGCAGGCTCTTTTACTGACTGAGCTCTCTCTCCAGGCCCCATCTTCCCTCCTAAATTCCTAAATAATTTAAAGAGTGATGTCCATGAACACAGAGCACAGGTGTGGACGGATGAATGGATGGATGGATGGATGGATGGATGGATGGATGGATGGATGGATAAATGGATGGATGCATATGACTGGACCTCAGGCTTGTCCTGTCAGACATGGGAACCAGGGGCATCTCACTCTTGACAACTACTTGATGGACACACAAGGTGGAGGATAAAATGTTGGCTTTGGATTCGGCAAACTTGGATCAGAGAGATCTGCTTGGATTTGTTTAGTAAGCCGAGGTTCCCTTCTCCTCCAATGTGCTGGTTGGTCTCAGTGGTCAGCTTGATAAGTTTAAAATAACAATGGAAACAAACCCACTGGCATTTCTGTGAGGGATTTTCTAGAGTAGATTGAAGTGGGAACACCCACTGTAAATATGGGCAGTACCATGCCAAAGGCTGGGGTCCTAACTGTAGGCAGAGCAGAAAGTGAGCTGAGCACCAGGGTCCATCTCTCTATGACTGGATGCCATGTGACTGACCAGTGGGCCCAAGATCTTGCCACCTCCCTTCCCCTCCACATATGACCAAACACCCCAAAATCATGAGCCAAATTAAGTCCTTTCTCCCTTAAGTGGTATACATCAAGCACAGCCATGAGAAGGCTTAACCGACACAGTGTGCCTGATTCACTTTGTATCTGTGTTTAAGTTGGCAAAGTCAGACTGCAGTCTGACTCTGGGTCTCAGCACTCAGCTGCAGTGGCTGACAAGCCCAGGACTGAAAGTACATTGAGGACAGAGCCCAACTAGGATTCCTCCCACTGCTGGCAGCAGGCTCTAGACATTCATCACATTTATTGGTTCTCCAGGTCTGCACAGCCCTACTCAGCCCAGCATGTGTCAATCAAGCTGCAAGGTCTTATTTACAAGCTAATAAAAGTGGATGGGAGTGGAGCCTAGAGCAGCCACAGGTGCCACCATAACCACCCTGCATGCCCACATCCCCCTTTCTGGAGCCACAAGTCACAGTGATTACTCCCTCTCCCTCAGAGCATAGCCTTCTCTTCCTCTCCCAGGCCACCACCTGAGGAGTCTCTGGAATAGGACAAGGTGTTCGGTAAGTGAATTCAGCCAATGTTTTCATAGTCGAGGGGGAGGGAACAGGCAGCTCTTTACTATGCCAATAAATTCTGTGTCCGATTTATCTTCCATCAGGCCGACATTAATATTAAAATCCTCCATGAGTCATAAATCTGCCACACATCAAGACAAGCAGCCCCAGGACGTCAAAAGAAGCTCTCATTAACAAAGGCAGAATTAGTCCTTTGAGGACCCTCCTTGATGGCCAAACAGACCATTTCCAGTCTGATCATTGTCATAATGGGCCATGCCGTGGCCATGGGTCAGTGTCTGAATTTCAATTGGACAGTGCTGGACCAGTAATTACCGTTGAGGGCATTTGGGCAACTCAGAGGCTTAGAGCATCACCCCAGGAAAGGGAGTCCACAGGAGCTGTGGAGCATGCCTCCTCTCCACTGCCTCCCCTCAAGAAACACGGGGACTTCTCTAGGCTTCCAAGAGATGCTTGCAAATGTCCATTTCAAAAATCAGACTTTACCAAACCCTGTGTGTGCCTCTGTGTCACAGAGGATGGCTGCTCGGGGAAGACATGCTTGTCCCTGAGACTCAGAAGATCATGCCCAGGTGGTAGCATCTCCCTGTAATTTCAGCACTCAGAAAGCTGAGGTAGGTAGATCCTGAGTTCTAGTCCAGCCTGGGCTACAGAAGAAGACTTTTAGATCTTGTCTCAAAACAGAAGAGAAGTCAGTAAACACTCCCTTTGAGGGACCCAGAGAGAAGAGATCTGCCCCAGCCCAGAGGTGCCAAGCCATCTTGAGGAATTGTCTTTGGCATGTTGTACATGACAACAGATCTTCATGCCAGTTTTTATGGACAAGGTCCAGCCATCCCCATAGGGAGATGGCACCTGGTTTAGCTGTGGGACTCACAGTGAAGGTCTCAAGCTATAGCTTCCAAACAAGAAGTGGCAATGCTCCCTGGACTGGCCAGTGGTCAGGACAGACCTGGGACCTTTCCTAAGAACGTCCCATGTCCCTGCAGGTTGTGCTGATTTGGTTGTGTGAGGAGATGGCGATTTCTTCCAAGTTGCAAAGGTGAAGGAAGTCTTGGTTGTTGCTTTCTCCCTGCTCTATGCAAATTATAACAAGCTTCCTGCCACAGAAACAAAGTCAACTGTTGTTTGGGTCTAAATGTCCCCATTAGACACAAGCTCAAAGCTTAGCCCCCAAGGTGCTGGGATTTCAGATCTGACACCTTACGAAGATGACTAGTCATTAGTCACGAGGGTCACATCCTCATAGAAGGTCAGCACCTTATAAAAGAAACCCCAGAGAGCTGCCTGTCCCTTCCATTGTATGAGGACACAGTGAGAGAAGCCACCTAAGGTCCAGGAAGAGAGTCCTGCAAGATGCTGAATCTTCTGGAGTCTCAGGGTTGACCTTTCACCTCCAGAGCTGTGAGAAATACACTTCCATTGTTTACAAGCCATCCTGTGTATGAGAGTGTGTTGGAGTGCCATGAGCTGGTTACAGCAATGTCATCATAAAACTCCAAAGCAAACATTGTCCCTCTTGGGAGAAGCCATGGCAGACCCCTCTCTGTGTGTACGCTATCCTCATGTATATCAATCCCTGCACATGGATGTACCCAATAACCATAGCAACACACATTTTATCATCTGCATATTCGCCCTTTAACATGGGTCCTGAACTCAGGGAAGCCTCATGAATGGCATTATGATGTATATGTGTGGGCAGGGGGCGTGCACCTGTGAGCCGCTGGGTTCAAACACCGCTGAGACACCTCCCTCATCTGGCAACTGGATGTGATGCAAAAGGTGCTTGTCACAGAGTAACCACAGTGAAGGGACTGCTGGCTTCTAGCCAGGGTTAGACAGAGGACCGGTTTACCCATAAGTCAGCGCTGAAGAAGTAACTCAAGGCAGCCAGGGGAATGGTGGGTGAGGTGCCTCCGGGTCTAGTGACCAGGGCATGGCATATCCTGGGGAGTGAAGAGGCCTCCCTAGCAGCTGGCACCCAGTGTGGTGAGAGGTCAGAAAAGGGCAGGGACCTGGGCTGCAGATAGGAAAAGGTTCACCAGAGAGGAACAAGAACCCCAGATGTGGTCATGTGCCCTCACAGTCACACATGCTCTGTGCTGAGCATCTTGAACTGAGAAATTAAAAAAACTTTCAAACTGAGTGAGGGTTTTGTCTGTGTCATTGGAACTAAATGTCCCCCCAGCAGACTGTGTTTGAACACCTGGTATGCAGCTGGGGGCACTGTTTGGGCAACTTGTAGAACCAGGGCTTGTGGTCTGAGTGGCAGAAGCCAGTCACTGGGGCTGGCCCTGAAGGGGATAGTCACTTCTGTCTCCTAGCCAAGCTCTAAGCTTTCTGATCCAAAATGATGTAAGAAGTGCCTGCCACATGCTCTCACTACAGGAATGGCTGGCTCCCTCTGCTGTTCCTTCTTGCCATGTTGGGCTGGAACTGTGACATCACCATAGCCCCTCCCCCCTTAGGTTGCTTTAGTCTGCTGTTGTTTATAGTCATGAGAAAGGTCATCAACACAATTTGATTCACACAGCTAAATCTCTGGAGGTGGATGTGGTGCTGAACTGTGTCATCCAGCACACAGCAGGACAAACAAGGCCTTCCCCAGAGACTTTCTCTCAGTAGCCCAGAGCCCGGCTTTGTATATCAACTTTGTATATCTATTTCCTTTGAGACAAAGCCTTCCATCTTGGAGGAAAGCTCACAAGATGTTCTCAGAAGTAAAACACTCCACCCTGTAGGGAAGTTGCTTAAGCTCAGAATGAAAAACAACTCAAAGTCTTTAGGAAGTCCCTGAAACTCACCAGATTCACTAGGCCCCTCCTTTCCCAAGCACATGTAAGGGCTGTTGGGAGACACTCAGAGCAGCAGAGCTGCCTGGAAAGGACACTCTCCAACCTGTTGCGCTGCCTTCAGGCTGTGCAGTGTGCTCCGGCTTCCCAGATTTCTGAGCTGTCACCCATGCTGGATGGGCTTTGGTGATGGACACAGCCAGCTGTCTTTGAGTCATTTCTGCCCCTGTAAACAACATCTCCCCCACATTTCCACTAGTAACTCCTCAAAACTCTTTGGACTTCGGTGGTATCCATACTTTTGTCTGTCTTCAGTTCCCTATCTATAGATGCTTGTCCACCTGTCCCCAGGGACATTAACACCAACATGAGCTGCACAGGGTCACCTAAGCTAATTGTCAGCAGTCAAACCCAGGTCTCTGATAGTAGGAACAAAGGGGCAAGCCAAGAAAGACCCCTGAGGGGAGAAAGGTGACATTGAAACTGGCAAGTTTAACAGGGAAGTGAATTCCTCCGAGTGCAAAGAAATGAAAGGTGAACGTGCTTTTAAAGCCATGCATCTCAGTAGGGGAAGGAAACCAAGAAAGCAGATAAAATGCAGTAACAGGTAGATTTGTCGTGGACTGCTCGCTCAGGGAATGAGACACAATTGACAAATTCAGTGGGTGAAAGGTGAGGTCAGGCTAGAGAGAACCATGACCCTGCCTGGAGACAGGAGGAAGGAGCAAGGAGCTTCAGTAAATATTTAGGACATGATCCAGGGGAGACATAGAGGTATGGAACAGAAACAATACTTAACACCTGCATGGCCAGCTTGTTGTGGGCAAAAAAGTATGTGGTACTTAGATTTGAGAAACTCAACAAATCTTGTGCAAGTAAATCAAGCGTACCCACATGTGAAACCTTAAATTTCATGTATTTATAGTCTGTGTGCAGCCATGTGCATGCAGGTGCGTGTATGCATTTAGCACAAGAATGTGCATGCAGGCCAGAGGACAACTTTCAGGAGTCTGTTCCCAGTTTCCACCTTGTTGGGGCAGGGTCTGTCTCATTCCTGCTGTGGAATATTTTTTCTGAGACAAGGTTTCTCTGTGCAGCCCTGGCTGTCCTGGAATTCACTCTGTTGACCAGGCTGGCCTCGAACTTATAGATCTGCCTGCCTCTGCCTCCCAAGTGCTGGGATTAAAGATGTGTGCCACCACTGCCCAGCTCCTGGAAAGTTCTCCTGTCTCTGCCTCCTGCCTCTCTGTTGGGATGCTAGGATCCCAGATCCCAGCACTGCATCCCGCTGTTTATATGAATTTTAGAGATCCAAGTTCAGTCATCAAGCTTGTGTGGCTAACTTTTACTCCCTGAGCCATCTTCACGCCTCCTGCCCTGGATATCTTACACTGACTATCAAACCTTCTAAGTGAAGAGAAAACGGAAAACATCTTCAGTGTGACACAGACAGGGGAAAATCGTAACTTCAATCTGGGGAAGAAGAAATGATCAGAATTCTACAGCATCAGCTTTACATACTGAAGGAAAGGAGTCCAGTACCTAGTTAAACTTCCCTTCAGACAATCTCAGGACAGACTGGAAGGTATTACTGCCTACCCTGCAGATACTCTTTGAGAGAAGTACTGAAGGACACACTTCAGCAGACAGGAAATTAAACCCCCCAAAAAAGAGTAAGACACAAGAAACAGATGCAATAAAGAAACTTGCGAGCCCCTGGGTGCCTCAAGATTGCCTGTCTGTATTAAAAACAAAACAAAACAAAAAATAAGACAATGTCAGAAAGACCCTGTAATGGCCAGCTTTAGTGGCCAACTTATCACACTCAGACCCACCTAGGAAGAGTGGTTTGTGTAGGATCCTGTTTAGCTGAGGCCACTGCCCCTCCCAGGTGAGTGAGGCACGTGGTACACAGGCCATACACAGGCCCCACCTGCTCTGTTCCTTCTCTTTCCAGTTCTGTCATAGAATCTAGGCCTTGTGCGAGTCCTCTACAGCTGAGCTGCACTCCTACCCAAATATGGGGGGGCCTCTTTTTTCAACAATATTTTTATTAAATCTTGGAGAGTTTCATACGATATATTTTGAACATATTCACCCTCCCCAGCTCCTCCCCTTACCACCCTTTCCTCCCTCCCCTCCCTCCTCTCCCTCCCCTCCCTGCCCACCTAACTTGATATTTCTGCTGCTTCTTTTTTTCAGTCTTTCTCCATCAGTTTGTGTTGTTCAGATTGTCTTGGGAATGGAGCCTGCTTCCAGACATGGTCAGATTACAAGGGGTCACATCATCTTTAAAACACCGACTCCCTCTTGTAGCTCAAGTTTTCCTGCCTGGCCCATAGTCAGGGCAAATCTCTCTCACCTGCCAGTCCCACAGCAGCTCAGACCCAGCCAAGTAAACACAGAGACTTATATTGAGATTACAAACTGTATGGCTGTGGCAGGCTTCTTGCTAACTGTTCTTACAGCTTAAATTAATCCATTTCTATAAATCTATACCTTGCCACATGGCTCATGGCTTACCGGCATCTTCACATGCTGTTTGTCATCGTGGCGGCTGGCAGTGTCTCTGACTCAGCCTTCCACTTCCCAGCTTTATTCTCCTCCTTGTCCCACCTATCCTTCCTGCCTGGCCACTGGCCAATCAGTGGTTTATTTACCAACCAATCAGAGCAACACATTTGCCATACAGAACATCCCACAGCACCTTCTCTCAGCAGCTCTCAAATTCGAATAGATCCTCAGTTAGCAGTGGGATTCCATGTCTACTTTCTGCCCTCTAGGCTGGAATTTTGCCTGTTGGAGCTTGCACACATCTCCTGCATGCTGCCATATTCACTGTGAGTTGGTATGTGCATCTGCCCTGCTGTGTCTGGAGAGCATTGTATTGGTGAAATTATTAAGGCCACTCCATGTAGTTAAAAGGGAGATTTATTTAATGGTGTAACATACAAATGAAGGGATAGGTAGGTGGCGGGTTCTGGGAAAGACGCAGCGCAGTCCGGCGGTGTTCTCTGCAGAACTCTCCTAGGTCTACCTCTTGTATCCATGGTCCAAGCAGGAGGAGAGCGTGGTGCATTCTCATCTCAGGTCTTCAGGGCCCTCCCTTGGCCCCACCTTGTAGGCATGATAGTTACCGAAGCCTCAATGGGGGTTGGAACTTCCAGACCAAAGCTGGAATGGCTACCCACTACAGCATTGTTTCTTTGATGTCATCAACCACAGCTCTTACTTCTGTGGAGATCCCTGAGTCTTGGAGAGAGAGATGTGATGTGTGTGTGTGTGTGTGTGTGTGTGTGTGTGTGTGTGTGTCCCATTTAGAGCTGAGCACTCCACAGTCTTTTGTTTTCTGCATATTGACCAGTTGAGGTCTCTGTGTGACTTGCCATCTACTGCAAGAAGAAGCTTCTATGATGGCAGTTTTGAGATGCTCTGATCCATAACCATAGCAATAAGCCATCAGGAGTCATTTTCATGCTATATCCTTTAGCAAAATAATAGTCCTGGGTTCCCCCCTAGGGCCTATGACCTTTTTATGGATAGGTGACCCTTTAACAGTGCCAGGCATGTGTTCCCTCTTACACAGAGAGCCTTAGGTCCAAAAACAGTGGTTGGATACTCCCATAACGTTCCTGTCACTATTGCAGCCGTGGGAATATCTTGTCAGCCCAGTTGTAGCTCACAGGGTACACAGGTAGGTAATATTTATAGTTAGTTTTCTCCTCTGCTGGTATACACAGTGCCTTCAAGTGCTAGCCAATAGGAATGAAGTTTCCAGATAAGCACCAACTTGATTCCCCTTGTTCTGTGACTCAAATACATGCTGCCTTCAGCAATAGGGTCTTATTGTCAAGTTCTGGAGAGTCATCAGAAAAATTGGCAATAGCTTGTAATGCTTGGGGGTCTTTTTTAACTCATTGGCCAACAACTCAAAAGGGGTGAGTCATCCCTGGTACTGGAGTTTTTATTTGCTAGCATAGGGTCTCTGATTAGGGTTTTACTATACAGTTCAAGTTGGCCTCTTCAGACTCACAATCCTCCTGCCTCTGCCCAACCAATGTGTATTTATAAGCATTAGCCATAGTGTCCAGCCATCCTTACCCTTCTTGAGGAGGTTTCATTTCAGAATGAGAAGAAATATCACACAAGAGGGCAAATGAAGTTTTGGTGGCTTGATTGACAGAGCCTGAGGACCTGACTGTCTCCAGATACCTCCCCTTACAGTTCATCTGTCAGCTACCTCCATGGCCAGGCCATGGGGTGATTGTGGAGCTCCTGCAGCACCTTGCAAGCATCTGCTGGGCACTGAGGAAGTTGTCTTTCAGGCCTTATAGATGGGTTGAGAAACACAGAAATACAAAACCAAAAGCAAACCCTGCCTCTTGGGGTATATATTGACTGGGCCTCTTGGGGTATATATTGACTGGGGAAGACGTGCTGGAAATAGGCCTCAACAGCAATGCAGGAAGGATGGTGAGAGAGGCTGGGGCAGGGTGGCATCTCTTCTGTGTCAGATGATGGTCATGGACCAAAGTGTGGCCCCAAATTCATACATGAGCTATGACTCCATGTGACATGTGTAGAGATAGTCTGTAAGGAGTGGTTGCTAATGGTTGGTGAGAGGGAGATCATTTTCTTCAGTGGTGTAGCCACTGCTGAATGGCGCACAGTCCAGTAAGCAACCCTTCACCCGCAACCCCACAACCATACAAACAACACTAACAAAACCCAATGGGAAAAACAAAAGATGAAAACAGAAGACAGACTAGTTGGGAAAAGAACGAGGTCAGAGAAGTTGAGGGGGACAACAACAAGGTGAATATAAATACAATACTTTGTACCTGCATATGACATTGTAAAAAATGATTAAAAGCAGAACAAATGAAATTAATTTTGGACATTAAAGCATAAGAAAGGGCAACTGAGGTAGAGCAAGTCATCTGTGTGAGCCAATCCAATGTGACGGTGTCCTTGTAAGATGAGATGGGGACATAGACATCAGAGGAGAGCCTTATGAGGACACAGGAGAAGAAAGCTACCATCCAAGGAGAAAGGCCTGGGGAAGAGCCAATCTGTAGACGCACAGGTCTTGGACTCCAGCCACAGGCTGTGGGAATGCACCGCTGGCCGTTCCGGTTTCATTACTATCATTATTACTAACTTCTTCACCACAGCCTCCAGACTAATGTGGGGGCCCTGGGAGCAGAGTATCCATCCTGACCAAAGAGGGGAAGGAGCTGGCTGGGAGCCTGGGGCGGGGGGAGCGGGGAGGGACTCCTCAGAATCACACAGAGGACAGGTGGAAACACCTGGCAGGTGATGAGGTCAAAGGGCAGCAGGGTCATGTGGGAAGGATCTCACCAGACACTGGAAGGACTTATGGAAGTTGTAGGATGTGGTCACACTTTGGGGGTATGTGTTTTCTCTGTGGTCACTCAACAGGGTCTCATACACCCTCACATCTCCAGAGCCTCTCACCAGCCAATGGAGGCTCAGGAGAGAGCAGTTAAAGTTTGAGACTTACCCCTAGCCACCTCCATGACCTTTGTAGGACATACGTGAAGTTATTTCCAAGTCCCTGGTAGCAGAAGGGCTTTCCTTTCCCAGGAAGCATTCTGTTCTCCTGTTCCTGTGCATGGGGTGAAGGAAATGGGAGCTACGGAGCATGCTGCAATCTAGAGACCTCAGTTCTCATTCACGCTTTGAGAAAGTTCTCGTCTCAATTCAAATTCCAGTGGTCCCATCCCCCATCTCACCAGTATGAACCACTGCAAATGGGTCGGTGCCCAACAAATCTGCACCCACAACTCGTGTCAACAGTCCCTCTGCCACGCGCGAGTGGAGAAGGCGAGGTTGGTGTGAGCGGCCTGTAGATCATACCTGCTCCCTGCGGGTGTGATAAGCCACATGAGTGTTAACAAGATAGAGGGACACAGGCATGTACTGAGGTGAGAGAGCATCACTTCTGCATGCAGGAAGGCAGGCTCCAAACACTCAACCCAGCACGCTTGTCTGTCTCCTGGACAGCCTGATCCTACAGCTCCCTTTGTGACACTATTCCTGGGAAGACGTGAGTGCATGTCTACTTGCTGCAGCTAGGGAGTGCATGACTGACCAAGTAAACGTACCATGAAAGCCAAACTTGGGGCAGCAATGAGTTAACTGTGGTTACTTACAAGAATATAGGTCTGGGGTGACTTGCAGGGACATGAGTGACTTCACCATCAAGAGTCCTTCCCAGCATGGGTGACAGCTCTTAAAACTGGAACCCGACAGGGCTTCACTGCCCAACTCGGAGCAGCCCAACAAGTTAGAGTGTCTTGCAGGCAGTGTAGCTCATCTGCACTTCCTGTAGCTCAGCTGGTCGAGTCCTCAGAAGTCTTCACTGCTTATGTGATGTGGACAGAAGGGCCTTGTGCAGCCAGTCAATTTCAGGGACTTCCTCAGTCTTAAGGAGCTTCCCTCTAGGATGGAATATTTTAGCTCTGAGGAAATTGCTACCCAACGCCTCTTTATTCTGGAGATATCTATCAAGTGCCCACGACCTAAGTGGGGAGAGAACCCAGGAAGGAAAGCTTTCCCATGCCAGTGTTTCCCTCAAAATGTGTCCTCAAAAATCGACCACTTTTTAGGGAGGGGAGGGTGATGAGGGCCTGGAGAGGGTGCTAGACCAGGAGAACGAGGGGTGGATGACCCTCTCACCAGAGCTGCTGTGGTTCTTTAAACCCTTTGTCCTTCTTGCTTCCACTGAAGGATGGGACTCGGGTGTTCAGGCAGCACCACACTCCCTGCATCAGGGACCCAACCCAGCTCACTCTCCATGATGCCCACAGGAGAGTGGGTGCCACCGTGAACTGCTCTGAAGTGGGGTGGCAATGCCTCCAGCCATGATGCCTCAAGATGGAGGGAGCAAATGGTGTCCCCATGAGGGATGTGTCTGTGTCCACGGCTGTCCAAGAGGGCAAAGCCTTCCAGCTACACACAGGGGCAAGCACACTGTGCCTGCAAGGGCCAGGCATGCATGTTTTTCCGCCTCCCTACTCTGCTGTGAGTGAAGTGAGGACAGAGCCCTCCCCACTTCCCCCCCCCCCCCCCGCACCCCTCTCAGTGGCATCTTGGCTGTGTGTCCTAGCCACAGGGAAGGCAAGGTGGCAGAGGCCTTTGAAAGCTGTCTAAAGCCAGGAGCTAAAGCACAAATTATCGTTATTACTGCCACTGCCACTAATCCTTCCACCAGGGGGGTGCCAGGGGCCCTGGACAGAGAACAGAACTCACAAGTGTGATTAGCTAAATTTAGCCCAGGACACAAAAGTCTGAGGCTTTGAAACTCGCCTAGCTTTGACAAAGGATGAGCCAGTACCACCCGATCTTTTGATTTCCTTCCCTTGGAGGCCTAAGGAGTCTCCAGAGAATGACTTTGAGACAAGGATCTCCAATGTTTGCATGACACACAGTTGCATGAGGTTGTAAAACCATGCTTTGGTAAAGTTCCTTTGAAACACTGTGCTTTGATTTAAGGGAGAGGAGACTTTTTATGCCTTGTGAGTTCAGGGCAAGAGCAGAGAGGCCCTGTTGTGTGGCATCTCGATGGGGACTGCATGGTCCCTGATTCCGTTCCTGGACCCCCAAAATCTCTGCTTTGCAGAACATACAGAGACCATAGGAGACTTGACAGACGGGTTGGCCTGGGACTGCCATAACAACAGGCCACCACCCTTGCTGTGCAGATGACTCTTTGTCTCCCTATTCTGGGTGCTGGCAGGACTGTAACTCTCAATGCTCTCTCTTCCCTGTACACTGATCCATTCTTTCTTTTTTTTAATTCAGAAGATTGTTTCATTCATTTTACACACCAATCAAAGATCCTCCTCTTCTCTCCTCCCGCCCCCCAGCCTCCCCCTCTCAACCCCACACACACACACACACACACACATACAAGAGAGCAAAGGCAAGGCCTCTCAGGAGGAGGCACATCCAGTAGAGGCAAGTCCAAGCCCTTCCCCCTGCCTCAAGGCTCCACGAGGTGTCCCATCATAGGTAATGGACTCCAAAAAGCCTGATCCATTCTTATAAGGACCCCAGTGACACTAGGTCAGGGTCAAGTGACCTCACCTGACCTCATTGGCCTCAGTTTCCTGGGCTCTGGGGAGTGGCTTGTTGGATGCTGAGGGACAGCTGGTTGATTGGACATGATGGGCCACGTGATGGGCTCTTGGCTCATCCTCTGGTCGTCTACTTCCCAGGGGTGTCAAGCTCTTCAGTGATAAGGAATGCTGCTGTGCTGGCTCCGCCCTCCGGAGCAAGGGCACAGGTGCTGGAGCGGGGAAGCCCAGCCATAAAAGAGCCCAACTAGGAAGCAAAGCAGTTACCTACTGGGTTCTTAGCAGCAGACAATAAGCTTTCGTTTGCAAGGAAATCAACCAGTGATACTGGGGACTTTGAAAGAAAGGTGACTTAGACAATGTGCTGTCCATTGCTGCTAGATTGAGATTCTTCTGTTCAGGTGTGTGTGTGTGTGTGTGTGTGTGTGTGTGTGTGTGTGTGTGTGTATGTACGTGAACATGCATGTATGCATGTGCATACATGTGCACACAAGTGTGCATCACCTGGTTTGCGCCTGTGTGCATACCTGTGGTGTGCATGCACCTGTGCTATCTATCTCCTACACACATTTTGGCTATGCTCATCTCCCACAGTGCCTGACTCTGGCAGCCCAGCAACTTGCTTCCTCCAGGCAGATAGCACAGAGAAGCATTAAAGTATAATCACAACGATGCTCTTTGATGAATGGTCCCCACTGAGCCAGGAGCAGGAGGCTGGACGTTAAGGAGGCAGCTGTAGCCTGGTCAGACATCCCAGCTAACCAGTCAGCTCCACGCAGCAGATTATGCCCATTTGTAAAGGAAGAGGCAACAGCTTACGTTTATGGGATTTCAGTTTTGGTCATTTTTTCACTGTTAACAGGCAGGGTCATTTGTCCTATAATTAAAACTCTTACGGCTAACAAGACTCTACTATTAAATTTAACTGTCATTGATGGGCAAACACCAGGTGCTGTCTCCCCACCACCCACTGCTGGGCTCTTGTCCTTTACGGCCGCAGTTCAAGTGTGGTGTTTTGGTTCCCTCTGCCTCATTAAACTCTGAGTCCTTATAAATCATGGTTCTCAGCTTCTGCAAGCTGCTGGATAGAGAAAGGGCCTTGTGAGGCTTCCAGTCACCTGGGGGAATTGACCAATGGTAGCCAGTTGTTTACAGTCACAGTAACACGTCAGACACTGCTAACTGATCAGTCACCTCCACTTGCCTTGAGGTGCTGGCTCAACCAGACCTTTGTAGGTTTAAACTTTTACTAGTTGAAAATGTATTCGCAACAGGTAACCTATCACATGTCCTCAAAGTGACCCAGCAAGCTGTAGATGTTGGCTGTTGACCATGGTGGTTGAGGTGCAGGGACCCACGCAGCATTGAAAGGGTGGACAGTTATAAACAAGGATGTTACAGGTTTGGTAGAATGGAAGCTGAAACAAATTACCCTTCCTAAGAATTTTATTAGAAGAGCTGAGGAGTCATGGCCACAGGCAGCTGTGATCCTGCACTGAAGTGGGAAGGGAGTCTACAGGTCAGGGAGCTTAGTTAGGAGAGAAAGTCATTACTGATAGTGTGATGTGTGTCCTGAGGGGAGAGACAGGCCCTTCATTCAGTTCCAAAGAACAAAGGTGGGTGTTATTGCTCTTGTAGGTTTTCAAGGGTGGGGAAGTAAGCTTCAAACCATGTGACCTAAGCCCACATGCTAGAAGTCAGGAAGGCACTAATAAAAACTCGCTGTCACTCAAAGCTGCCGTGGATCTGGACAGGTGAGGGGCAGGCCTTCAGCTGCAAGGTGGAGGACGGGGGTACTCATCTATAGGAATGTCCAGGTAGCAGCTAGCATCATACTTTACTTAAGTCTAGAGAGAGTTGTAGGCTTCAGAGAACCATGGGTTACTTCTGGGGCAGTCAGGGTAGTTGGAGGGAAGGGGAAGAGGGAAGGAGGGAAGGAGGGAAGGAGGGGAGAGAGAGAGAGAGAGAGAGAGAGAGAGAGAGAGAGAGAGAGAGAGAGAGAGAGAGAGAGAGAGAGATGGAGGAGGTCTTCTAACTAACAAAGATCATGTCACAGATCACTATCCCAGGGCAAGACCAAAGTCGGCCTACCTTTCTAGTGTAGTAAAACGGGAAAATCATGTCTCTAAGTCGAGTCAATGTAAGCTAGATACTACCCACATCTCTTGCTCTTTTTTTTTGCTTCAGCCTCTCTGTGTCCTCCACACACATTGCCTCTACCTCCCCAGAAGTCTTCTGAGAGCTTGCTTCGGTGCCCAGCACACCCTCAGTGCTGGAGGCGGGCTCAAGGAGTAGCTCAGAGAAGGAAGGAAGACAGGCCTGGAGTCACCTCCAGGGCTCAGTTCTCTGCCCAGAGCCAGTTAATTCAGGTTGTACAAAGCATCAGCCTTCCAAGCACAGAGCAGCGTGTGCCAGGGCCCTGAGGTAGGTAGGGATTGGAGAGGCATCTGGAGGTAGAAAGAGTGTGCTGAGAACTCTCACTGGCCAGGATATCATGGGAAGAGAGAAGAGAAGAGGTCAGTCACCTTCAGATCTCCACAAAGCACCCACCTCTTCACCTCAGAGGGGTGTTGTGGTGCCGCCTCAGAGGGCCCCCTCATAAAGGGCTGTTTGAAGTTTAAAGGAGATTCTGCTGTCATCGTGTGGGTGCTGAGTAGTGTTGAGGACAAGGAATCAACTTTTTCCTCAGGCCGGAAGGTTGCAGACACTAATGGGGAGAAGGAAGAATCTACCAGAAACTCATTAGTTCTTAGACCCAGAAGCCCCACTGCGGGTCTAGGAGATCCCACAGAACTCTGCACTCCTAATTTGGAGACCCTGCAATCAGTTAGAACTGTGTCCTTTGTTTTTATCTGCCTCTGTGTCATACTTCAGGTTTGTGAAGACAACGTTTGCATTCTGTGACAAAACCTTCACCAAAGCATAAATCTTTATTATGCTGTGCTGGCAGGATCTACCCAAGACTCATTTACCACGTGTTCGAGTTTTAAATCAGGTAATGGGGTGCAGAGATGGATAGCTGCGATCTCCACTCCCTTCCCGGCAATGAAAAAAAAGTCTAAAATATTACAACGCTTAAACACCCTCTCTGGAAATTCTATAGTCTGCTGGCGCACGGCTGCTCATTATGGGGAACTCTACCCTGCTGCCTGTCGCCAGCTGTGATGAGACATCTGAAAGCCTCAGGGAGGAGTCCCGGAATTGTCAGAGAGGTGGAGGGCCTTGACTTTGACATCTTCTCAGGCATAATGGATTTAGTCCTCCCTGATTGGAAAATCCTTATAAATGCCCAAATCCCACCTCTGTTTTGCCATTCAAATAAGAGCATGGCCTTTGTACTCCTAGAAAAGCAATGTGGGTTATTGAGGAGGTAGGGATGAGTCTCCAGCGGGCTGGTGGGAGGTGGCTGATCACCAGCTCTCCATGAGGACAAGTAGCTCACTGAACGTGTGCCCATTATCTTGGTGTGAATACTGGTAGTGCGGAGAATTTGTAGTTATTGACAACAGTAGGCAGAGTCAAGAGAGCTTGCCAGGGTCTTTGCCGTTGTACTGTGAGTCGGTCTCAGGCACCCTGGGCTGTGTCTTTCTCAGCACACACTGCTCGGGGAACTACAGCTCTGTTGAAGATCTGCTGTGAGCATGTACCTTCCAGAAGTTCATAGAAGCTCATCACGTAACAACAGGGAGAAGGGGAGGTATAAATACATCTGCCGGTGCCATTGGGTGGAGAGAGGATTCACAGTGATCGAAAGTGTCATGGGGCTTCTTGACCCAGAAGGATGTGGTGTTGTTGTGAGGCCATTGATTCCTGGGAAGAGGAGAGAAGCTCTTTAAGTCTCAAGAAATAAGAGTCTTCATTTCATTTCTGTTGCTATGATAAAATACCCCAATGAAAGCAAGTTCTGAAATGAAGGGTTTATGCTGGCTCACAGTTCAAGGGTGCAGTCCATAGGGCACGGGGCATGGCAGCAGGAACTTGTAGTAGCGAGTCATGTTGCATCCACAGTTAGGAAGTAGAGAGTACAGGGCTTGCTTTTTCCTTTGTGTAAGCATGTGTGCATGCGTGCATGTGTGCATGTGTGTGTGTCTGTGCATGTATGTGTGTGTGTGTGTCTGTGTTTGTGTGTGTGTGTGTGTGTGTGTGTGTGTGTGTGTGTGTGTGTGTCTGCAGTCCAGGACTCTAGTACATGGAGTGGTGCCATGTACTTTTAGGGTAGCTCTTCCTACTTCAGTGAACTCAATCAAGATAATCCCTCACAGGTATGCTTACAGTCTAACTTTACCAAAAGAATCCCTCATAGGCATGCCTAGAGGCTAACCATTTCTGAATCATCCCTTACAGGTGTGCCTGGGTGTATCCTAGGTAATTCCAGTTTCTGTCTAGCTGACCATATTACCCATCACAACAACTAAAATTTAAAACTCACAGAAATCTCTGGAAATTTAGAAGACACATAAGGTTCTCCACAGTCAGGTGATTAGTGACAGTGACCGGGGAGTCCTCTCCCACTGGCCCAGCTGTTGGCAAGTCTTACAGGGAGCTTCAAGAATGAAGCTTCCCTGAGTTGTCCACATGCATGTTAAGGCAGATATTCAGCAATGCAGCTATTGTGAGTCACCCACGCTCCTGTAAGTAACCTCAGTGAACTCACTGGTTCACCACCAGGGTAGATTCATTTCTTTGTCCTGGTGGAGGTTTCCTGTCTGGGGTGAATAGATAATCATCTTCCCAGGAAGTCACATCTTTATCAGACCTGATGGAGGACACACAGGACATAGTGCAAAGGGTGAGGTGACATGGGTCTCTCCAAGATGATGAGCCTCTGCTGCTCCTGAAGCTGAGGCCCGCACCGGTATACTCGCTCTCCAGAGTCCCATCTGTTTGTGACTTTCCCAGCCCTTCTCAGTTCCAGCTGTTCATCCCTGACCTTTGCACTCTGGCCTCTCAGAGGCCACAGAGGTGTGAATTTCTCTCATTATCATAAAGAAGGTGATTGGCCTGTTTGTGCTCCATATAAAAGAGACAAGCTGGCTTCCCGTCCACCCAGCTCAACCTCAGCAGTTGAGGTTTTAAGAAAGCGTGTACTTTTACTGGATTTTTAAAATAAAATAAACTAAGCCACATAGAAGAAAATGTGGAATAAATTTGAAGAAAATTGTTGATATACGTTACTCTAGCTGACCAATTACCATCAGCATCTGGTGTCTCCTTTGAGCCTTATGCCTGTGTCTTTCCACAACGGCCCCCATGACACCCATGGCAATCAGGAGCCAACCTCACTCTGAGCACCACACAGGTTGTATTTTTCATGGTGTTACATGCCTCATACACATTGCTCTTTTATTCTCTATTGGTGTTTTTAAAATTTTAGTGTGGGTGGCACCAGGACACCAACCCAGCTGTAAAGCCTTTAACCCACACCTGTCCCGGATAAGCTGGGGTGACTGTGCCTTAGAGCTTGTGAGTGGTCAACCAATGACTGGACTAACCTGAGGCCCAAGCCACGAGAGGGAGCCCATGCCTGACACTTCCTGGATGGCCTGGATCTGGAAGCTGGAGGGCTCAGAGACCTAGGGTAGAACCAAGCATGACTGACCAACTAACTAACTAACTAACTAACTAAATAAATAAATAAATAAATAAAGTCAATGAAATGATTCCTAACAATATTCTGCTATACTCATAAATCAGTGCCTAACCCAATTGTCATCAGAGAGGCTTCCTCCAGCAACTGATGGGAGCAGATGCAGAGACCCACAGCCAAACATTAGGTAGGGCTCAGGGAATCCCATGGAAGAGGGGGAAGGGGAAGAAGGATTGTAGGAGCCAGAGGGGTTGAGGACGGACCACACAATCAGCTAAGCAGGGCTCATAGGGGCTCACAGAGACTGAAGCAGAAATCATGGAGTCTGCATGGATCTACTCCAGGTCCTCTGCATACATGCTTTTATTGTTTAGCTTGGGGTATTTGTGGGACTCCGAACAGGAGAAAAGAGGGTATCTCAGACTCTCTTGTCTGATCTTGGGACTCTTTTCCTCCTACTATGTTGCCTAATCCAGCCTTTATATAAGTGTGTGTGCCTAGTCTAATTGCATCTTTCAGTCTGTGTTCAGTTGATATCCCGTGGGGTGCGGTCTGCTCTTTTCTGAAGGGAAACAGGAAGAGTAGATCTGGGAGAGAAGGGAGGCGTGCGGTGGTGGTAGTGAATGGGAGGAGTGGGGAGAGAGGAGGCTGAAGTTGGAATGTATTGTATGAGAGAAGAATAAGCAAATAGAAAATTTTTAAAAAATTTTGTGTATGTACATATGTGTGCATGTGTACACACATGTATATATGTGGAGGCCAAAGATCAACCTCAGACTGTTTTCTTCGGGTTCTTGGCTTCCTTGCTTATGTCTTCTGCCTGTGTAGACTTAGGACGCTGGACTCTGCCAACTGGTCAACCTGTGGCAGCAGCATTGGCAACAGTGTAGCATATGGAATGGGGGGGGTCTCGGTTGATCTGCTTGGGGCATATTGACTTCAGTAGCATGGGAGCCCTGTGGCCTTCTTGCCATCCACACACCCAGGGAGACTCTGAGCAGCATGGCAGCTTTGCCCTCCTGATTTCTTACCCAGACCTCCCTCTGCCAACATGATGAACTTCCCTCCATCCGGCAAAATGTGAGCAGATTTTACCTGAGATGCTGGCTCTCTGCTGCCAAACAGCGTCGAGCTGGGGAAACTCACAGGGCTGGAGAGCAAGCTGGTGTTCCAAAGACAGCTGTCCTTCTCTTTGACAACTGTTGGAGTGAAGTGAAGGCGGCTTCAGTTGTCTCTGGCTCCAGGAACTGGAAAGAGAAAAGGTCCCTGAGAGCTGATGCCAATTTTCCCAACCGGAAGCAGAAGCCCTGTCTAGATGCAGGGAATGGATTTGCAGGGACCATTTTCCATAGGGTCAAAAGCAAGACCTGGCTAAGTGAAGGTTTCCTCCCAAGAGAGCTGGGCTCCCAGACCTCCAGGCAACCCACAAGAATGTGGGGAGAGAAGGCTGGAATAAGGACATGGCACAGCTGTCCTCCTGGAGCCCTGGACACAGAGGAGGGGACACTCTTCCTTGGTGGACTTTCTTAAGGGTGACATGCCTGTGTGTCCATCACTCCACCACTGCAGGGGGCTTTAGAAAGCATGGGAGACTTCTTCTTCCCCAGGATTTCCTTCGGAATCCCATAAAATGATCCAATGGAAAGTATTCTGTGCTAGAGTCTATGCACAGGCCACTCTGCCCCGGGCACATCAGCACATTAAAAACCTTTGCAAGTCCCTTGGTTCAAAGGATTTTCATCAGTCCAATGACTGCCAAATGGCTGGATCCCAGGATTTCCCTTTACTCTTTGTGTCTACGGGAAGCTGTGAAACTTGTCTTCTGGAAGGGGGTCTCTACTAGACAGCAACTAGTTGGGCTTTGGAACCTTCTATGGCCCATCTATGCACTTCCTTATGAACTTCAGTTCTTGCAAGAACTTTGCTGAGTCAATCAATACTCCCCACAATGGATCTGATGCCCACCCTTAGCCTCTACCCTACTCCCCACCCCTGGTGAGAAAGGGGCCCCCAGCTTGTCTTTCAATAAGAACTCACTTAGGAGAGGTCTGTTCCCAGAACCCCCTTGACCTTGAGGAGTGTTCCCAGTGATTTTCCTCCCACTCCTGCCTGCCCCTAGGTAATGAAGCCTCGTTTGCCCCACAGTGCTTTCCACCCCACACGCAATATTCCAACAGACCCTGTCCCTGTCTCCCTATCCAGAGTGATGCTGGCCTCAATCTCTTTAATAAGGTCCTTTGGGTAGGTTATCCATAACTCTTCTCCACTGACAAGGTCAAAAGCAAGACCTGGCTAAGTCAAGGTTTCCTCCCAAGAGAACTGGGCTCCCAGACCTCCAGGCAGCCCACAAGATCACAGCACCATTGCAGCCTCTGCTATTGCAGCTGGCCCACTGCATCCCCCTCCCCGGGCAGTCCAGGAGCTCAGCTGAGATGCCCCCAACTCCCTTGACTCTGTCACTGTCCTCTGGCCATATGAACATGTGCTCCCTCCAGCCTCAGCTTCACCCTAGAAAAATTCTGTTGTGCAAAGCAGGAGGTTCCAGGCTCTTGTCCCTGGGCTGTTGCTGAAAGAATAGAAACTTAGGCAGGGAGGGGGAAACACTAAAAGTCAGGGTGGCTCCAAACTGTGTGAGATTAAATCTGGGAACACCAGCCTTCTGTGCTTGTGGACATCAGCATGGCAAGTTCTGCTGTGAAGTTATGGAACCCTTCTGGGAAATCATTGAAGGGCAGTGTGCAGCTAGAGTTTTCCTGCCTGGCCCACAGTCAGGACAAATCTCTGTCACCCGCCAGTCCCACGGCCACTCAGACCTAACCAAGTAAACACAGAGACTTATATTGCTTAAACTGTTTGGCCTAATGGCTCAGGCTTCTAGCTATCTAGTTCTTACATCTTAAATTAATCCATTTCTATAAATCTATACCTTGCCACATGGCTTGTGGCTTACCGGCATCTTCACATGCTGCTTGTCATGGCAGTGGTTGGCAGTGTCTCCCTCCTTAGCCTTCCTGTTCTCTCAATTCTCCTCTGTGTTAGTCCCGCCTATACTTCCTGCCTGGTCACTGGCCAATCAGTGTTTTATTTATTGACCAATCAGAGCAATTTGACATACAGACCATCCCACAGCACTTCCCCCCCCCCTTTTTTTTCGGTTTTTCCGAGACAGGGTTTTTGTGTGTAGCTTTGCACCTTTCCTGAATCTTGCTCAGTAGACCAGGCTGGATCCACCTGGCTCTGCCTCCCGAGTGCTGAGAATAAAGGCGTGCGCCACTACCGCCTGGCTTTCTTTTTCCCCACTATCTCCCTGCTAGTGATCCCAGCAATGGCACAGGACTGAGGACCTTCACCAGAACCTAGAGCATTTGGAAGTGTCCACCTATTATATAACAATCCTCAAAATTGAACATTCCCTCCTGGAGGGAGGCTCCTATCTTATGACACAGGAAGTGAAGGAAGTAAACAAATCTCAGGAAGTAAAGGAAATAAACAAGTCTTAGTAAGTAAAGGAAGCATGCAGTTCTCAGGATGTTAACGAAACACACAAGTCTAAGGAAACTCCTGAAAGTTACAAGACTCACAAGGCCCTGCCCAAGGTTATACAAGTTATAACGTTGCTGGGGGGAGAAGAAACTCCCACCAGCCCAGCTTGCAGGCAGCCCCAGGGGTAAGTTGTCTCCCATGTTGGGGTTAGTTTTTCAGTGATACAGGTGCTTTTGAGTCATCATGCAAGTAACTCCTCACCCATAATACTCTTGTCAGTAAATAAATTTACTGATTCACTAAGCTAGACCTAGGTTTAACTGTCTCTTTGGCCTGTCATTGGTTCCTGGTCTAGGTAAACAGACACATATTCACATCTTCCCTGTAAAAGTCACACAGCACCGCCAGAGGGCCAGGGTTCTTGGGTCATGTCTGCCACCACCTTCCAGTCATCCAGGAAGCACAGAGAGGCTGCTAAGGCCTCTCAGAGTAGCAATAGTGAGACTTTCTGCAGGCTCAGGCAGGCACTTGTGGGATCTTAAATCTCCTGCAGAATGGAGTCAGCAAGACAATAATAACCTGGGGATGTTCCCCAGAAACAGCTCTCTGAAACTAGCTGCAGCATGGTACTAATAAAGAGAGCCGTCTACAAAGCCCTATCAGTTCTAATTGATAATTGGATTTTTTTGTGTTGCCGTAAGTAAAGTTAAGCTTCGGATATTGTATTTAAATTTCTACTTTAAATGTCTGAGGAAGCCCAGCCAGGCTCTTTCATTAGAGACAAGGAGACGGAGAAATAGAGACAGATATAAAGGGGAGAGGGAGGGAGAGGGAAGGTTTGCATAATATCCATTGGAGATAACCCGAGGATAGTGCACCGTCCAAGCCTTAGCATCCCAAGCTCTGAGGGAGCCTTTCCTTTCCCTGGGCACCTCCAAATCCCATCTCCAACTTGAATTGACACTTGCTTGGCACTCCAGTCTCCGAATGTGGGCCAAGTGAGGTCCTGCCTGCAGAGCAGGCTCAAGCTGGCACCCCTGGGTTTTAGGGTATGGTTCGATGAGGAAGCATCTGCTGGTGAGCTTTCTATAGGCCAATACAGAGGTCAGAATCCCTGTCCTGAGTCCACAGGAGTCTGGAGGCCCTGAGCTGGGGAGGACATGAGACCATGTTTGGTTCGGGGAAGGATGGAACAATGAGTGCCCAGTGCTGGAGGGCGAGGAGGCTGGCAGTGATTGAATAACAGGATTCTGATGGTCAGAACCTGCTGGAATTGATAAGGTTTGTGGAGAAGCCAGCAGTTACCCTCCTCCTTGCAGCAGGGGCAGGCATATGGTGCTTATCTTTCCCCTGCAGACCAGGAATGGAAAGGAATGAAGAGCCGGATAGGACACCTGTGTCAGGACTCAGCTTCCATCTTCTGCCTCCTTTATGGTGCAGTCTCCACTCACGTGGTTGGACCATAGAGTCCATAGGCCAAAGCAAGACTCAGTTCACCCTAAGATATCCTCACTGAAGCCCAGGATGGGACCAGAAGAGGGGCTGAGCTGGGCCATTCTAGGGAAGATCTGTCTCAAAGCTGACTCTGGTGAGGGGTGTAACTCCAAAGGTTGTTCTTAACCTGGCTTGGAAAAGCCCAAAAGGAGTAAGGGCAGAACCGTCCGTGTGCAGAGATCACCTGTAAATAGATGCCTTGGGGTTGACATCTCTGCATTGATGCTGCTGTGTGAGCACCCTCACCACCAGGGCTGTGTGTGTGTGTGTGTGTGTGTGTGTGTGTGTGTGTGTGTGTATCTGGAAAGATGGAGGTACAGAAACAGTGCCAATAATGATTAACCATCACTGTTAATTGACGTGATCAGTGGAAACATACTCACATGTGTCCATGGGGTACTTACGGATGGTTAACAGTAGAGAGAAGATGCCCCAGAATGTGGGCAGCATTGTTCAAGTTGAAATCCGAGAGGAACCAGCTATGACTAGCATCTGCCTGTGGACCAGCTCCCTCCCCACTGTGACGTTGCCCCTCCCCGTGTGGGACAAGACAATCCTTGCCTTCCTAGCTGCTTTGTCAGAGCTCTGTCACAGGAACCGGAAGAGTCACCAACAGAAGCCCCACATCAGTCTGTTGGGAGACTGTTCCGTGCATCACCTGAAGCCAGCCACAGGCCTGGGCCATGGAGGCTCCTGCCCTGACTGTGAAGGGAGCCTGGTCATGTCGGGGTGGAGGGTCCTTGGGGAGGAAGCATGCGTTCTTACCCAGGCAGCTCACTGAAACCTGGCATCCCCAGTCAGGCAGAAGAACACAAGCACCAGCCCGCTCTTCATCATCCCCCCTTTTTCAGCAGAACCATGCATTCCGTAAATTTGCCAAATTGCTACAAATCAACCCATAATCACTTCTGTTTGCATTCCCAATTATGGGGGACGTGAATTTTCCCTAGCAAACAATCCATCAGCTCAGAGTCCCCTGGAGAAACGTTGCTGACTTCTGCTATTACCTTCACACAGACTGGCCAGGGCCACAGAGGAGTGAATTGTGCCAGGCTGGGAGCATGTCCCCAGAGCCAGCCTCCAGCATGCACAGTGATAGGCACAGGCCTGCATGTTTCTGTCCTCCTTGATATTTTATCATCTAAACTTTAAGAGACAATCTCAAGCAAAGAGCAGTGACGTCCCAAGTGAACAAATGACACCACATCCTGCTGAGTCTCCCTCGTCACACTGTACCCCTAGACATGACCATCCTGGCTACTCCTGACCACGTTTTCTCCAGCCTGGTTGAAACCACTGTTTGGAAAGGGTTGGTGATTTTATTCAACACTGGGTCCTAGGGGTTAAGAAGAACCATAGTGTAGGTGCCAAGCTGACAAAAACATTGTCACACAGCTCTGGTCCCCAAACCCCAAGGTCAGGGGCTGTTGTTTCTGCTGGTGTCAAGAGAGTTCACCCCACATCACTGTTACTAATGGCTTGTAAGACTTGTGTGTGTACCCATGACCACACACACACACACACACACACACACACACACACACACACAGAGTTACCCTCCCCCCAATTGTCACACAGCCTGTCATTCTGTCTGCTCTTGTGCCTGCATGCCACAGGTTTATAAGGAAACTGGAAATATTGCTTAGGGACCCATATGACTCCAATATGACCCATCTTCTCTTAACAGTATCTGAAACGTCCCACTTCCACAGCAATAACACATTCCAGGGCCCTGATGAGTAAGACTCAAGCACATGAAAGTTGAGAGGGGAGTCACATCTTCACTCTCACTGTATGCTCTTCATGGGGATATCTGGGGAGACTCGAGAGATGGATCACAGCTGGACTCTGTTAGAGACTCTGCTACCTGCTTTCAGGATGCTATGTCCCCTCCTGTCCCAGGTATCACTTACCCACTCAGGAAACTCAAAAGGCAGTGTGTCCTTCCTGACTCCATCATTCAAAGAACAGCTTGCCCTTCACAGCCTCTTCTGTCTAGCCTCCTGATCCCTCCTGTCCAGCAAGCATCTGGCCATTACAGCCATTCTAGAAAACAAGATCCTTACTTTGTGCCACATGAGGTGATGCTACATAAGTCTGCAGCCAATAGTAAGGCAAGAGGGAGATGCTCCTTGCTCAGGCAGATAAGGAAGCAAGATACCAAAAGACCCCAAACAGCTGGTCACTCCACTTACAGAGCCCCAAGCTTTGATCCTGGTGTCTCAATGGGCTTCAGCATCTTCATTTGTAAAGGAGACACAAGACTCATTCTAGAAAGTTATTCTACAGAAACACATGGCTTTGCCTCGGGTCTGTTTTCTCATCTTCAACATATTTCCTCCCCACAAGGATCCTGATGGTCCTCTGATGCCCATTTGTACCCCTGTAACCTGACTTCTGCTCTACCAGAACTCTGAGGATCCCATGGTGTCCTAGTTAGGGTTTCTATTGCTACGATGAAACACCATAACCAAAAGCAACTTGAGGAGGAAAAGATTCATTTGGCTTGCATTCCCACATTGTAGTCCATCATTGAAGGAAATCAGGACAGGAACCACAACAGTGTACGAACCTGGAGGCAGGAACTTATACAGAGGCCATGGAAGGGTGCTGCTTACTGGCTTGCTCTTCATGGCTTACTCAGCCTGCTTTCTTGCAGAACCCAGGACTACCTGCCCAGGGATGGCACCACCCACAATGGGCTAAGCCCTCCCACATCAGTCACTAATTAAGAAAATGCCCTACAGCTAGATTTTTATAACTGAAATTGACCTTTTCATTAACTGACAATAGTCAAGTATGATGATATCTTGAGAGGATGAACACTCAACTTGTGGGGATTAGTAGCATTGTTAAGAAGTTCTTTACAGGAGCCTCTATGAAGCTAGAGTTATTGTTTCAAGGTTCTTAATTATTTAATTTACATGTTTTTAAAAAATATTTCCATTTCAGACATGCATATAGTGATTTTAACCTTTTTTTTCACTGTTTTGAGATTATAAAATAATTACATCGTTTCCCTCCCCCCAAACTCTCTGATATGTGACCCCAGTTGTCTACATGGTCACTTTTTTATTGAAATTAGATTCTTCCTCACATATAATATCCTGATTATAGTTTGCCCTCTCTGCTCAGCTCAGTACCTCCCCTGCTCCCCTCCCATCTGGATCCACTCCCTTCTGTCTCTCATTAGAACAGGGCAGGCTTCTAAGAAGTAATCATAAAATATAATAGTAAATTATAAGATAAAACAAAGCCTATCATGTTGAAGTTGGGGAAGATCCATCAACAGAAGGAAAAGAGCCTGAAAGAAGGCACAAGAGTCAGAGACTAGCTTGTTCACACACTCAGGAATACCATAAAAAAACTAAACCAGAAGCCATGGCATATATGTAATAACATATATGCAGAGGACCTGGTGCAGACTGGTGTAGGTGTTGTACATGCTGCTCTATTCTTTATGAGTTCATTCGAGCTTTGCTCATGTTGATACAGAGAGCCTTGTTCTCTTGGTGTCCTCTATCCCCCTAGCTCTTACAATCTTTCTACCTCCTTTTCCTCGGGGTTCCCTGAGCTCTGAGTGGAGGGATTTGAGGGAGACCTCCTGTTGATGGCTGTGTTCCAAAGTCTCTTGCTCTCTGTGTCTGGCCGTGGGTCTCTGTATCTGTTCCCGTCTGCTGCAGAAGGAAGCTTCTGCGATGATGGCTGAACCAGGCACAGATCTATGAGCACAGCGGACTATCACTAAAGGTTTTGTGGCTGGCTGGATGTTTACATTTCTATTTTGGTAGCATACAGAGTATATTACTGTATGAAAGATGTTACAGCTAGATCTTATAAAGGTCTTTTTTCAGTCAGGGTTCTCTCAATTTCAGACGACTTCAGCTAATGTCAAATGGATGTAAAAGTACCCAGCACCCATGACTCTCAATTCCATGTCCACTGCTTGGTATTTTGCCGTCTAGGAGGGTCTGGACTCTATAAGGTAGGCTCTGCCAGCCAACAGTTACAAATCTACTTCTGGAAGATTCCTGGGGCTAGTTTTTCACCAAACACACATCCACACTCTTGTGACTTCTTCCTGCATACAGGGACACTCAGCCCTAGCTGAGAGTGCTGGAGGTGACTTTAGACACATCTTCTGTTTAACTCAACATTGTGCCTGAATATCCTGCCTGATGCCTAACACTTCAATGACCCTTCCTATCTCCTTTTTAACGCAGGTGTGTGTACTTGTATGTGTGAGCAAGTGTGTTCATGGGTCACATGTGTGTGTATGGTGAATGGCCAGGAACAGCCTCGGGTGTCATTGTCAGGAATGCTGTCTCTCCTTTGAACCAGAGTCTCTCACTGGCCTGGAACTCAGTCTGGTTAGACTAACCATTGAGCCCTGGGGATCACGTGTTTCTGACTCCGCAGCACTGGTATTATAAGCATATGCCACCGTGCCCAGGATTTTCAGGTGGGTTCTTAGGATGAAACTTAGGTCTTTGCAGTTGATTTACTGACTGAGCCATTTTACTGGTTGGTCTCCTCCTTCACTAGAGACAGACATTCTGTAGTCTTCCACAAGAGCCCCCTGAGCCTAGGCGTCTCTTCTCTGTGCCCTTTGAAGCCTCTTAGGAGTCAGCACCCTGCTGAATCCCAAGAAACCCCAACTTCAGGTCACCCTCTCTCTGAGCCCTGCAGATGAGCGTGGGCTCTGTTCCTGGGATCAGTGGCGTCTTCTCCAAGGCAGAAACTGCAAGTGTAGCCATTAGTCCTGGGAAAGCCCCTCCCGCACTCCTCATTTCTTTGAGTCACATCCCGCCCCCTGCCCTGTGGGATGGGGCCCGATCCACATGACAGGACAGGTGACCTCAGCACTGGCTCCTCAGAACCATGTTCCTGTCACACTAATGAGGGAAAGAAGTATGTGTGCAGCGAAAGCCCAGCTAATGTGTCCGCGGAGCAGCCTCTGTAAATGGACCTGCTTGCCTCTCCTTATTCTATTTACTCAAAAAAAAAAATCCCCCTTAAAAAATTAAGATTTGGAGGGAATTTGTCAAAAGGCCATTACCTGCAGACGTTCCACCAGCTGCCTCCCTGAGCACTTGTGCATAATTAATCAGCAGCCCGGCTCTCACAGTCCCAGTGTAAAAGTTAAAAACCCGTTTTACTGTGCTCTGTATTTTACACTCAGCATCACTGTCAGGCAGGTTTCAAGGGAGACAGGTATTTGCATGTGGTGCCAAGCTGGAGTTTCCATAGCAACAGGCTTTCTCCTTCCTCTTGCTGAACTCCTAGAATGGACTTCATTCCACTCTCAGACTCGCCCAAAATATTGTGGCTAAGAGACTCTGTGAGTGGCTTCTGAAGTCTTCGAGAAACCACAGCTACTCCATTCCTATGCCTGTCTGTAGATGTGGCAGTGTGAGCCGCCCACCAGTCACTGCCAGCAGCAACAGCAGGACCATTATCATCACCACCACCATCAACACCATCATCCTGAGCATTACCACTATTACGGTCACAGTCACCACCACCATCATCACAAACATCATCATCACTGCCTCCACTGTTACCCTCTCTATTGTCATAACCATCCCCATCACCCCCCACTATCATCACAACTACCACTCCACCATCGTCACCACCACCATCACCACTGTCACCAGCAGCAGCACTAACCACTACAGATGTTTTGCAGTCACAGATTTGAATGAAGCAAAGAAAAGGAACAAGGAAGGAGAAAGGGAAAAGGAGGAGGAAGAGAAATAAGGTGGAAAGGGGGAAGAAACGGTGCCTTAGTTCCTTTTACCTACCAAACAAAGAGATAATAGTCCTTCTAGTGACCCAGGCTCCTAGACTACTGGAGGGACCAGGTCACAAGGGAGCCAGTGTGTGAGGCTGACAGGAGCTGTTTTCATAAGAGAAGCCATCGGGGCTGTGTTCTTCTGAAAAGCATAACACTGGAGCCTTTGACGATAAGAGAAGTGTATGGTCTGAATCTCACACATAGGATGTGCCGAGGCAGAGCCACCAGGATAGGGTCCCTAGAAGCCAAATCTCTGCAACACCCTCAGGGGCCACCAGAGATGCCTGATGGCCAAGCCCGGCCACAGAGGCTTCTAACCTTGGGGCTTTGAGCCTGGATAGCTGCAACCAGCCATGAATGCAGAGAGGTTCTACTCTAGACTGCTAGGACCTCAGTTCTAGGAAATACCAGGATGAGCAAAGAGCAAACAGGAAAGACAACGGAGTGGATTTCCCTCCAATCTTCATGGGAAATGGCCAGGAAAAAATGTGATTTAGAAATACAGCTTTAAAACTGTACCTCATGAGCCATGAGCTGGCCCCAGTTATTGTGCAGGGCAATGCAGGGAGCAAATGCAATGCAGGTGCAGCAGCAAGTAAGCCAATGCATCTGAGCAGTGGATGGGAAGTTGATTCCCTCCCCCTTTGCAAAAGTACTCACAGTCTCCAGAAACATCCACCAAGCCACATGCCCACCGGGGTGCCTAGCATGGAGACTGTGCCCCGCCCCCACTTGATCAGGTGAAACAGAACTCCATGAGGTGGAGCGACCAGCCCAGTGCTGCACAGGATGCGGTAGGCACCTGGGTGCTGTCTCCTCTCTGTGCCAGAGAGGTAATTTAAAATTTGGTCAACTGAAAAGGTCATGCAGAAGCCATGGCAGAGTGGTTGAAAACTTAGACATCAAGGTTCCTGGGCTCAAGGCCCAGATTTGTTGATAGCCACGAAAAGCTGAAGGTACTGCTGCTCCTCTGCTTCCTTCTAAGAAAGCAAATATTGGTGTCTCCTCCTAGAGAGACAGGTGATTGGGTAAGATGGGCTTTGGAACCATTCTGCAGGGACTCTGAGCAGATCCAGTTCCCTTCTCTGTAACCCTCAAAGAAAATGATAGAGAACACTGGGCATGTGGTGCTGATACAGGGTGGAACTGCTGGACCTGTTTCCACAACTGACGTGAGGAGAGGGAAGTTTCCTTTTTCTGCCCTGCAGTCTGGACAAATCTCTCCCATCATGGTTCTGCAGCTGTTTATAAAATAATCACTCAGAGGCTTATATTAATTGCAAACTGTATGGCCTATGGCTTTAGCTTCTTGCTAGCTAGCTCTTTAATCTTAAATTGATCCATTTCTCTAAATCTGTATGTTGCCACTTGGCCATGGCATTACCGGTCTGCTGACATCTTGTTGTTCCTTCTGTGGTGGGCTGGTGTCTCCCCCTCTTCAACCTTCTTTTCTCTGCTTGGATTTCCTGCCTGGCTGTGAGCTTTCTTGCCATAGGCCAAAACAGCTTTATTTATTATCCAATGGGAGCCACATATTCACAGCATACAGAAAGACATCCCACAGCAGAAGTGGGGCACACATGGGAGGTTCTCTCCTCCTCACACAGGGTTCCCGAGTCTTGAGAGCAGGCTTACCAAGGGTCCTGGGCTTCTGCAGTCCTTTGCTGCCTCTTGAGTGCCATGCCCATTTTCATATCCTCTGAGAAGTTCTGCCTCACTGGCTAGTTACAGACCCAGCCCAGTCCCAGGGCAGTGTGGGGTGGGGAGCATACGCACACATGCACCTGCTTCCACACAGCCCAGCTGGGCAGAGTACAGAGCTGGGGTTCACAGTGTGTCTGTTCCATACCTCTGCTCAGTCTCTTCACCTCTGCTCCACAGAGCTAGCATCTATGGGAGCTGGAACCTCAGAAGCCAGAATGCAAGTCAATATACTGTCTATCTCCTGAGCCAACCCATGGGCTCGGCTGACTTCTGTTCACTGGGTGATACGTCCATGGCATAGTCAAGATTTTGAAGAGCTGATAGAAACTTCTACATAAAAGTATTTTTGCTATGTCATTTTTCAACATACCTACCATCTTTAAAACTTAAACATCTTTCATCTATTTCCTGTGATGGTCAGATTGATGGACAGCTTGGCTAAACAGTGGTACCAACTGATCCACGCACAAGCTAATCTGAAGACCACGTGGAGGTGTGTGGCAGATGTCATTAGAATCACTTGATTCTAAGTTAAGCAGATTATCCTTAATGTGTTGGTTGGGTTTTTGTAAACTTGACACAAACTAGAGTCACCTCAGAAGAGAGAACCTCAATTGAGGAATTGCCTTTATAAGATTGGCTTGTAGACAAGTCTATGAAGCATTTCTTGGTTAATGATTGATGTGTGAGGATCCAGCCCACTGTGGGTGGTGCCATCTCTGGGCAGGTGGTACCGGGTACTATAAGTAAGCAGGCTGAGCAAGCCCCATGTGGGGACAGCCCCCTGACTGAGTTTCCAGCATGATCCTCCTGACAAGAACTGCCCATTTCCCAATAATGTTTACAGAAGTCACAGAAGCCAATCCTTCGAACAAACCTCTTAACAGATGTCTGCCCAACGTGTCTGTGTCTTTACATCACACATCTGTCTATATACATGGATTAAAATCTGTCTGTATAGATTTGTCTACAGCTGTAGAGATGCATCTCTCTAAACAAAGACAGAAGTACACTCTCCATCTGACTGGGAGGGGTGGCAGCAGATATAAAGATACATGGTTACAGATCTGGCTTCAGATGCTTGGATATTACCATAGATATGGAAAGATTTATCTATCCATTTAATGTCTCCATCCATCTCCATATTACAGAGGCTGGGAGCCAGAGCAGCCATATCACCGCCTCTGCCTTGGCACCACCTAAGCATGGACATCAGTGGACTTTGCACAGGAAGGCATATAGGCATAGAGGAGTACCTGGGTACAGACTGGGCCTCGACAGCCACACAGATGGCTCCATTAGCAAACTCTTCCCATCTCCAGAAGTTCAGAGGACCCACCCCTCGTTCACACACATGAGCCTCAAGGCTCCTGTGTTCTCAGGATGAACTCACTGTGGCTGGAGATGAGGTAGGATCTCAGATGAAATTCTGAGTCTTCTGTGGGTCCACAATGACTGTGACACACCCAGGTGACACTCTGCACCAGCCTGGATCTGTCTCTTTCCCACTGCGGATGTGCAGCCTGCAACAGCCCTTCTGAGTCCAGGCGTAGGGGCCACTTCTCAGATCTGTGACTGGTTCCTGTCAAGGCTCTTTCGCCAGAACATGCTGCAACTCAGTATTAATTGGGAGGCACAGGGCTGCCTGGTTGTCAGCAGTCTGTGAACCCCACAAGCAACAACTCCCTTCCATCTCATATCTTAGATATCTCATATCTAAGGCCGGTGTCTCTCTGACAACACATTTGGCCAGGAAAGGATTAGAATGCATGGTGGTCATTACTGTGAACTTTGGTCCCTTGATGTGTTTTACTATAACTAAGTGACAGAGGGAGCATTGGAATGCCTCCATAACCCAGGTGGTGATAGACTGGCTGGAGGCAAGCATCTGCTTGACCAATTACAGAATGCCACCAACAACAGAGACCAAATGCTGTTCCTCGAAGGCTTGGTGGCTCACACGGGAATGTCAGTCTGGCAGGGGTTGGGGGCTGCATCACTGGGAGATGACTTCCCAGGAAGGAGTTTGTATCATAATGTCTAGTGTGCCTGGTTTAATGACCTTTGAATTCACACCGCATTGTGTAACTCTGCCAATTGGTTCACCAGGAAACAGGTCCTGCTACTGAGGCCCAGGGAAGCCCTGTCTATCTTCAAAATGTTGGAGTGGAAATTTTGGTATGTCCTTCTTTTTTTTTTCAACTGATAGAAAATGAAGATTTGAAAACAGGACATCTGTCAAGGGAAGTGAGCATGGGGAAATGATCACACCCATTTTTCTCTGCCTGGGGTTGTGACTGGGGATAGTGTGTGGCCTGCTGGCCAGAGAGCACCTAAATGTGACAGGCATGGTGGGAAAAATATGGAACTCTGAAGCCTATAGACAACTTTTACTGGAAATATATGACTTGACCCTCACATCCGTCCTGTCGATGAGGAAGGGGAGGAAGTAGGCTTGATGTGCCTACCTGTTCAGTGCATCACAGGAGCCAAGGAGAGAGCTCATTCACTCACTTCGTCAGAATCCCACTAACATCCATGTGAGTTACCTTGACCGGCTCCCTGCTTACAGTGGGGAAGCTGAGGGTCGATGTGCTTAACCTGACCCCCTAAGGTATGCTGGGACCAGTCATAGAAGCATCTAGGAGGAAGGCACTACACGTAGGGTGGAGGATGGGCCTGCTCTGGAACACTCTGGACTCCTGAGGCTGAGAGTCACTGGGGAGTCTTGATTGGAGAACAGCCCATGAGATGACAGAGGCCTGAGGGTCAAGCTCTGAAGCTTCTGTCCCAAGGACCCTGGGTGCTGAGCTCTGGGGCCTCCTATCAGAGCCATGCTTAGGAACTTAGAAATGGCTTGTCTTGGAATCTGAGCTAGCTTGAACAAGACACCTTCCCCTTGCATTCAAAGCCCTCAGTGGGGCCAGACTTTCAAGTTAACTTATAATAAAGTCCAGGACAGAGGTCAGCTTTCCGCTCACCTCCCATGCTCAGAGGACTTAAACATGGAAGAACAGATCTTCTACATGTGGCCTGGCACCTAGAAAGACAGACATGCTCTGTCATATGAATGAATGAATGAATGAGTGAATGAATGAATGAATGGATGGATGAATAGGTCAAGATTCCTAGCAGGAGTTTCAAGATGTGTGAAATTCTGCACTCAGAGCTTGCCAGCATTGTGCTGTTTACACAAACAGGCCACACACTTGTCTTCCATTGTCCTCCAAAGACCACACGCATTCCACTTCTCCTCTCTTGTTCCTGTGTCAGCTCAGGGAAGCAGTCAGTCAGGCTTCTCTTTCACTGATGGGGAGACTGAATCTCAGAAAGGCTGTACAACTTTCCAGACCTGCTGACTTCAGGACCAGAGCCACATCCTGGCCCCAGCCCCATTCCTCTACTCCCGCCTGGTCACCAAGGTCAGAGCTAATACTGACACCAAGGGCAGAGCAAAGCCCAGGCAGCCAAAGCTGAGGGTTGTCAGCTGACACAGGAAATCTCTGTGCCCAAAGTGGGTGTGGTGGCTCTTGAGCTGGATCCTAATAGGGCACACAGTGTACAGAAGCCAGCTCAGGCAATGTCCCTGGCATGGGTTGTTTAGAGCATGAAGCTGTGTTTGTAACCTGCTAACACAGAAGTGAGCATGACCTTCAGGTTCCCTCTGGAGGACTCCGCTCTGACACAGGACTGAGGCTTGGGTTTTTATGTGAGAACAAGAGTATATGAAACCCATACGAGTGGCGGAAACCAGCAGAACAACAGGGCAGACTGAGCCAATGCCAGCCACCATTAGAAGTGTCTGAAAAGCAGGAGGAAGGAAGGCCACCCTATGACAGACCCTGCCCCACTCACGTTATAATGTCCCACTCACGTTATAACATATCACCTCCCTGAGGAGACACACACTGAGCCCAGGTCCATCCTCTCCCATCTCTGTGTCCATCCAGGTGACTTCCTCAACTCAGGAGTCCAGCTTAAGTGTTAGCTGCAGATTCTTCTCTGGCCTGTCTGATTCAGGGTAGACAGGTTCCCAGCAGCCAACATCTTCTGAGCCCTTCCCATGTTATCTGCCCCTCTCCAGTTGCTCTGATCTCCTTAAGCTTCTGGAAGCCAGGGAGCATGCCCAGGTGGAAGGTATCAGCTCTTTCTATAGATGACACGTGGAGGGGCTTAACACCTTGGCCTTGGGCCTCGGAGCCATGATGCAGACTGGTCAAACCACTCACCTGATTGCCACACTGAGAACAGCTACTCCAGGGACCATGGAATTGCTTAAAGCTAGGATTCTAGGAAAGACTAGTCTTAATCTCGCTCCACTTAAAGTGCAAGTCTGTGGAGGCCAGAGCTGGCTCATTGCCCTGCCTGTGTGCTGGAGCGTTGTGGTGCTCTGCAGGAGCTGATGGAGAAAGGCAGAACTAAGCTCAGAATGTGTGAGAGCTCCTTAGTTTCTCTTGGTTACAGTTCTGCCTTCAGCTGAATTCATCCCAACATTTCCCATCACAGGAGCCAATAAATTCCTATTTTTGCTTCAGACAGTTTGTGTCAAGTTCTGTTTCTTACAACAACAACAACAAAAATCTGTAATAGATCCAGTCTTCTCTCACTTTTCACAACTCGTATCAGGCGGGGAATCTACAGATAAAAGTGGCATTTTCAGAAAACCGAGAGAGATACCATAAACAAGGAGAGCATGTGAAAGCCCCATAGCACCCCAGCTGTCACCCAAGCAGAGCCAGGCAGCCCAGCCCCCACCTTGCAGCCCTGGAATGTGTGCTATGCCTTTGCCTCTAGAGTCTGCTTTGGACCACACCTGCTCACGCTGCAGGATGTGGGCTGTCTCTCCATTTCTGTTCCCTCATTGAAGTCTGTGACTTCACATGCTTTGGCTCTGTCTGACTTGGGGTGGGAATATCTAGTTTGATACATTTTAGAGACTCACTCTCTGGTGTCAGCAGGAGTTTAAAACGAGATATGAGACAGGATGACTGATTAGGTGGCATCTGTGTCCACCTCTGCTCTTCATTATATCTTATTTATTTATTTTGTGTGTCAGGGACAAGGATGAGAGAACAAGTCCCAGGAGTCAATTCTCTCTTCTACCGTGTGGATCCTGGGGTTCAAGTGTAAGTGCTCAGGAGTGGCAGCAAGAACCTTTACCCACTGGGTTATCTCACTGGCCCTTTTTTATTTGGTGTGTGTGTGTGTGTGTGTGTGTGTGTGTGGTGTACATGCTTGTGGGAGTCTGTTCTTTCTTTCTCTGCCATGTGGGCCTCCAGGATCTCTGGGAATCAAATAACTTAGGTCGTCAGGCTTGGCAGCAAGTGCCTTTACTTGCCAAGCTGTCTTGCTAGGCCATTAAAAAGTGTTTGTGTACAGCTATGGTGTATACCTACATAAATGAGATGTGACATGCCACAGCATAAGTGGAAGGCAGAAGACAACTTCTGGGAGCCATGCCTCTCTTTCCACCGTGGAATCCAGGGATTAAGCACAGCTTGACAAGCTTGCACACCGAGGACTTTCACTTCTTAAACCATTCCACTGGTCTGACTTTTATAAACAGTGAGTATCTTACTTGAAGACACTTTCTTTAAAAATTCATTTTATCTTATTTTTATGCATGTAGGGGTGTGTGTGTCATGTGCATATAGCCAGAAGACAGTGTCAAGTACCCTGGAGCTGAAGTTACAGGTGGTTGTAAACGGCCCAACATGGGTGCTGGGAATGGAACTCTGGTCCTCTGGAAGAACGGCAGTGTTCTTAACCCCTCAGCATCTCTCCAGCCACAGGGCCAGCCTTCTTAAGTGTGAAGAAAAACTTGGTAAGGTGAGGGAGCCCCAGCTTCAGGGATCCATACCCTCAGGACTTGCTGCGTCTTAAATCAGTCCTGCCTACTTACGGCCCTGACAACATGGTGCCGTATGAACGGCTCTGTCCCCAGCTGATTAATGTGTTTTAGAATTTCCCCCACCATCAACACGGATGAGTTGATTAGTGAATTAAAAATTTCCCTCTCCTTTCGGCAACCACTAAATCACATTTGTTTTAATTCATTGATTTAAATTAGGGATGGTTGCCCTCCGACAAGTCTCCATCTCACAGGGGGAAATCATTTGAAAAGTTATTTATCTTAATATCAATTAAGACTGGCTAATTAGACCCAACTTTAGCAGTTGGGCACACTGAACTTGAAGGGACTTGAGTCGTGACAGTGTTTAGGATTTGGGAAGTGTGCAGGGCTGGGGGAACAGGAAGTGGAAGAAGTAGGGAGTTTGAGGTGACCCTATATTCCATGCTGGTTTAGAAGCATGTGGTGATCAGTTTCCTCTCTCTCCTTCTCAGCCCCTACAGGGAGTCATTGCACTTCCCCTCTGGGTGGTACGTACAAGAAAAGATGTAACTGTAATCTGTCAGGCACACTGGATGGCATTTGGGGACTTCAGACACAGCTCCAGTTTTGATGCTTACAGGGGAACCAGTTCTGATACCAAGAACTCTCTCTCTGGGCTAAGATAAGAATGGGCACCTTTAGTGACATGGTACTCCCTTCTTCAAATGGGGGGGGGTCTCTTACCCCAGAGTCTAAGCTGCAGAAAATTGTGTAGTAACTGACCCCAGGGCCAAGGCAGGTCCGTGTGCCCATGAGTCTTTATCAGTAAGACCTATGCCACCAGGACCAGAGGCAGGCCACCTCACTGTGGCTGTGACACAATGGGCATGTGCTGTAGTGTTGGAAGCAGTCACCAGCCCCATTGTTGGTCTGTTGGTCTCAAGAACTCTATTTTTCTTTTACTTGTACTCCCCAATTCAATCTGGACGGCCACAAAGACAGGGAACAGAACAGAACAGCCGCACAGAACAGCCGCAAACTGTCCAAGGTCTATGTGTGGATGCTGTTCTCATGAACTCTTGAGCTTCAGGAAGTGGCTCCTGGAGGCGAGGCTGGTGCTAGGGTGGAGATGAGTGAGCCAGGCTTTTCCGCAGTCGCTCACAACATCAGGGGGCAAACATACTTTTTAGGGCTGAGTACTCAACAGTCTCATGTTCTCTGACTGGTTGTCGGTCTCTGTGTTAACTGCTAAGGATTGAGAGATGCGTTAATCTGCAGGGACAGTGACAAGTCATCGGGGTCAGTTTAATACTGTAGACGTAATTCTGAATTTAGCTGGATAATAACAGTAGCTTCTCTGCTGGTGCCTATGACTGGACTAATCAAAGGTTCTTGGCCTGATAATGATGCCAGGTATGGGTGATGGTGGGGACATGTCACCTACAGGTCCATGTCCCGTGATTCTGTCTCTGCTGCTTTGTACCCTGTCTTCCCTCTTTAAAAGGGCTTACCTAATTAGGTCAGACCCACCACCTTCAATGTGATGACGTACAAGCCAGAGGCTGAGACTCTCAGGGGCCGCTTTCAAATGCTGCCTGCCATGAAGTTCCACCACAGGCCAAATGCTGCCTGCCATGAAGTCCCACCACAGGCCAAGGGAACGAACTTGACCTGCTTGCTGTTGTCTGGTTTACATCCCCTCCCTACAGCCTCAAACCTGATCTTCTGCAGGTCAAACTCCCTTCTGGTAGCCCCTTTGGTGGTCCTAATATTAGGCAGACAGGAAGCGGGGTCAGGACACAAGTACTATGTGGTCACTTCGATCCCTGGGGGACAGCAGTGCTTCATCACAAGGCATCCCTGCTGTCTCCCACCCAGGGTATTCCAGGAGGGCCCTGCTTGGACAGATATGTGAGATCAGTTCTGTGTAGATTGGAGCCTCTAGGCTTTTCCTCTTCTGCATGGACACAGGAGCTCCCATCTCGGGGAGTCCTGGCAGCCTTCCTGCACCATCCACTCCACCTCCAGTGGAGGCAGCTTACCCTTCTGGTGTTGCTGATGTCCAAGGACAGAGCCTGGGCTTGAGCCAGCTTAAGGAGACTTGGTGCTCCTTGGCACAGTGCTCCAGCTGACACCTGCCACACCCATGGAATCAAGGTCCATGTGGCCTGCACAGGCTCAAGTTCAGGAGAAAATGGGTGGGTGAATCTGAGAAGCCTAAGAAGGCCGGCACGGCTCCAGGCCTGGTTTCCACTCCCTCTTCCAGGCAGCTGGCAGACAGGGCTCCCAGTGTGAGGGGGGAAGGAGGCAGCTGGGGATGAGAGGCGTCTTTTCTCTTCCTCCATTAAAAATGACACCTCTCGTTTATTTTGAAGGGAATAGCAGCTGTCTTGAGGGCTCCTAGCCTGACACCTCGAAATTTTTCTCTGTTAAGAATTTGAAAAATATGCAAATATTCTTCATAGAACCAGAAACACTTCTGTCTTAAACGGGTTGGTTCTGATGAAGACAGATCTCGTCCCAAGGTCTCGGCTTCCCAGTGCCCTGAGTCTGCTGTCATCTCCCCATGAAATGAGCTTCTGCCGAGGGAGATGGCGGGTGGCAGAGGCTTATTACTACAAATTGCTCCCACGCCAGCTCTTTCACAACATTACCTTTTTAGGGGAGCTCGGCACCCCAGGGGAGCTGCTCTTTGAATCCAGAGCTGAGCACCCTGTGTGGCACTCAGCAGGTTCAGGCCTGAGGACTAATGCACTCAATGGCTCCTAAGCCCTAGAAGGTAACTTCGTGACCAGCACAAACCACAGTGCTGAGCAAGGAGTCTGGGACTGCTGACCTCACTGCTGCAAAGGACCCATGTCTACCCTTGATCTGGGCCTGGGACCACCGACCTCATCACTTCAGAGGGCCTACATCCTACCCTTGGTCTGGTCTGGGCCTGAGACAGCCGTCCCTATGACTTCGGATCACGAGCACTCATGGCTTGCAGAAGCCTCAGCTCATCTCCATCTTCATCTTCACAGCCTCTCCAGGTTCAGGTCTGTGTGTGTCTTTGTACCTACCAGTTTTCACCTTTTGGTAAAGATATGGTCACAGTGGATTAGAGCCAGCCGTATGGCCACATCCTAGCTTGATGCCCCGATTCCATTTCTGTCGCTGTGATAAAAACACTCTGACAAAAAGCAACTTGGGTAGAAAGAGGTTATTTAATTTTACAGTTGCAAAGCCGTTGAGACAGGAACTCAAGGCAAGTAGTCACATCATATTCAAGAGCAGAGAGGGACGGACGCATGCATGTCTGTGATTGCTCCCCTCTCTCTCTTTGCTTAAAGGGTCCAGGACACCCTGCCTAGGGAATGGTGCCATCTACAAGGGGAAGATCCTCCCACACCAATTGACATAGCCAAGACAATCCCCAACAGACATGTTCAACCCCTCACTGAGATTCTCTTCCCAGGTGACTCCATATTGTATTGACAATTAAAACTAGCTTTTGCACTTGATGACCTCTGTCATGGTCCTTTATCCAAATAAGGTCACATACCCAAACCTGGGGACTAAGACTTGAACAGATGTTTTGGGGAGATACAATTCAACCCATGACATCTCCCAGCTGTGAGAACCATTCATGGGTTGGCACACATCTGGGGCAGATCCTAGGACAGCAAAGCCAGAAGGACAGAAGCTCTACCCCACCCAGCTGAGAGCTGTAGAAACACACACAAATGGAGAGATGGGGATAGCCATAACCAAATCAGTCACTGTGACCCTTGGGGTGGACAGCAGAGACTCTGCTGCGGTTACTCTGTGGGAAGAAGGAGCCTGTGGGAAATGTCCTTAGAGAGGCTCCCCCACTCAGGTTACCATGGGTCTAGAAGATATGGCACATTCCCTTATACCAGCTGCTTCTGTGTTTCAGGATTTGCATTCAAAACTTCAGGGCTATGGGACTACGACGATGACTCAGCAGTTAAGAGCACTTTGATTCCCAGCATCCACGTGAGAAGCACTCAACGACTTTAAATCCAGATCCAGGGAGATATAACACCTCTCCAGGCACATACATTCACATGCACATACCTACATATGACACACACACACATACATACATGTAATTAAATATAAAACAAACTCAAAGCAATCTCCAGGATACCCCAAAATATCAATTAAGAAACTGAAACTCAACAGTGACCCCACACATCCCAAGATTAAGCAGCTACTTACCTTCCTACTTTCTCAACAACAGGACAGCCCTGTGCCAAGACCATGGCTTGCTGGCAAATTAAGAGTCCTTGGGGAAGATCCTCAGCTGATCGCAGTATTGAACCAAGCTGTTCTCCGAAGTCGCTCTGCAGAGTATTTCCAAGTAAATAAGATGACTGGGAAATTAGGAGAGGGAAAGGGAGGTTCAGAGATGCCACACACAAGCAGAGGACTCATGAGACAAATCAATGCCGACATTGTGTGTCGCTCATCTCCTCCCAAAAGGATTCAACAAGCGAAAGCGATGATTAGATCCAGTTGGCGCTATATATCAGACTTGTGAAGTGTTTGTGAGTGGCTTGTGGAATTTTTACTGGCAGATTATTTAAATTGGCTGGGATTGGAACATTGTCACAGAGATTGAAAGCTGGATCATTGCCTGTAAACAGAAAGTGTGATAAATGACAGGGGAAGGGCATTTGACAGCTCTCTGGGATTTGTAGGATTTGTAGAAGTTCCTTGTTTTAATTAACTCCTCTACTAATAATTAAAGTAAGTAGGTGTACCTGAGAAAGGGGCCATGGTACGAACACTTGAAAACATATATGGAGTCCAAAGGCCAAGGAAACAGCACAACCACGTCAGATGCAACAACCTCATCAACAACCACAACACCAACAACCAACATCCTGACAAACACTACTGTGATATCATCAGATACCACAATCTAAAAAAAATCATGTTAACAGCCACAGCACCAACAACCATCATTATGACAATCACCATCAAAGCAGCATAATATACCATAATCATGATATCTACAAAAGCCACAATAACAAGCACATCAGCAACCATCCTAACAACCACCAGAATACCATCGGATACCACAACAATGAAATCTTCTTCCTCAGCTATATCATCAATAGCCACAATACCATCCACAAAAAATAACACTGTTGACAGCCATCATCATGACAGCATCATATAATACAACTGTTGTGCCCTGGGCATGAGACCCCCCCCCCCAAAGAGACCACCAGAGACACGAACTCACTGAAATGCAAAAACAAGCTTTATTGAAACAGTTCAAGCTGTACAGGGACCTCGGTCGAGCACCTCGACACAGCGGAGGCTAAAAGAGGTGCCCACCCCTCTGCAAGCTCAGTTTTTAAAGGCAAAAACCATAAGGTTACATCATTTGGGGATGCTAGTACAAGTACAATTCTGATTGACTCAAGTTTTAGGGGCTTTTCAGAATTTCTATGTTATCTTACTTTGTAGTTTTAACTGGTTGTTTGTTACCAGATAGTCCTTCAAACATCCTGACTTTGTACTTTGACCATCTCTGGCATTGGGGCATTCTATTGTTAATCAGTTGCTACCAGATGGATCTTCAAACATCCTGACTTTGTCCTGGAACCTATGTCAGCAGCTGTGAGAATTTTGAAACTCAGGCCTGTTTCAAGCTGGGGTGAGGGCCTTGCTTGAAATGGGGGTGCTTTGGTTCTTCAACAACCAAAAAATCTACAAGAACCATGATAACATCATGAACTACCATCACCATGACAACTACCACAACACCATCACATACTACAACCACAATTTCTACCTCCTCAGCCATGACGTCACCAATGTTGTTATTGCGGTTGCTGGTGATGTCTTGGTCCATGGATGTGTTTATGAGGGATTTTCTTAATGGAGTTCATTGAGGTGGGAAGAGCCATCCTGTATGTGGACAGTACTATTTCATGGCTGGACCCTGGGCTGAACAAAACCCAGAGGGTGAGCTGAGCACTGGTGAGCATGCATGCACTCTTCTCTCCCTGCTCTTGCCTGGGTGTGACTCATTGCTTTGGGTCCTTGCCTTGACTTCTTTGCAGTGATGAGCTGTAACCCGGAGTTGTGAGCTGAATCAAATCCTTATCCCCTTAGCTGCTTTTGTCAGTGTATTTAATCATAGCAAAAAGATAGAGACTAAGACGCCTTCCCTTGAGGCATCTCATTTTATCTCACACACACCACATCATGTCTACAGATACGACTGTAAATCAAGGATTCTCCCCCAAACTTCACTTAGAGGACACAGTTTGCCTTGTTGAACTTGCACCCTATCCCCTCCCCGCCCCCACAACCCACTCTAAGCCACACTGGACCATCTCCCTTGGTTTTAAGATATGTTATGGACTTGTCTAAATGGAAAAGGGGTATTACAATGGGTTGCTAAGGGGAGTAGAATTCCATTTCTTAGAGCAGGTTTGTGGGCAGCCTGATGCAGATGGGGGCCCCATGCTGCCAGAAAGATTTAGGTACATTGTTTGGAGAGGGATGTGTGTACATAGCATGTGAAGTGAAGGTCCCAGGTGATTGAGTTTACTGTTGTAAGAGTGATGTGTATGTGGTCCAAGCCAAGTGGGATCTCAGGTTGCTAAGCCACCCCCTCTGCTTGCCTACCTCATTCCCACCACAGTCATCCATATTTGGCTTCAGGATAAACTATTTCATATTTCCTTTGAGGTAAGAGCTGTTTTTGCATTGACAAACAATGGTGGTGAAGGCATCTTCTGCCCCAGCGGATGCCCTAGAAAGCTTTGGGGGTTCCTGCTGGTTCCCAGTGAGGTCCTCCACACTTTATGCTGAGACCAAAGAGTGCTCCAAATTTATTATTTGCATTAATAAATTACAAAAAAGCATCTCCCTCCTATGCAGGCATGGTCCTTCACGCTTGCCCACAGCCAGCAGAGCTAAAGTCTGGTGACTGTCTTTTATTAGGGAGTTAGTTTTGGCCTCATGCAGGCTGGTGGGAGGTGATGACTGTGGCTTCCTGGCATGTGAGCACAAACTTTGCCCATGTCACCTTTTCTGAAGAGGGATCCATGACTTTTCTCAAGTTCAGCAAGCCTCAAATTCTCCATGTCCCTGCTCAGCTGCCTTCCCTGGGGCTGGAGTTTCCCATTAGGGCCTTAAGTTCCTATTATCATGCAAATATGTTAATATAATAACATTTCTCTCCATCAGGAGCCATTATTAGGAGTTCCTATACAAGCTCTGCATTAGGAATGAGACAGCTGGAGGCCCTGGGGAAACGCCTGACTTCTGAGGAGGAAGAACATTCTGCAATCTCCTCTTAATCCTGGCTACAGGCCCTTCCTTACCTGGGGAGGGGGTCACATCTTTCTCAAAGGTTGGTTTTCAAGTCCACAAAATGGGAGGATTAGCCTCTGTGGTCAGCATCCCCACCTCTGCCTAGCTCTGGGTAGTTATAAAATGCTGTGCCATTAAAGGTAACTTGGCAGATGTTAACATTCCTGAAGAACAGAATCACATGGGTGTTCACCTGTGTTTGCAGCCATCTTTGGCTGGCCTCAAGCTTGTGCCCATCATGATCAGACCTGGTGAATCACTGACTAGAGCCCTGTGTGTGATCCACCATCTTCTCTTCACCCACCTGTGATGAACATCTGCACCTCTTCCACTTTGGGAAGATACTCTGAATAAAGTGAACAGGTCTCTGCCGACCTCTGCTCTCACCTCTCATAGGCAAATCTTACCAGTGGTGCTGTGGGATGTTCTGTACGTCAAATATGTTGCTCTGATTGGTTAGTAAATAAAACACTGATTGGCCAGTAGCCAGGCAGGAAGGATAGGCGGAACAAGCAGAGAAGAGAATTCTGGGAAGTGGAAGGCTGAGTCAGAGAGACACTGCCAGCCGCCACCATGACAAAAAGCATGTGAAGATGCCGATAAGCCACGAGCCACATAGCAAGGTATAGATTCATAGAAATGGATTAATTTAAGATATAAAAACAGTTAGCAAGAAGCCTGCCACGGCCATACAGTTTGTAACCAATATAAGTCTCTGTGCTTACTTGGTTGTGTCTGAGCGGTTGTGGGACTGGCAGGTGAGAGAGATTTGTCCTGACTGTGGGCCAGGCAGGAAAACTCTACACAGTGGCTATTAGAGTGGAAGACAGACAGTACAAAGCCTGTGTTCAACATGCTAAGAAACTGCTGAGTGTATTTCCCAAGGAAACTGATGATGACGGGCATCGTGGTTGTGTTACGTACTATGTCAATGCGAAAATACAGCTCTCACTTCAAAGGGGGTAATGGATGGTTTATTCTGGAGCCAGTATGAGGAACACATATTTGTTTTTTCCAAAACATTGTGTCCCATCATGGAAGTGGCTACATGAGATTTTATTAAGGAACAGAGAAAGTCATAAATCAAAATGTTTAATGAAAACATTGATGGGGGCCACAGGCAGGCAGGTTACAGTAAAGGGAGTGTGGAGATGTTGCTACAGGTTTTAAATAACATCTGGTGATGCTTTTAGCTACCAAGGAGAGCTTTAAACAAGGAGTGCAACCAGCACAAGAGAGATGTGTGATGCAGTGAGCGAAGCTGGAAGAAAAGAGCCATCTAAGCCCTCTGACACTGAGCAAAGAACAGGATTTAGAGTTGGCCTTGCTTGGTTTCTGTCTGGCTTTGGTCTAGAATTTCCTCACTGTGCTCCTATTCCTCCACTTTGTAATGCTAGTGTACATTATATGTTGGAAGTATGTGGTTTGCGTTTTGATTTACAGGGGATTACAATGAAGAGAGTCTCTTGAGTATTCAAAGAGACTCTGGACCTTAACACTGTGTTGAAACTGTGGAAGAACATGGGGACTTCTAAAGTTAGACTAGATGCATTTTACGTTATGATACAGCTACAAGCTTATGGAGGACACAGAGTAAAACATGATGGTTTGAATGAGGATGGCCCCCATAAGCCCATATATTTGAATACTTGGTCCCTAGTTGGTGGAACTGATTTAGAAGGATTAGAAGGTGTGGCCTTGTTAAAGGAGGTGTGTCACTTGAGGTGGCCTTTGAGGTTTCAATAGCCCATGACATCCCAGTTAGCTCTCCTGCTTACTGCCTTGGGCTCATGGACCAGATGTAAGCACTCAGCTACTTCTCTAGTGCCTGCCTGCCTGCCTGCTGCCATGCTCCCTGCTGTGGTCATAGACTAGCCCTCTGGAACTGTAAGAAGTCCCCAATTCTTTCTTCTGTCAAAGTGTCTCTGCACAGTAATAGAAAAGTAACTTAGATAATTAGTATCACAATATAAAACACAGTCCAAACTTTAAAAGTCACACAATCTTTAAAAACATTGTGGTGATTTGAATAGGGATGGCCCCTATAAACTCATGTGTTTGAATGCTTGACCTACAGGGAGTAGTACTATTAGGAGGTGTGGCTTTGTTGGAGTAGGTGTGGACTTGTTGGAGGAAGTGTGTCACTGTGGAGGTGGGTTTTGAGGTATCCTTTGATCAAGCTATGTTCAGTATGACACACAGTTCACTTCCTGTTGCCTGCAGATGAAGATGAAGATCTCTTGGTTCTTTCTCCTGCACCATGTCTGCCTGCATGCTGCCATGCTTCTTGCCATGGTGATAATGGACTAAACCTTTGAAACTGTAAGCCACTCCAATTAAACATTTTCCTTTATAAGAATTGCTGTGGTTCTGGTGTCTCTTCACAGCAATAGAAACTCTGATTAAGGCAGAAGTTGGTACCAGGGACTGGAATATTGCTGTGATAGGCTTGACTGTGCTTTTGTTTGGAGAAATGTAGACTTTGGGAGTTTGGGTTAGGGCAGCAGTGGAATGTTTTAAGTGCTACTTAGTGGGCTATACTAGTAGGAGCATGGAAGACAGTGGTGCTGATTTGAACTGTGAAGGCCTGGCTCGAGAGGTTTCAGAAAAGAATTTTAGTATTTTTCCTAGAGATTGCTCTTATAATAGTTTGGAGAATAATGTGGTTGCTTTTTTTGCCCTTGTCTGAAAAGTTTGTCTGAGGCTAAAGTGAAGAGTTTTGGATTAATTCCACTGGCAGAGAAAATCTTAAAACAGCCTGGTATAGACTCTGTCACATTGTTATTAGTGGTAACTCTAATGAAGATTTATAATGAAAAGGAACAAGCTTATCAAAGAAAAATACAAAATGTACAATTTGAGAAGAAAAGGAGCACCGGGAAGTAGAATGGAGCTAAGTCCTGTTTTCAAGGAGATAAACAGATTAAGAAATGGAATAAAGGGAGTGGTGACCTCAGGACAAGATCCCACCCAAATAAGTTTCCAACTTGTGAAAAGAAATTTAAAGCATAGTTTAGAGCCAGGTAATTGTGCATGCCTTTAATCTCAGCACCCCAGAGGCAGAGGCTGATAGATCTCTGAGTCTGAGGCCAGCATAGTCTACAGATCCAGTTCCAGGACAACCAAGCTTAGACAATGAAGGAAGAAAAGAGAAAGCTGATGAAGTTGTAATTGAATGAGGGGGCCATGTGCCAGGCCCAGCAAGTAGCAGAACTTGGTAGCTTTAGCCACATGGTTCTGGCTTTACAGTCAAGGATAGAAGAAAGGGACCATGGAATTTTCCTTTGTGACTAAGTAAAGCCACTGAGGCCAGGAATGTGTTGAGGTATCCCTGAATGGAAGCCTAGAGAGGTCATTGGTGAAGCTGTAAAGGTGAAGCCTAGATTGCTTGGAGATCACAAGATGTTGGAGATGCCAGAGTTGTAGAATACTTGCTGAGGAGAGCTGCAAATGGGGAGTGGAAAAAGCCCAAGAGAAAGAAGTGTGTTGTAGTCAACAAATCTGAATGGAGTTGGAGATCTGAAGAATGCTTTGACATCAGACATGGAGATGCAGTTCGGAGTTTGCCCAGCTGGTTTTTGGTCTTGCTTTAGTCCAATATTTCCTCACTATGCTCCCTTCCCTATATATTGGAATGAAAAAGCATTTCCTGTGCCATTATATATTAGCAGTATGTGATTTGTTTTTTTTTTTAATTTTTATTTTACTGGGAATTACAGTTCAGAGATTGCATGAGTCTCTGAAGAGACTTTGAACTTTGGACTTTTAAATAAGTTTGAGACTATTATAAACTATGGGTATTTGAAATTGGATTTAATGAATTTCTACATTATGGTATGGCTGCAAGCCTATGGGGCCAGGGAGTGGAATGTAGAGGTTTGAATTGGTATGGTCCCCATAGACCCATCTATGTGAATTCTTGGCCCATAGAGAGTGGCACTATTAGAAGGTGTGGCTCTGTTGGCGTAGGCATGCCATTGTGTGGGTGGGCTTTGAGGTCTCCTTGCTCAAATTATTTCCAGTGTGGCACACAGTTTACTTCCTGCTGCCTACGGAACAAGATGTAGAACTCTCAGTTCTTTCTCCAGCACCATGTCTGCCTGCATGCTGCCGTGTCATACCATGATGATAATGGACTAAACTACTAAAACTGTAAGCCACCCCAATTAAATATTTTCCTTTACAAGAGTTGCTATGGTCATGGTGTTCTTTATAGCAATAGAAACCCTAACAAAGACAAACTTCAATACTTTAAAAGTCCACCATCTCTTTAGAAATCCAAAGTCTCTTTCTTAACTTTGAACACCTGCGAAGTCCAAAAGAAGTTAAATACTTTCTTACTCCAAGAGGGAAGAATTGGGACACAGTTACAATTGGATCAAAGTAAATCCAAAGTCCAACACTGTAAATCAAATTCTATACTTCAATTTCCCTTTGGCCATTTGAAGCACACAATGGGTATGATAGATTCTAGCTGGTCCCCCTTCATGCTTGCCACTATCTTTGAAGGTCACCCTACAATCCTGGCATCTCCAATAAGCTGGATTCTCTGCTGTGATGATAGCTCTACATTTGCCAATGGCCTTCTAGCTCCTCTGTGGGATCCCAACCCTGCCACATTGTACCAAGTCTCAGCTGTTCTCTATGACCCTTTCATGCCCTCAAAACCATGTCACGTCACCAAAGATCAGCTACCAACGTGAGAAGCAGCCTTCCCCCTAACCCACTGCTGGACCGCAGTTTCTCTGTGATGTCCCTGAGGAAATATTTCCCAGAAGATTTCACCTCAATGATGCTTATCTCTTATTAACCACAACTAATTTTCAGCCCCAGCTGACCAGCATCAGTTGTCCCAGTAAAGAAAAGATTACACGCCAGTGGTGCTGGTCTCTTGTTAAAGATAGCTAACTCTTCGGCCACAGCTGACCAGAAACCACAGATTTTTAATTCAATGTATCACAAACAGCCTGGGTAGAATCTTTGAGGGCCTGGAAAACTTCCCCCTGAAAGCCGCAATGCACTCCCCCACCATCTGTAATGCTGTCAGCATTCTTACCTTCCAAGCTTCCACAGAGCAGCTTTAAGCATTCAATGGCTTTTCCACCCCAAGTTCCAAAATCCTTCCACAAACCTCGGTAAAAACAATATGGTCAGGTCCATCAGGACACAGCTGGTACCAATTTCTATTTGAGTTTCTCTGTTGTTGTGATAAAACACTGGTCAAAAGAAACGTGGGAGAAGAGGGGGTTTATTTGGCTGACAAATTACATACCATCGTCCTGGGAAGCCAAGGCAGAACTCATGGCAGGAACCTGGAGGTAGGAACTGAAGCAGAGGCTGCAGAGGGATGCTGCTTACTGGCTTGCTCCCAGTCTTAGTCAGTGTTCTATTGCTGTGAAGAGACACCATGACCTTGGCAACTCTTACAAAGGAAAGCATTTAATTGGAGCTTGCTTATAGTTTCAGAGGTTTAGTATATTATCCTCATAGCAGGAAGCACGGTAATACAAGGGCAGACATGGTAGCTGAGAATTCTACATCCAGATCTGAAGGCAGCAGGAAGAAGAGAGAGTCACTGTGTCTGGCTTGGGCTTTTGAAACCTCAAAGCCCACCCTCAGTGACACACTTCCTCCAAAAAGGCCACATCTACTCCAAAAATACCACACCTCCTAATCTATTCAAACAGTGCCACTCCCTCATGACTAAGCATTCAAATACATGAGCCTATGGGGGCCATTCTTATTCAAACCACCACATGCCCCATGGCTTGATCAGCTACCTTCCTTACACAACCCAGGGTCACTTGCCTGGAGGTATTACTGCCACAGTAGGCTGAGCCCTCCCACATCCACTAGCAATCAAAAAAATGCCCACAGACTCCGATACAGACCAGTCCAGTAGAGGCAATTCCTCAGTTGAGGCTCCTTCTCTCTGAGTGTCTCAGGCATGTATCATGTTGACAAAGACCAACCAGCATGCCCTACAATCCACTGTGACGATCACAGGAATAACATGAATGGGCACATGAATGACATGATTACACACCCTTTTGAACCTGCGTTGTTAAACACAAAAATGACACAAGTAGACCCTCATAGCCCACTGTGATGCACACAGTAATGACACAAATGTCCTTGTTCCTCTGTTCCTGTTCATATATATAGGTGTGTGTGTGTGTGTGTGTGTGTGTGTGTGCGTATGTGTTTAAAGATATTTTATATTTTTTGTGTGTATGTATTATATATTTAAAGCTTTTATATATTTTTGTGTACATGTATATGTGTGTGCGTGTGCGTGTGCGTGTGTGCGTGTGTGCGTGTGTGCGTGTGTGCGTGTGTGCGTGTGTGTGTGTGTGTGTGTGTGTGTGTGTGTGTGTGTGTGTGTGTAACTGGCACATCAGTGCAGGTACCTGTGAAGCCTGGAAGAGTGTTGGGTCCCCTGGAGCTAGAGTTTCACATGTTGTGAGTCACCCAGTGTGGGTGCTGGGTACTGAGCTCTGGTCCTCTGAAAGAGCCACCTAAAGTCTTGTGATTCATCACTCCAGCCTCCTTACCTCCCTTACTCTGGACTAGTTTGATCCACTTTACCTACAGCTCAGCCCTACCTCTCTAAGTTTGTTGTTTATCTGCAGCTCACCATACAAGCATTTCAACTAATTCTGACCTGACTTCAATATTATGACATTTCATGTATAATTTAGTACCTTTACAGTAATGAATTGTATTTATTCCTCAGATCCTTCATGCCAATGTTGTATTCTACTTTGATATTTGCTGAGACTCCACAGGGATGTTTTCTTTGTTACCCTTGGTTTTGCTTTGCCTGATTGACTTCTTGGGCAGGGGCTTGCTCTGTAGCCCAGGCTGGCTTCGAACTTGCTGTCCTTGAGCCTGTACTTTCTGAATGCTGGGAATTATACATGTGGATGACTCTTCCTTGTCCTATATTTTTATTTAACTGCTAAATTATATTTTGAAAAATGAATATGAAAGAAATTATATCTGTTGACAGCTTTCCAGTTGTATTTTGCAGTTTCCTCTTGCAAAAGAAGTATAAACATTTCTTCATGCTTTCCTGGCCAAACATTCTCTCATTTGGGTTATTTTTCTAATCCCTTAGCATTCCTCCATTTTTGCATAATCTATTTTTCTGATTAATAAATATTATATTTAAGAACTTTTCATTCCTTTATTTTGTTTTATCTATCTATCTATCTATCTATCTATCTATCTATCTATCTATCTATTTATTTATGTTTTTTTTGAGACAGGGTTTCTCTGTGTAGCTTTGGAGCTTGTCCTGGAACTCGCTCTGTAGACCAGGCTGGCCTCGAACTCACAGAGATCTGCCTGCCTCTACCTCCTGAGTACTGGGATTAAAAGTGTGCGCCACCACCACCCGGCTTTTTTGTTTTATTTTTTAAATGGGCCCTTACACTATAGCCTAGGTGGCCTGTAGCTCTCCATGTAGCCCAGGCTAGATTTAACTGCAGGCCTCCTCTCTCAGCCTCCTGTGTGCTTTGGCTTCTGACCTCAGCCACCACACTTTGCTTCTCAGATGTAGTTATTAAGTTCTTAATAAGGGACTTATTAAGTTCTTAGATCCACTAGAGTTTTATCGAATTGCAAAAGTTATACCTATTACTTATTCAAATATGTGTTTTGACCTCTTGGAATCTATTTTAGCTCCTTAAATTATAGGCGTCACAATGCTCAGTTTTGCCCAACAAACCTCCCAAGGGCTATGCTATTTACAGTCCTCTTCCTCTTGTGTTTCTGACAGGCAGTTTGTCTTTCTGTATTTTCGAATCCACTGACCAGTTTGCTTATGCATTTAATCTGCTGCTAAAGTCGATCCAGGGAGTTCATTTCTCAGACACTCACATCGCTTCTAGACAAAGGTCTAGGAGTTTCACTGAATGACTTTTGGTGTCTTCTAGTTTATTCATTGTTTTCATATTTTCCTTGAAGCCCTTGAGAATATGAATTATAACTTTTGGTGACCTTCTCTTTTCATTTGTTCATCTCTTAGGAGCTTGCTTCTATCAAATATGTTTTCTGTGCACTTGGTCACACTGTCTGTCTTTACACGTTTAGTTGTTTTTACTCAGCTCTCGACTTGTAGCCTACACATTGCTGAGCCTCGGTTCTGTCACCCTTCAGGGTTCCCTGAGTCTTGCTCTTGCTGAAGTTAACTCACTCATGCATCCTGTTTGTGAGTCCTGTTCTGTGTGCTACTTACCACAGTCACATCTATTCAACAGTAGTGTGACCCCATTGACAGGTCACACATCTGGTCTTCCTTGAGTGCCACAGGGCTTAGACAAAGTGTCTCCCGGTGATTCTAGGTGTTCCTTCTGGGAATTGTTTGCCTTACTGCCAGGTCTATACCACAGAATTCCTTGATGGTTGCTCCTCACCAGACCTTTCCAAATGCTATGGAGTTTTCACTCTGTCTGCTTGTTGCTTAGCATTTAGCTTCTGCCTCCTGAAAAACTTTATGTAAATTTCTTTCTTTCTTTTTTTTGAGACAGGGTTTCTCTGTGTAACAGTCCTGGCTGTCCTGGAACTCACTTTGTAGACCAGGCTGGCCTCGAACTCACAGAGATCCATCTGCCTCTACCTTCCAAATACTGGGATTAAGGCCTGCACTGCCCGGTTTATACAGATTTCTTAAGTCCATTTTTAACCATTCTTACGTCTCCGCCTTCCTCAGGGCTGGGCCTCCAGAATCCTTTATCAGAAGCCCTTCTCCTTATCTTGGCAAGATCACTAACCACTACTCTTCACTACTCTTCACCAGGGTTCTCCACCCTCTGGGGAGGCAGCGTCCATCTTGCTTGCTTCTCTTGGGGTTCCCGGCCTGAATTGCCAGATGTCTGGTGTTCTGCATGCTCTGTGCAGTTTTCTTGCTGCTGTGATGGGAGCTGGGGGCTGCCCCATTTACTTTAGCACAGTGGGAGCAGAGATCTATCTCTCTGATGGGCCTGGAGTCAGTAAAGACAACCTAGCCTTTCACTCAATGTCTGGTCTCCCGTCTGTAATTATCTGGAGGACATTTCCTGCCCTGTTATTATCTCTGAGTCACCATGTCCCAAACGAACTCCTTATCTTGGCATCAGCCCTTCTTTCCAGTCACCTGGTGTCTGACAAGCTTAAGTCTCGGCCATCTTTAAACATTAACTTTATTGTCTACCTTCCTCTTTAATCCATTCAGCTTCAAAGTATGCCAGTTCTTTGAAGATCTATTAAATATACTCCCTTCTCTCAATGTCGACCCAACTTTACTGGGACAAGTCCCTGTCAACTCAATAATAGCTTTCCAAAGGGGACACTGAGGGGGAGGCAGGCTGATGGCATAGACACAGAGCGCCTCTCAAGGATAAGCAGGGTCTGCCAACACATCAGTCCACCTGCATCCTGTGTCCTCCCTACACCGCCATCCTACCCACTGAATCTTCCATTTACTTCTCTCTTCTGAGCTCATTCTTATTTTCTATCCCTCATAGCCACACTATGTATGGAAACCTCTCAAATGAAATATGGCTTCCTCTAGGAAGTTCCGTGTGTGTGTGTGTGTGTGTGTGTGTGTGTGTGTGTGTGTGTGTAGGAGCATGTGCATATGGAAGCCAGAGATGTTGGGTGCCTTCCTTGGCCACTCTCCACACTATTTTTTGAAGCAGGGTCTCTCACTGACCCTAGACTGTCAGTCAACTAGACTGGCTGGTCAGCAAACCCCAGGGATCCCCCAGTCTCTGCCTCCCAGTGTATGGATTACAGGCATATGTTGCCAGGATCACTTTGTATGTGAGCACTAGGGATTCAAACTCAGATACACATACTTCCATAACAAGCATGTTGACCAATGAGCTACCCCTATTCCCCTCTCCATCAGTTTTTTACCTGTGGTTCTGGGAGGCCTCCCCCAGGCTCATTGTCCAGAGTGTTTCTCCTGTCACATGACTTGGTAATTGCTTGTCTCCTCCAGCAGATAGGCTGAACTTCCTGTATATCTAGCTCTCAAGCTGCAATCACAGACATCACCTTGTCATACAGGATGGGGGAGCCATACTTGTTGACTTAGCAAAAGCCTGGGTGATGTAGACATTGGATGCTCTGAATTGGTAGACTCAGAGCAGAGACAGAGACTCATGGGAGCTCAGTTAGAAGCACCAGGAAGGAATGTCTGATCTACTGTTTAGTGTAACACCCCCCTTGTATCATCCTCCCTAGCACTCAGCTGGCAGTGTGGAATCCTCCACTCGATAACCGGGAGTGTTCCTGTCATGGCAGCATGTTCCACTTCAAATGTATTTCATTGTTAGAAATTGCACTAGGATCTTCCTCCTTGTGCCTTTTACCCATTTGTCTCAATTCTTGTTCTGAACCTGCGTTGACAAATGCTACCATTTATGTGGCTGGTAGCCTAGAGGCTGCAGGGCCAGAGTCTCCTGAGAACCCGGAGATTCTGTCACATCAGCTGGGATGTGTAAGGTCATATGCTCACTGTTCTGAAGATGAGGAAATGGATGCTTGTGGGGGAAATTCTCTTCAGAAACAGATATGGTCCCCAAGGTTTCCAGACACCTGTGATGCTCCAGTTCAGGGCCTGATATGTGAGGGAAGGAGCCTTCTGTGGGCCCCAGCTTCCAGCCATACCCCAACCACCATCCTACCCCAGCCACCATCCTTTTCTAGTCATTGCCCTATCCCAACCATCATCTAATCTCAGCTTCCAGGTCATCTAGCTATAATTTTGTCCTAGCTACCACTTTATCCCAGCCACAACCTAATCCCAGCTGCCAGGGCATCCAGTCACATCCTACCCCAGCCACTATGCTATTGCAGCTACCATCCTATGCCAGATTCCAAGCCATCTATCTACCTACAAGTTTATCCCAGCCACCATCTTATTCTAGTGTGTAGCTTAAGTTTTTCTGCCTGGCCCACAGTCAGGATATATCTCTTTCACCTGCCAGTCCCACAGCCTCTCAGACCCTACCAAGTAAACACAGAGACTTATGTTGCTTTCAAACTGTATGGCCGTGGCAGGCTTCTTGCTAACTGTTCTTATAGCTTAAATTAATCCATTTCCTTTAATCTATACCTTGCCACATGGCTCGTGGCTTACCGGCATCTTCACAAGCTTTTTGTCATCGTGGCGGCTGGCAGTGTCTCTCTGACTCAGCCTTCCACTTCCCAGCTTTATTCTCCTCCTTGTCCCGCCTACACTTCCTGCCTAGCCAATGGCCAATCAGTGTTTTATTTATTGACTAATTAGCAACACATTTGCCATACAGAACATCCCACAGCACTAGTGTATTAGTCAGGGTTCTCAAAAGGAGCAGAGCTTACAGAATGAACATACAGGTTGTGGTATAGCTTACAGAATAAATGTCTGTCTGTCTATCTATCATCTATCTATCTATCATCTATCTATCTATCTATCTTTCTTTCTTTCTATCATCTATATATCCATCTATCGATTTTACATACACACACACACACACACACACACACACACACACGGGGTATTGTACACATGACCTGGTGTGCATGTAGAGGTCAGAGGACAACTTGCAGGAGTTGGTTCTCTTCTTCCACTACACGGGCTCTGGGGATCAAACTCAGGTTGTCAGATTTGTCAGCCAGTCCCTTCTCTAGTTGCAACCATGGTCTGCTCTCCTGGCCTACTGCTCAGCCTGATTTAAGGATGAGGGCATGTCAAACTGCATATTGCCAGGAAAACAACCACATTCAAGGTGCAAGTTTCCATTTTTATTGGATGAGTAGTGTGGCACCATTGTAAAGTGATGTCAAATATTGTATGCTGAGGTGATAAGTAGATAGATAGATAGATAGATAGATAGATAGATAGATAGATAGAAGGATAGATAGACAGACAGACAGACAGATAGATAGATAGATAGAAGGATAGATAGACAGACAGACAGATAGATAGATAGATAGAAGTATAGATAGATAGATACATAGAGAGATAGATACATAGATAGATAGACAGACAGAATGAATGAACTTAGATAGATGAACTTATAGAATGAGTATATATAGAATTTATTACAGTGATTTACAGGCTGTGGTCCAGGTAATCCAACAATGGCTGTCTACCAATGGAAGGTTCAAAATTCAGTAGTTATTTAGTCCACAAGGCTGAATGTCTTAGCTGGTCTTCAGTATATGCTGGAATCCTGAAGAAGCAGGCTCTAACGTCAGTGAAGGAATGGACTTGCTAGTGAGAACAAGAGCAAGCAGGTAAAAAGAGAGGAAGCTTCCTTTTCCCATGTCCTTTATAGAGGCTGCCAGCAGCACGTGTGGTCCAGATTAAAGAAGTATCTTTCCACTTCAAAAATCCAGATTAGAAATGGGTCTTCCCACTTAAAATGATTTAGTTAAGAAAAAAATCCCTCAGAGGTATGTCCAGCCATTTGTGTTTTAGTTAATTCTCAATGTAATCAAGTAGAAAACCAGAAATATCCATCACACCCAGACACCATCTAATCCTAACTGCCATCCCAGATACCAGCCCTTCCCAGACACCAGCCTATTCAAGATATCAGCACAGATATCAGCTCTTCTCAGTCTGTCCCAACCACCATCTTAATACCAGTCTGAATCCAGCTATTCTGTGATCCCAGCCACCATCAACCTATCCTAGACCATTCCTTTTCAGCCACCATGTAATCCCAGTTGCCATGCTATCTCAGGCCAATATGCCACTATCTGGCTGTAACCATAAGGTCAACCTCAAGGGAGAACCACTCAGCAGAGCCCAGACACTCCCAGGGCATTTGGAGATGCTTCTCAGGAGCTTTGCTGCACAGTGTTGGGTGATGGGGCCTTTAACTTCTTTTTGCACTGTCCAATCAGTTCAAAGTTCAGGGGACCACACTATGAGTGAGCATAAGGGACCCACTCAGTGGATACTGTCTATTGCCATGGTTACCACTAGTACTCATGATCATACCCAAAGGTCAGAACACATGAGGAGATGAGATAAGAGTGTTCCAGGAGGTGGAAAAACAAGAAGGTAGAATAATACTATTTTCTGGACAAACACCTCAAGCACAGGCCTCAGGAAGAAGTCAGATTGAAAGCCAACTCTTTAGCTTTTGTCTTTAAGATGGAGTCAAAAGGGTGAGGGCCATCAAGGCTGGAGGTGGGGAGGAGCCTGTCCAAATAGATGTATGTGTGAGAGCAGGCAGATTCTCACCAGTAGAAATATCTCAGCCCTGGAGACTCTTGACTCATCTTGAGTGACCCAGCCTGTGTGACGTCGAAACTTCTCAGGTGGGCACTGAAAGCAAGAGTAATGGCCCGAGCACATTATCTCAGGAGCCTCTAGAGGATTTAGTAGATAGTATCAGAGGCATGAAGCTATAAGAGATAGGACCCTGACTTGGCCATTAATATTTCTAGAAGGTTCTGAGTTATTCCTTGGAAAGGTGTTCTTTCAGCTCCCTGTACTGAGTCAAGGATCCTGGGCTGCAGGCGGGATGCTAGGAACCCATTTGCCTGGACACCCACACCCCTACCTAGGCCACATAGGAGAAAAGTATGGCTAGAGGCAGGCTACTTCTCACAGGTGCTCAAGATGCCTCCTCTTTTTCTGGTATTCTTAAATCTGTCACCAGGCAGAGCTCCAACTTACTAGAAGAGGAGAGAGGTACTCCCCTGTGGGAGGGTGCCTTAGTTAACTTCCAAACTGTGCATAGATGACAGATGACAGGAAGAGAACAGTGTGGAGAAAAACTGCTGGCCTCACATAATTGAAGTAGACACAGAGGCCTGGATAGAATAGGGAAAGAGAAGTTCTTCAAGGGGATGGCCAGACCATCTCTGGGGAACTAGTCCTCAGCTTTTGTGAAATAGCAAAGCCCTGCTTCCTGTCAGCCTCCAAGGGACACTCTTCCCTAAGCAAAACACAATGGAAAGTCACTTCCCTCAAGAAAGGAGTCACAGGTGGGGGAGGGGCGGAGGGGAAGAGGGGGAGGCATAGTAAATCACAAGCCACATGAAAGCAGAGTGAGGGGAGTATTAGGACTGGAAAGGTTTCAAAAAGGATGGCGGGGGGGGGGGGGTCAGGAAATGGGAGAATCAGTCAACCAAAACTTAGGAGAGAGGGAAAAGCTGTATAGAAACCTACCAAATTACCATGAAACTGGCACTGCTCAGGAAGCCTCCATTCTGCTGGTTAATGCCCATTGTTCTGGAAGGTGTAAGCAGGGGGAGAAACTTATCCAGTAGTGGCTCCTGAATACTGCAGTACTGACCTGCCAGGTAAGATGTCCCCATTGATGTAGTAGTGGCACAATTGTTTGGTGAGTAACCAATCATTTTAGGCTTGGATTTGAAGCCCACTACCTGGGAAGAAATACATACCTGATGGTGTGGTGGTTTGATTGAGAATGGCCCTATAGGCTCATTTATTTGCTTGCTTAGCCCCCAGTTGGTGAGTTGTTTGGAAGTCTGTCATTGGAGGTGGGCTTTGAGGGTTTAAAAGACCACACCAGGCCCAGCCTCACTTTCTCAGCTTACAACTTTCAGATCAGATGTGTGCTTTTGGCTACTTCTCCAGCACCATGCCTGGTACCTGTAGATCAGGGTGTAGCTCTCAGCTGCTTCTCCAGCACCATGCCTGGTGCCTGTAGATTAGGATGTAAGTCTCAGCTGCTTCTCCAGCACCATGCCTGGTGCCTATAGATTAGGATGTAAGTCTCAGCTGCTTCTCCAGCACCATGCCTGATGCCTGTAGATCAGGGTGTAGCTCTCAGCTGTTTCTCCAGCACCATGTCTGATGCCTGTAGATCAGAATGTAACTCTCAGCTGCTTCTCCAGCACCATGCCTGGTGCCTGTAGATCAGGATGTAACTCTCAGCTGCTTCTCCAGCACCATGCCTGCCTGCCACCATGCTCCCTGTCATGATAATAATGGGCTAAGACTCTGAAACTGTAAGCAAGCCCTCAATTAAATACTTTCTTTTATAAGAGTTGCCTTGGTCATGGTGTCTCTTCACAGCAATGGGACACTAACTAAGACACCTGGTACTGTAAGCCTGGGCAAAAACCAATGGAGATGTCACAGGGTCTGGGGAAGAATTTATTATAGATATTAAGCTAAAGGGATATAGAGTCAAACTACCTTTTAAGTATTTATATTTCTGTTTTCAAGCTCCTGAAGGTCCACAGAGGGAAGCCACATCCCGAGAAGAGCCTGTTAAGTTCCTGCAATCCAGAGCTTGAGGCAAGGCTTGTACATGATGCTTTACTGGAGAGGCATTCTGAGAGCACCACAGCTAGAAAAGGAAGCCAGGCTGGAAGGCAGGGCACAGTGCAACATGGGGTGTAGTTATGTTCTGGCCGGGGCCACCCCTGAACAGCAGCAAGGTTTCTTGGCTGGGCAGGGTTTCTGCAGAGCCTCCAATAGCAACCACCTTCTTGGAGAAGTCCCTCAGAATGGACAAAGGAGAGTTACCATACTGGCTGCTCTTCTTCTCAGAGTTTGCTTGTCAGCATAGAATTCCCGGCTCCGAGTACCAGCTGGAGGGAAGTCAGGTCCTGTGTCATCAGAGGGAGTTTTCAGAGCAGATGTACCCATCCTGTTTGCTTCTACATCATAAAGGCCTGACCTGGACAACCAGATGTGTGTCGAGCAAGGTTGTGGGACCTCAGATGGGATTAGAATAGGGACCCCAACACACAGTCTTTGACAGGACCATAAGAAGTTTTATTATATATTATTAGCATCAATGGAGGTGTTTGCATGTGGAGCCCAGAGGACAATTACAAGAGTTGGTTCTCTCTTTCTGCCATGTGGGTCCTGGGAATCTAGCTCAGGTGGGCAAGTTTGGTGATGTGTTTTTCTCCAGCTGAGCCTGCTGTACAATGGTGCCACACTACTCATTCAATAGAAATGGAAACTTTCACCTTCAATGTGGTTGTTTTCCTAAGCAGGCAATATGCAGTTTGACACGCCCCCAACCCCGAGTCAGGTCAGGAGAGCAGACCCTGTGGGTGCAACTAGAAAAGGAACTTGCTGACAGACCTGACAATCTGAGTTCAATTCCCTGAGCTCACGTGGTGGAAGGAGAGAACCAACTCCTGCAAGTTGTCCTCTGACCTCTATGTGCACACCCAGGTCACACGTGCAACACCCCAAATAAATAAGCAAGTAAAATGTAATTAAAATGATTATACATTGGAGCAATCTGTGTCTTCCCAGCTTCCTTGCATACATCTCACCTGAGGTGCCGTATCCTGCGCGCACACACACACACACACACACACACACACACGCCTGGTTGTCTAGGTCAGGCCTGTGGGTTGTAGAGGCAGGCGTGTCTCCCGCTCACCTACTCAGAGAAGCTCTCTCTGATGACAGGACCCGACTTCCCCCAAGTCTTCTGGCTGCAGGTAAGATATATGTGTTCCCCCAAGGAAGGGCCTTTGGCCTGCCTGCCTTTGCTTCTTGCCAGTGAGGGCATTCCCTCTGTTATTGCTACCGCTGTTATTCGCTCTGGACATGAGAACCAGCTTTGTCAGTCTTCCAACATGGACTGAACCCAGCAGCTCCTTGGGAACCCCCCAGGTCTTCAGTGTCAGACCGCTCAAGTGAAGTGTCCAGCCTCGTGGACTGAGCAGCTCCTGGGTTCTCAGCCTCTCTAATGTGCAGACGGGCACTGTTGGACTAGCCAGCCCCCATTGTGCAAGCCAATCTGGCAAATCCCTTTGTAATACACATTGACTCTATTATTTCTGTTCCTCACTGATACAAGCACCATTTTCCATCTCTATAGCTAGAGCAAATGGGAGATTCTAATTTGCAGAGTGGGGAGGCAGACACTGCGGTGGTCTGGGAAGGACAGGGCTGAGCTGAGCTTGGAGTCTCCTGTGTCCTCCAGTTGGGTCATTTTCTCCTTTCATACTTTGGCCACAAGCCTCCACGTATACTGACCAGGGACAGTGGCCGTAGAAGATATTCCTAGGAAACACTGCAGATCCCTGTCTCCCACCCCACCAGGACCTGTGGGCTTCTCTCCTCCATCAGCTCTTCAGGCCGCACTGAACTTGAAATGAGAAGACAGCAGGCAGGGCTCAGAGTTCCTTCCTGCCTCTTCCAGTACCAGATCCTGGCAGGCTGGTTTCCTGTGTCATTGCTTCCAGCATGAGATGTTCATTTGCTCTTTGAAAATAACATTTGGAGCCATTGAAACAAGTCTCTCTGGCTCAGATAAATCAAAGAGGGCGCAATGAGAGCTCAGGGTTATATTTCATTTAGAGGAGACCTGCTCTCCTGGAAAGCACCCAGGGCTTCCCAGTTGAAATACAGCATCCCCCTTAATTTCATTCTTCAAGCCCCCTGCCCACTGTCAGTTTGATTTAAGTGGCAATTCAATCCCAAAGTGAGCCACAGCTTTCGATGGTTCTTGTGATTTTTCTGCATAATGATCTCAAGTGTAAAGACTTGGGCTGAGAGATGCTGCCATTCCAAATGTTACTCATGCAAAGTGCATGGTATCAAAGCCCAGTGAGGTCCTGGGTTAGGAGTCAGGTGTCTGCTTCCTTCACAGAGGAATCTCACTGGGAAAGAACAAAGATCACACACCTGTGCCTGCAAAGAAGTCTCATTAGGGCTTTTCCTCCATGGTCCACAGATAGTCAATACAATGAGTGGTTCCTGGCTGATTTCGACAGGAAACCACCATGGCACATAGCTTACCAAGATAAAGGGGAGCCAGAGAGATGACTCAGTGAGTAAAAGTGCATGTTGTGCAAGCATGAGGACTTCAGTTCGGATCCTAGGTCCACAGAGAAATCTGGGCATGGCCATGTGTACCTGTGACCCCAACTCTGCAGGGGGCAGATACAGGGAGCTCACTAGGGTTTTCTAGCTTCCAGCCTAGCTCTGGATTCAGTGAGAGACCCTGTCTCAAGGGAAAGTGATAGAGAAGGACACCTGGTCTTCTCCTCTGGCCTCCATATACGTTTATAAATACATACATACATACATACACACACACACACACACACACACACACACACACACACACACACCACAGTTGGGTGGTAAAGGACCTTGTGGCCTTTGAACCTTCTGCTGCCTCTGGTAATGGCAAGTCCCAAGAAGCCTGCTGGTATCCATAGGACCAGTCAATCAGAGGCAGTTTGTGATCCAGGAAGATCTAGTCTGTATCCAGGACTCTCTCTGGGTCATTATCAAAACCTCATTGCCTTGCAGCTTCCCAGAAACTGTTGTTCGCACAGAATGGTTCTCAGCAATGGTGTTCTGGCTGATAGTCAATAAACCTAGCAGCAGGGTATGTACACATTGGCTTCAAAGAGAGCAAGCCTCCCTCTTCAGCACCATGGAGAGCTGGGGGCGGGGCAGGGTGGAGGGAGGTTGGCGCTCTGGCCTTCATGCCTTTTCAGCCTGCAGACAGCCATGTTATCCTGAACTCTGACCTTGCCTCTAGCTTCAGTACCTCCAGCCTCACTCCCAGAAATTTTGCACAGCTGGAGAAACACAACCTCAGAGATCCGATTTTCTGCTGTGTCATTTCCACCAAGTTCAAGGTCAAAGAGTTGGGAAACACTGGACGAGCTTGGGAAAGAAAGGTGTGTCAGGAACTGGGTCAGGCCAGATGAGAAGGGCCCTCTCAAGTTAGACCCTACTAACAAAGGTGAGTATGTGTGGAAGGGCTTGAATGGAGCCGCCACTCACAGGCAAGCTCCAAGCCCCTCTGACTGCAGCACATCCTCCTTACCCCAGACAGGGAGCAGAGCCTGACCACAGGAATGCCCACACTGATGAAGAAGCAGGCCAGACCCAGAGAGGGAGCTTGGGGACTCAAGCCAGAGGGAAACCAAAATAACGGCACACATATGAAAACAAATAAAAACACAATAAGGAGGCAGATGTCTACACCCGCCACATCTCTCTGCACTCGGTGAGGGGCTATGTTCAGTGCCACTCCCTTGTCCTCAGCATCTATTCAACTTGTAACCCAGGCAGCTGCCTCATTTCTAAACCATAACAGCAACACTGCTGTGGGGACAGTCACCTTAAAGAAGAATGATTTCCCTTTCAATGTATCAACACTGCTTCCCTGGAGCTAAGGATGAAGCCACCACCACCTGTGTTTCCTGGGCAGGCTTGGGTGGTCATTGAGGCTGAAGGAATTTGAGTCCCTTTTCTGGATTCCCCTGTCCCTATATCACTCACCTTTTCTCAGAATAAATTGCAGGGAAAAATAAGGCAGGCTTTGGGACTATGGATGTGTTTTTTCTGGTCACCACTGGTCACCCCACAGATGCTGAAATCCTAATTCTAGTACCTAGAACATGACCTTATTTGGAAGTTGGGTCATTGCAGACAGAAGCTGAAGTGGATTATACCAGAGTATTTGTCCGATTGTAGCATATTAAAAGGGGGAACTTTGGGTATGGATGTACATGTCATATACAGAAGGGATTCACACCACCGGGAGGCAAGGAAGGCAAAGGGGCTCAGTCAGATTCTCCACTGCCACAGTCTGTGGGAACCCAGCCCTGCAGACACCTGATCTCAGACTTTTGGTCTCTAGGAGTGTGAGGTAGTAAACCTGCCTTGTTCAGAAGCATCCAGAGTGTAGCACTTGGCTACAGAAGCTTCAGTGAACTAAAATCACAGGTTATAAAACACAACTGTGTGACAGAGGGTATTAGTTACTTCTCTTATTGCTGTGACCAAAGTAATGTCAGTAAGAAATGAAATGTTGTTTGCGGGCGCGGGTCCATCATGGGTAGGCTGAGGTGGCAGGAGTTTGAGGAGGTCTGCATCTCGTTCACAGTCAGGAAGCAGAGAGGCGCATGCTGGTGCTCAGGTCGCTCTCTCCTTTTTGTTCAGTCTATGACCCCAGCATGTGGGATGGCGCCACCCACATTCAGACCTTCCCACCTTAGTTACACAGCCTCACACACGAGCCCAGGGTGTGTCTCTGAGGTGAAGATGACAAATCTAACGCTGAAGATGAAGCATCATGGGAGCTCTCATTGCTCTTGGGATGTTTCTGCCATCTTCCGGTGGAGGCTCTGGCTGGGGGTGGGGCCTCAAAGGGTCAGGCCTGGGCACTAAACTAGGAAGACCTAACAATTCTGATAATGCACATCCAATCCACTCATGTTGCCTCCTGCAAAGAGTGTGCAACCCTGGTATTGCCTTCCCCAGGGATGGTTTTCTCCCAGCCAACACCATGGACACCCTCAACCTTTCTTGAGATGAGGTGCCTCTGCACTGGAGGTACTGAACAACATCCTTGGCCTTCCATGTGCTGTTTTGTTGATTTTTTTTTGGGGGGGGGAGCCTGATATAATTTAACATCATGGAACCTCAAAAGAGGAAATACTTCCTTTAGTTTGGTGGGTAGGCAGGTCTGTGAGAGCGTGTTGATTGATGTGAGAGGGTTCAGCCTACTCTGGGCTGTGCCATACCTGCACAGGTGGTCCCGGGTGGTTGAAAAAAATAAAGCAAATGGGTAAGCTGCAGGCATCAAGCCAGTGAGCACCATTCCTCCAGGGGTTCCCCTTGAGTGCCACCTCTAGGCTCCTGTTTGAGTTCCTGCTCTGGCTTCCCTTAGTGATGGACCATAACTTGTAAGCCAAATAAACTATTTCCTCCCATGGTTATTTTTGGCTACGGTGTTTGTCACAGCATTGGAAAACAAATTAGGACATATCCTTACTTGTGTAACAGTGAAACATGTCCTCAGACAGGGCCAAATGTCTCTGGATGAAGAGAAAAATTCAGGGCACAAAATCACCCTGGAGAATGACTGAGCCGGAGAGTCATGGCGCCACCTCACAGCGTGTGCTCTTGGCTCTGAAGTTAGTGCCACCATTAGGCCCAGGTGATGCCTACCTGAAGAGAGCTCGACTCACGTAAGGCCCAACAAATGGTGGCAACACGAACACCTGCAGACTAGCAGGGCCCAGCATACAGGGCTCTCTCCCAGTTCAGCCGCAGCCGGATCACTGGTCTTGGTAGCCAGCCCTGTTTGCATCTTTGATTTCCAACAGGTCAGTTTTTCCCAAGGAAGGAGGAACGTGGAAATGTCCTTGCTCCCTGAGGCCATATTTCTCTGACCTCCCTGGGATTATTGGGAAAATAGTCCGCTATGGCTGGGAATGTTCGCCTCCATCCCTGCCCCAGAGGGAAGAGTCCTCTCACTTCCACCTTCCAGTGCTGGAATTACAGGCATGCAGCAGGGTGCTCAGCTTTTTAACGTGGGTGCTGAGGATCCAAACTCAAGTCCTCTTGGATGCACATAAGTACTTCACTCACTGAGCAACTTCTCCGCCACCGGCTCTGGGCATCACGTGGGGTCAGTGTTTCCAACGTGCTTGCCCGTTTGGAAGCCCATCCAAGGGAGACACTGCCAAGTTTACTCAGCCATGTTGGGGCCCCGTGTTCATTTCCCTGGCTTCAGTTCAAAGGCAAGAGCAGTACACACCAGCAAATGGATTCCAGCAGCCCAGGTTCCCGCTCTCAGTGGTGAGCAAATTGAGTTTGCTTTAATGGCATCCAGGCTGTTGATTTGTTTAAATCAGTTAAATGACCGAAGTGGTATTGTTTTTTCTGCTTGTTAAAGGCTGTTATGTATCCCATTCATCATGTGTCTGAGGGCACTGAGCCCCTCACTGACGCTGGAGAGGCTCCCTGGGGAGTGGTGGTCGTTTCAGCCATCTGCCAGCCCACAGCCTCACAAACAAACTGGACTTGAAGCATGGAGGACAGGGCCCCTGGAAATGTGCAAGGGGTACCAGGTAAATGTCCCTCTATTCTGCAGCATGGAGAAGGGACCTAGGATGATTGTCATGAAGAGCTAATTACACGGAAGGAACATTCTCTCCTGGTTCCTAAGGGAACTTCTATCCTGTTTCTCAGCTGCCAGAACTGCTGTGTCCTTAGGGGGATCTTCTGAGCATTACTGAAGGTGCTATGCAAGCTGCCAAGGGAGAAAAGCAAGCCACAGTCCTACCTAGCTCTAAAGCCTGCAATGGCCAGCGTGGCATGGTATTCCCCAAGTGTGCTTGTATCTTGGGCTTAGTCAATGGTTTTCTAGTTAGACTTAAGGCCTACTCAAGAAGAGAGATTTTGTGTCTGGTACTGTAAACCTAACCAGCTGCCCAGGGCTGGTGAGGTCATGGGCCTAGAGGAGAACCTACTACTGACACTTTCCTAAACCAGTCTAGTTTCTCACTGCAATCTGACTTCTTATCCTTCTACCCACAGGTGAGTGCAGCTTTCACCCCTCATCAAAAAAGCTTGTTTTGCAGCAGACAGAGACCATTGCAGAAATTTGCAACTGGTCAACATGTAGAGATAAACTGGCAGTAGGTCATTCAACCCTAATTGATACATATACAACATAATCGCTACTCTCAAAGCTGGGTGAACATCACAGAAGAGGGGCAGGAAGAGGGTAAAAGCCAGAGGGCCAGTACATCTGCTGAGATCATGTCTTCTAAGGATGGCGGGAAAGCTGCAACCAAGGAAACCTCAACCACAAAGCTGTGTATATAACGCCTGAAAAATGACACCACCAGTTGACAAGTCAGTGAGGACACCCCACAAGCACAGACAGCTGAGACCTCCATTCCCAGCTCTGTGGTTCTCTTACTCTGGTCCTTTCCTACCTGTCAACCTGCTTTGCTCTGCTTCTGCTGTTCTGACTGTGGGTCTGGCTTGTCTTCCCCGAATCGTCCTGCTGCTGGGCCGTGGATCCAGCAATGGAACCAGAGCAGGGATGGTGGCCTAACTTACAGTCCCAGTGCTCTGGGGATCAGAAGATGGAAGGAGGAAGGCTTGGGTTTCAATGCCAATCTAGGCTACAAGGGAGGCCTTGTTCCCCATTGCCTCCTAAAACATAGAGGTAGGAACATAGACCAGCTGGTGAGCCTTCCATAGAAACATTTCCTAAGGCTGTGAGCACGGGGTTAGAGTCTTTCCAGGTTTATCCAGGGGGCCTTCAAATGTTGGGGTTCTCTTTATATCTTGGTCTACCTCATCTGACACACAGAATGCTTGATGGTGCATGCAACCTTGGTACTACAGTCATCACCACATTAGAAATCTTAGAAGAGTGAACCCCCACTCCACTGAGAACAGAGACTCTGCTCATACACACTCCACTTGCTGTGTCAGAGCATGCCTAGAAAAGCCAGAACTCTCTGGCACTCAGTGAACACTGCATGTGTCCAAGGTGTCCCCTGATGTTGATAACATCAACTATTTGGATGAATTCTCTCCCAGCATGGGTACAAGACTCTCATCCAAGATTCTCTCAGTGGGAATCTTTTCGGGCATTACGTAGTTTAATGCTGCTCTCTCACTGCCCTGGGAGCCACAGGAGAGAGGTGGTGGCAGAGAGATGGCTCAGTGGCAGTGTATCCAGAAGATTTGATTTGGGATCCCCAGAATCTAAGAGCTGAGCACTGTGCTTCATGCCTTAATTCCAGCACTGGGAGACTGAGGTGAGAAAATTCCCAAGGGTGTGCCTGGCCACAGCAAGCTCCAGGTTCAGCCAGGAGTCCTCCTGTCTACATCACAGCTCCTGCACCCACGGCTTGGAGAACAACACAGAAAGGAGAGGGGTGGCCCACTGTGAAGCAGTCTCCTAGAAACGGCTGCATAAACAAGACAGAAACATCGGCAATACCATTGGGCACACTAATATGCAAGGGAGTGTTGATGATATTTTGTTTGTGTCCTGACAAATAAAGCTTGCTTGAAAGATCAGAGAAGCAGAGCAGCCAGCCACCAGAGAGTTCTTACCTCCCTGAAATCTCAGACCAAAAGGGGAAGATCCTGTCTCTGATTTCTCAGGGTGAATGAGCGAGATCCTGTCTCCACCTCTCTAGTGCTGGGATTAAAGGCATGTACCACCATTGCCTGGTTGTTTCTCTTTTAGACTTGTTCAATCTTGTGTAGCCCAGGGACTACACAAGAACTCTTGACCTTCCTGCTTCCTCCTCCCAAGTGCTGAGATTAAAGGTGTGTGCCACCATTGCCTGGCCTCTATGGCTAGCTCTGCCCTCTGATCTCCAGGCAAGCTTTATTTGTGAGAACACAAACAAAATATCATACAACAAGGGGGAGTTTTGTAGGGTCCCACCTCTAGACAAACAAATACAGGCAACTATTAAATGCTAGAGCACGGAGAACCAACCTCTTCCAGGGATGAGCCCCCTTATTGGTTGTTCAATGTGGAGTGATCGGCCTTGAAATCATTTACACACAAACAACAGAACAGACCCAGAACTTACAGAGTCATTCTGCTTGTATCTGGGAGTGCCATCATTTCTAAGAGCGTTGTAGAGAGTTATCTCCCTCCGGAACTCTCTGGGGCCACTCAAGGAAAAAGAACCCAAGCTTCTAGACTGGCCTTGAGTGGTAGGTGGTCTCACAGATTGGCATTAGGAGTTTGTATGCCTGTGAGAGAAACAGCGCAGAACGAGGATTTTATCACTGGGAACTGGAGATTGGAGAGGGCTTCTTCCCTGATGGCAGCTGCCCTACAATGGAAAACATTGTCAAGCAATGTTCCTGGCTTGCTTGGCAACCCTGTGTGGTGCTCTGCCTTTGTGATACCCAGCGAATCCTCCAAAGGTTGAAAACTGGGGTAAGAGTATCACAAAGGATTCAGTGTCACCTTGCTAATTTAGGATGTCAGAAGGTGATGTGAAGGTCAGGAAGAAGCCAGAAAGAGCAGGATGGTGATTTGGGGTGGATGGTGTTAGCCCTGAAATTCTGACTTGAGCCAATTACAGTAGAGGTGCCCCAAGTGCTACCTAGTGCAGGGGTTGCAGATTTTTCCAGAATATAATGGTGTGAAAAATAAACTTCTAATAGCATGGTCTTCTTGCTTCTCCTGTGGTACAGAGCACCCCTGGTTCTCTTCAGTGTGGCAACTTCCCACACAGTGATTCAGGTGTTAACTGACACTTGTCAGTTCCAAAGCTGTAAACATCTCCACCAAAGAATTTTATTGCCGAAATTCAGAAGCCTGACAAAAGCTAACCAGGTGACCAGCTGAGTTACGGCCCCATTAGAAGGAAGCTTCCAGGCAGCTGTAATTTAATGTCATAGATACCTGAGTGTTGAGTTCTACTGGAAGCCCAGATCTCTAGGGGATTCTGTTTTAAGAGAAAGCCCACCTTCAAAAAAACTAATTACCCTTTATGAAAGAGACCTTTCTACAATGCCATATGCTCTGCATCTGTGCTCACCATCTATAACTCTGCAGATGTCGGACCATGGAAGGCAAGAAAGCGACAAGAGCAGACTTGGCCCCGTGGGGTGTACCAACTACTCTCTTGGCTTAGTGTATTAGCTTGGCAAATTGAAAATTATCTATGGCATATTGCTCAGACTCTAAGCCACATGTGTAGACACGGCACAGCCAGTTACATTTCAGTATCTCCCTCCACACGGTCAGCGATAAATGTAACTTCTTTGTCTTCAGTGTCCCACATGTGCAAGGTTGGCCCTGTTTTCATCTCTTTGGTCCAGGCTGTCCCACATGCGATCAGGATTCATGGGTCTTCTCAAAACCAACTCTCTTGATTTAATGCCCAGCCCCTCTCAGAAGACTCAGGAGGAGAATCCATCAGGAGGAGAAGATGATGGGGTTCCTGGAAGGATTTATTTTCCACTGTGATTCATGTCGAAACCTAGGGACCGTTCTACTGGGGTACTGTGGCTGTGTGTTTGCAGGCTTAGCACATAGCCCTATCACTGGCCATTGACAGTCCACAGAGATTGTCCCTCTTCCCACTGCCCATGCCCACCACTGTTGTGAGGAACCTAGCCAGGCACCTCCCATTAGCTCCTGGCTCATTATGAATCTGGGTAATAGTGCACACAACATTCCTAACCAGGCACAGCTCAGGTGCTTAACCGGCAATTGAAGTGAACAGTCCCCAAAAGGGTGATGTGAGCATATCTGCACCTCACTTCCATTTCTCATTTTTTCTTGTGATCATGGGATCACTCCTTTGGCAAAGTGCAAGCCAAGAGCTACGTTGGGCCTGTCAGTTCCAGGATATCATTGTATAGGCAAGCTCCCTAGCTTGGGCTCCCTGGCCACATGGTGAGCTCTATAGATGGGCCATTGAATGCTTGTTAGCTGAGATCTTTCTAGAATGATTTGAGGGCAGCAGCAGCAGCAGCCTACTCTTTGGTTGGGTGACAGGAAGGATACCAACCCTCATTGGAGCCTTTCTTCACCACCTCCTGACATCAGAACACAAGCCAGAAACCCAGAAATTACAAGAAACCATATGCCACCTATGCTTTGTGCCTTGAAACCTGGTGGCATATTCTAGAATTCTACAGGATCCCCAAAGACTCCTGAGTAAGTCATATATGGCCTCAGCTCAGAGTGAAGCAAGAGCCCGCCTTCCTCCCAGGGGACACAGATAGTGCCTAGTGCGAAGCAGGAGGGTGCCAAGAGTTTGCTCCATTCACGTGGGCTATGCCATCTTCACTGGAAACAAAACAATCAAAAAGCTGTACAATAGCAAATCGGCAAACTGCTCCAAACCGAGCACCATAAACAGACGTGAGTCATGACATGTTTTTGATTAACTGCTTACTTAAAAGCAGATGCTGTGTGAGAAGGGTGGGTCTAAACACGCTGGGCATTTGGAGGAGTCTGGGGAAGTCAGCTGCCTTCTGAAACCAGCAGTGATAGTGTCCTGATGCCTGGGGCTAAGTTTCTGACCTCAGGTCCCTTGCCAACCCTCCTTAAATCTGGTTGACCTGATAGAGCAGTTGGAGCATGAAGAGGGGGCATGGGTAGAGATGGGGCTTGGTGAGCAGGGCAAGTTTCCTGTCATAATGACAGTACTCACTTGGCCCTGTGCTCTGTATTTTAGCTCTGCCCTCACTGGGATGAACAGGGGGATGGGTGGAGAGTCAGGTAGAGCCTTCTGTAATCAGAGCATCTCATACCTGCCTTTACATTGCATTTCTATCTGAGAAGTAAGAGGCTTTCCCATATCATCCAACCCTAGACCACCCCTCAGTAAGCAAGAGATAGTTCCCAGGAGGAAAAGGATGGAAGGAAGAGGTGTAACACCCATCATCTTCCCCTTCCTTCTTAATGCTCTGCTCCATGGCTCCTCCACTATTTATCTATTTGTTGATTACTGTATGTGTTTCTTTGTTCACCCACAGCAGACCATAAAACCCACCCACAAGGACAGGACTATGTCCCTCTCACTTCCAGTCCTGTAGCCAACACAGTAGAAGATTGACAGACTAATGAGTGACAGCCAACCATGATGAGACACGCCTCTATCTGTGAGTGATATACTAAGGAATCCATAGGCTGAGATTAGAACAGTGCCGAGCATCAGGCTTCCCAATGTCTTTCTGACTGGAGCCCATGGGTGCATCGGGGCTCACAAGCCCCAAGCTTGCTCTAATAAAAAATGGCAATGGGCAACTGATGGGACAAAGAAAATGTGGATACTGGTGCTGGTTGGTATAAATGACAGTGAACCTCCAGCCTCAATGTGGAAATGCTGTGGTCTAGCCTCAGTCCTGTCTCCCCATCTTGCCCCTCAAGAGTTTCAGAAGAGGCTAGACCATCTGGGAGAAGGGAAATGATGATCACCCCACATCTGTCTCTTCTCTCCCTCTTTCTATGTCTCTCTCTTCTCTGTGTGTATCCTTCTGTCTCTGTGTCTCTGTCTGTCTCAGTGAGTCTCTGTCTCTGTCTCTGTCTCTGTGTCTCTCTCTCTCTCCCTACTCCATCTATTCTGGAGAGCCAAAATAGAGACTTTAACAGATCACTCACTTTGTAACTAAACTGATGAGCTGGGCGTGTTCATACAAGATGGTCTGAAGACAGACACTGAAGATGGATGCTGACAGGGAAGTGGTGCTGGGAGGTATTTGGGATGCTTGAAACTTAAGAAGGCAAGGTTGATATTAACAGTAAAGGCAACTTCCTAAGACCAAGAGCAGAGAGTTGGTAAGGTCTCCAAGGAATGATGGAGGGGTTGGAGGTGACAGAAGACTACCAGACCAAAGATGGGAAGAGAGGACCAGAAACCCACAGGAGGAACCCAGAGCCTCTACTTTTCCTGCGAGGAGGCTGACCCACCTGCCTTGGCTGTCCATGTGCCCTTGGGTGTCCATATGTGGGAAGCAGCCCTTGGGGTGGAGTGGTATCACACACCTAGGTTTGTCTCAGACCTATCTCAGAAAGGTGAGCCCAAGAGAAGATCCAAAGGCTTCCTTCAGCTGTGTTGAGAAATCTCACCAGTCACACTTACCGTTTAAAAACAAAGTAACCACTTGCCTATTTGAACGACACCAAATAGATAGCAAAGGTGTAGAGATTAGAAGTGAGTGAGCCTAGAGACGGGCTCAACTGCCTTTCAGTAAGATTGCTTTCAAGAGCCAATGCTAATTACTTCAAAATCTGTGGTGAGGAACAAGCGAACAGTCACATTCAGCAGAGGGACTGCTGACTTGGAAGCCTGTGGCCATGGGAAGCCAAAGGGGTACAACTCAAGTGGACATATGTTCAGGGACATCACCACGGATATCACCCTCCTTGGATACCTTGGTAAGGACAGCTGCTGAAGTAAACAGACAGACCCATTGTTGGAGGGAAGTATCTGCTAGTGGACCCAATTCTAGAGGTAAAAGGCAGAAGGGGAATTGCTCACACTTGACCACCAGGCCCCACTACAAAGTGATGCTGCCATCCCTCATCTTACCTTGTTCACCCGGGGCCAAGGAAACTGCAGAGCTCACCTCTGATGAGAGAGCTTGAGGACAATGGGAGGGGCAGAGAAAGACGCACATCTCAGAGGCGTGGAGGAGAATCCTGGGAACCTGGAGCTGTAACATGGCAATGTCACAGTGGCGTATGTTTGCATTGTCTTGGGAACATTGTCTTGTTTTGGGACATGGGTACCAAAACAGAAACAAAATCCAGAAGAACCATCTTCCAAATTTTTGAGCAACATCCTTGATAGAGATCTCAACACATCTGAATTGTAAAAGCACCATCCCCTTCACCATCAGACTCGGCTTTCACGTGCCCAGGGGGGATACAGAAGCTAACTTCATCAAACTCATGTCATGTCAGGTTGTTCCCAGAGGGCAGAGTCCCTGGAAAGAAGCAAAACTTTGGCCACTTAGACATAAGCAAGGGCAAGAGAGGCTGTCTGTCTGGCCTTCGATCTTTCAGCCCTGTCTGTAGACTCTCTCTCCATTTTTTCACTCATTCTCCTGCTGGTGATGTGGAGCCATGCAGAGCGGACACATCCTTGGGAGATTCCCCAACAGATGACCCAGCCTCTGCTAGGTGTGCCACAGGAACATCAGATGTGGGGCTGTGAGATGGCCCAGCTGCTCAGGGCACTGGCTGCTCCTCCAGAGGAGCAAATTTGGTTCCCAGCATCCTCGGGGAAGCTCACAACCACATGAACTCCAATTCCAGGGGGTCTCAGCCTGACATCCATGGCCACCGCGTGCACATGTTACACTTATACAAGCAAGACACCCCTATGGGCAAAGAGTGTGGAGCAGGTTCACAGGCTCCTCCCAGCACCTGCTACTAATAGAGTCTAGGGAACAGGGAGATTAGCTGAGCTGCCTACAGTGGAGATGGCAGTTATTCCAAACAAGGGAGTACGCTGGGGATTTACTATGAGGCTTCAGTCTAGGACCCAACAGAAGCCCCAAAGTAACATCTTCGTAAGAAAACACATCACCGGGTCCTCAGTTTCCCCTACCTTCCTGGTCACACCTGGACCTGAGGAAAAACACAGTACCACTGTGGGAAGGACACAGCCTGTACCAGAACATAGCCAACAGGGATCACCTGGGCTGGGCACACACAGAACCATGGGGTTTTGATCCCTCCTGGGCTCCTGAGTGCTGCCCTCACATAAGCACACACCGGGTATGGATATATTCCTTTAATTATGGAACTGGAAAATTTCTTTAATTCAGTCTATGCTTGTATAACACAAATGTTCGAGAATCCACCACCCACCCAACCTGGTGCTCAGGCTCACTCGTTGGCAGTCAGCTACGTGAACGCATGTGGCTGTTAGCATCTTCAGACAGTTAAATGAAGAAATATAGCACTGATCATGTGTGTGAATACATATAGAGAAAACCACAGCATTCTTAATTCTGGCCCAAGGTGATAAGCCACACACTGAGTGCCATTCGGCAGGTATCTGACAGATGAAGGATGTCATGTAAGGGCCTCCTCATCTGGGTTGAGATTGTCTCCCTGGATGAATGGCGATGAAATATACCAGGTCACCTGTGGAACTGCTTCTCCAATATATGCGTATAAATGCTTGTGTGTTTGTGTGTGCAGGTGTGTGTGTGTGTGTGTGTGTGTGTGTGTGTGTGCAGCGTGTGATGTGAGTTGCCCAAGTACAAAACACGAGTTTATTCTGTTCATACTAAGCATGTTAAATAAATCAAATTTTGTAACTATAACACAATTTTTTTTAAAAAGGAACATTGAAGATCTTCAAAAATTGCTACAGTACAAAAAAGGTGTGTGTGTCTGTGTGTTGGTATTTATATATTTATATATGTATATTAACCAGAAATAGTGACTCTACCGGAAGTGATCCCCCACCCCTGTCCTCTGTAAGATTTCTCCGCGTGGTTCGCTGGGCTCGGCTCCGGCCGAGCTTCCGGGTCATTACATGGCACATAGTGGTATTATTGGCACAGGTTCAGAATCGTGGTGCGAGTCCCAGGCGTCGGGAGCTGTCTCCTGTCCTTCTGCTTGCTTTCTCTGCTGTCTCTAGTCGCTTCTTGCATTTCTTCTTTCTGCTCTCCGAAGAAAACTCTGGGAGAAGGGAGCGCCCCTAGGCACGAGCAATTTTACAAAAATAGATTTGGCCTTGGGTGTCCTGCTCTGCTGAGTTTCCCACGGGCAACAGAAGCGGCAGGTGCGGGACCCTCTCCTTAGATAGTTTAGTTTTAGGTTTTATAATTTTTTGTTTTGTTGTTTTGTTTGTACAAGTTCACCAACGGAATCCTGTGGAGGAAGGAGAGAAGAGATTTAATGGCAGCAGGCCCTAGGGCACAAGGAGGCTTCCTGCCCACACAAAGCCCACACACATCCACTCTGGTCACCAAGGATTGGTGGGGCCATGAGGAAGAGCTCAGCCCCCTGTTCAGAGCCTCCCAGGAAGGGCTGGGCCTGAGACAGGACAGAAAGACACAGGAAATCTGGGAGGCATGAGCAGGGAAAAGAGCCCCTCCCCTAGACATCTGAGTGAAGCCTCTCACCCACAAATTTCCAACTGTTAGGGCCTTTCCCATTTCCTCTGGAGCCAATCTGTCACCCCACTATCAAAGAAGGAAACAGATGCAGAGAATGGGTGGGGTCTGAGAAAAAATTTCCTGAACACCAACCTATAGTCACCCCTCTCTGAAATCCGGCTCTTTGTTTGAGAGGCCCACACCCATGCTCCTGTGGGTGTCCTAATGTCTTCTGAGCACTCTTTTACTGTCTCAGTCTTAAGCCTATATTCAAATATCTTTAACAAAACTCCCAGTTTGGCTTAGGACACCAGCCAGTCCTGAAATTCCTTTCAGTGTTAAAGCCATAAGTTCTGCTTCGGTCTAGGTTGAGCTCGGAGTGCTCAGGCTGCTGAGGGTGGCGATGTGGAGCTGTCCCCTGGCCTCTGAGAGGTCCATTTCCTCCATTAACTCATACGGAACCCAGTATCCCAACTATGCATGTCACTGGCTAGTGTGCCGACCTGTATTCTTCCTCTCTCCCTCTCCAACCCATAGAGGGAGGAGCTTTGCTTGCTACACCTTCAATGCAGGGAGGAACCCATGGGCTCCCTTTCCATCCACTACCAGCTGGAGGCTCACTGGGACCAAGACCCAGGACAGACTTCTGGATCGATCAGCAAAGCCAACCTGAGTCTTCCCGAGAGAGAAAGAAAGGGAATCTAGGAAAGCCAAGGGCTGCAACATTCTCCAGCAGCCTGGCCACGAAAGGACACCCAGACCCGGTGAGTGGAAGCCCAGTCTTCCAGTAAGAGAAAGTCCAGTGATGGGCATGCCCCTGGGCATGAGGATACATCACGTCACAGCTATGGGCGATTCTGTTCGGTGCTGTATGAGTTGTGGGGTGATGTGTGGGGGCCTCCACTGCCACTCAATGCTCTCAGTGGAAACACTCCACAATTACAGGCCACGTAGACCCTCAAGCAGGGAGGGAAGTTCCTCCACACCTCTAGATAACACAAGTCAAGAAGCAAGGGCCTCAGTGATCCTTGGACGAAGTTGGCAGAAGGGCGAGAGTTGAATGCTGGTGTTGCCCCACAGTCACCAGGCCCAGCAAATGGCCAGATTAGAAGATCCATCACAGTGTGTTCAGAACCTTCCGGAAACATACGGCCCTGTGCCTTCTCAGGAGACCTGGAAGCAAGCTGGTTTTTAAGAGTCCCCCACAGTTGCAGTCAGGGTGGTGATGGGACCCAGCTCCTCCAGAGGGCCCCAGTGTGACATCCTTCCTTCCGTCTCAATGGTGGTGGACTTTGAACACTGAGGTTTCCAGGAGGCACATGCAGGTTTTGTCTTGGAGGTATGGGCAGGGCTGGAAGGCCTGCTCCTGCTCAGTTCAGGACCCATGTTTGCACCCAGAGCCTCGACTCGTCTCTCCAGTGAGGTGGAAAAGAGAATTGAAGGCGCAGCTCCTTCCCTGTGGCCCAGAATGGACAACAGAGGCTCCCTGAATACCCCTCCAACTTGCCTTCTGTTGGAGGGGTATTCAGACAAACCCCCGTTTTGGAGCTCTATGAGGCCTAAGTTGAAGAATCCACTGTGCCTCTGTGGGGATGTCCACCTACTGTGGACCTCAGGTGATCTTGCACAAAGGAATGGGACATCAAATCAGATCAGTCCTAGGCTCCTGTTGGTGGGCCCTCCTCCAGCTATGTCCCTACTCAACCCCCATGCTCCGGGTCAAGCATTTCAAACAGACATGCACTTTACTGCAGAGAGAAAGAGCCAACTTGTGCACCTGTTTTCATTTGAACATCTTTGAAGTTAAAACACAGTACTGTGGGAAACCACTAACACGAGTGACCCAGGACATGCATTTGAACAGGCAGAGGGTGGGTGTGGTTAGTCTGTGTGCATTTGTACACATTAGGGATGCCAATGTTCAGAGGGATGTTTTAGTGGGGACAGTGACACAGCAAATGCCACCGAACCACATACTGAAGAAAAGTTAAGGGGCTGGGGAGACAGCTGGGTGAGTGAAGGGCCTGCTGTGCCCGTGTGAAGACCTGGGCTTAGATCCACAGCATCCACATACAAGCTAGGCATGGCAGTACGGGTCTGTACCCCACCCCCACCCCGTGCTGGGGACACAGAGACAGGAGGATCCCTGGGTCTTACTGGCCAGCCAGTCTAGCAGAATTGGTGAGCTTCGGGGTCAGTGAGAGAATCTGTCTCAAAAAACATGGCAGATATTGATAGAGGAGGACACCCAACATTGACCTCTGGCCTCCACACATAAGCACATACCCACAGAAACACATAGCCAACAATAACACACACACATACACACACACACACACACACACACACACACACACACACACACACACACAGAGGCATACACTCGCGCACACAAAGAGACAGAGACAGAGAGACAGAAACGGAGAGACAGAGAACAGAGAAAGATAGAGAAATAGAAAGGTTAAAATAGCATTTATTAGTTCTATTTTATGCAATTAAATGTAATTTTTAATGGGCTCACTAAAGGCAGGGCTTGGTGACTTCACACTTGGCAGTAGTGGCCTAGGTCAGTGAAATATGGGTGACTGAGATTTCTGTCCCTATTCTGATTGTTGATTACTTGTTTGTTTGTTTATTTGAGACAGGGTCTCTCTATGCAGCCTAGTCTGGGCTTCCACTTGCCATCTTCCTGCCTCCGTGTCCTGAGTGCTGGGATCCCGAGCCGCACTAACAAAGCTGGCTTCTGGTGACTGGTTACTGGCTTCCATCTCAGGGTGGTTGTAAGTCCCAGGGCTGCCCCCACTTCATGAGAAAGGCTCCTGTGGAGGTGGGGTTCTGGTCCCTGACCCTGGACTTAAACAAAGCAAGGCTAGAGGGACAGCCCCGCCCCCTCCCTGCCAGCCTTCTCCCAGACACTCCCAAGAGGGACCTTTATCCTTGCTTTCCATGCTGGCTCCTCCCACCATCCCTGACTCAGTTGCTCCTCCCTCCACCACACCCCTCCCTCCTCCTCTCAAATTCACAGTGGTACACAGGTCTCAAATTGCTAATCTCAGCTGACCTCTCTCCTCTATTCAGACATGCCCTCAATTTCTATCTGTCTTGCTCCCCAGGTATAAGAGTCTCCTGGGATTTTCAGTCCAGCAAGCATTGCATGTCCCAGGCAACAGGACATTCCCTGACTACAGTGAGGGTCACTTCAGGCTCCCTTAGATTCCTGCTCTGCATCTACATGGATTGGTACCCAACTCTGAAGAAAGCTAAGAGGAAGACAAGGCTCAGTAGCCCATTCTGGGTCACCAACATGGGTCTTTCTTGACTTAAAACCCACTCCCAGGACAGCTGGAAGATAGAGGCTGATGACAGGGACTGTCCCCTGGAAAGTGATCATGTGGAGCCACACAGGGAGGAATGTGGAGCCACAGAAGGAGGAATCTGTGGCAAGCCTCTGGACACTTGTCTGCTGGTAGAAAAGAGAGAGACTGAGCCACTGATGGCTCCGACTGAGTCTGCCCCTGTAACAGCAGTACTGGATTCCCTGCAGAGAGCAGAAGAGGTTCCAGGCAAGGGCAGGGCCCCATCCTAGCCTCAGGCCAGGGAAGACAGAGATGGGAGGCTGCTACCTCCCTGCAGGCCTGCCCCAGCACTCAGTCCTGCTGTTCTCTAGTTCTGGCCTGTAGTGAGGACCAGGACCTCCAGCTGCAGAGGCTCAGTGCAGGAGGCTCTTGGTCCTGAGCTGGAGAACGACCAGGAGCCCAGGCCATGGGGAAGGCCACCACCCAGCAGGAGGTGGGACTGGACCCCACAGGGAACAGGGAGAGACAGGAAAGCTGGTTGCTGCAAAGCAATCTTGAAGATAAATTCTGGGGTACATTCTGCCCCCTGCTGCTTGGAAGGAGATTGGGCAGCGGGTATCCTGGGCTCAAGAACTTGATGCTAACTAAGTAAGACTCTGCTTTGAAAACAGAGACAGCAGGGCAGCCTAGTCCCTGGTGCCACAGCTCCTAACTAGTCAGAGTCACCACAGTCTGAAAGGGCCCCTGTGCCCCCATGTTTTCTTTGTGCTGGATATCAGCAAGCACAGCTTCTAGAAGGTTCTCTGTGCTTCCTTTGAGTTACGAGAGCTTTGTATTCTGAGTATGGTGTGTGTGTGTGTGTGTGTGTGTGTGTGTGTGTGTGTGTGTGTGTACATGTTCCAGCTTGTGCACAGGCATGTAGATGCCAGGGATTGACATCAAGTACTGTTCTCAATCCCTTCCATCTTGAGACAAGGTGTCTCAAGGAACCCAGCGCTCACAGACTGCTTGTCTGTGTCTGGCTCTTTTGTTTTTGTTTTTGTTGTTTTGGTTTTTCGAGACAGGGTTTCTCTGTGTAGTTTTGGTGCCTGTCCTGGAACTCGCTCTGTAGACCAAGCTGGCCTCGAACTCACAGACCCGATTGCTGGGATTAAAGGTGTGCACCACCACCACCCGGCATGTGTCTGGCTTTTTATATGTGTGTTAGGGATTGGAAAGCAGTTTACCCAAAGAGCCATCTCCCCAGCCCCTGAGATGTGTTTCATTTTGTTTTGTGGGAGGGCTCAGCACTTCCCATTTTTTATCGATCATGTGATTTAATTGGTTTGAGAATACTAATAGTGATGTATCCCTTGTTTGCTCCAGATGAGACAGTCTTTATAGTTTGCGAGGCATGGTTCAGAAGGAAGCAGCTTTGGCGAGTAGGACAAACCTAACTACATCTAATGGGGTTCTCTGAAGTTCAGCCATCCTCTGTGGGGAAAAATATGACAGGAAATAAGCCATGAGCCAATGGCAGGTGAGTCTCTGAGGTCCCCTCTGTGGGAGCCAGAGTACAGGAAGCCAGCATCATCTGGTTTCACCCAGAGCTGTCTGTATCTACCACGAGGTGGGAAGGGACAAGGACTGGCCGAAGAAGGGAAGCAGGCTCTTGTCTGCCGTGAGCCCCAGGTTTCCCCAGGAGTCCATCTGCAGGGAAGAGACGTGGCCACAGTTAGCTGCAACTTGTGCACACCTATTCCTATAAGGGAACAAGATTATGTTGGGGTAAGGGACTGCTGCACGGGACCAGCAAGACAACTCAGGGTAAAAGAGCTTGTCTCAAAAGCCAAGGACCTGAGTTCAATGCCCAGAACACACCGTGGAAAGAGAGAACCAACTGGGAAGTTGTTTTGATATCCAACTGTACGATATATTCATGCCCATGCATCACACACACACACACACACACACACACACACACACACACACACACACACATACACACACACTGACACACACAGATAAAACAAATTCTTTTAAAGAAATTGCTACATCACCAATAAAAAGCTATCTGAAAGTCTTAAAGGCTCTACAAGAGATAAATATCTCCATTGACTATTAAACCTTAATTAAATGTTTTTCTATTAATTGCTATTTATTTAAGGGACAACAAGTACCCATGTAAATCTGAGAGATCTCTCCAGCTAGTCTCTGCTTGCCGATCGTGCCCAGGCGTTAATTACAAGACCCAGGCGGTGCTCAGAATCCGAAGGCTTTCATCCCAGTGAGTGATGAATACCTCGCCTGGCACAGGGCGATGGGATCTTTAAGCATTTATTAGAGACTAATGAGACTCTTTGCACAGCTCTACTGGTTCTGGTCTACTGAAAGTCACTGGAGGTGACGCACGGCAGCCATGCTGGCAGAGTTCATCTGTTTTGCAAGGAGATGCAACGCCTAGTTCAACTCAATCCAGAGGGTCCCCAGGATGCACATGGGGGCAGTAGTGGTCTGGAAATGGGTAGTCTCATGTAGATAGGGGGGTGACTCTCAAGTAGCTCCTGGGGCACCTACATCTTACACCCCACCCAAGATCAGTGTGCTGGGATACCTAATCAAAACAGTGGGAACTTGATCACTCCAGGGAGGAGAGAATGCCATAGGAAAGACAACAGGGTTTTTTGGAACTGAGGAACAAGTAAAACCATATATCCTGCCACCTACGTTCTGTATTCTTGTAAATGTCCATGCTGCAGCTTCCTGCAGAAGGCTTCAGAGCTCAGGTCCTTGAGCACTTGGGACTGGTCATCCTGCAGCTCCACTCTATCCTCAGCCTGCCTACAACTTCGGGCTGGCCTCAGGTGAGCAGAGGCACTTGGCATAGAGAAAGGCATGGTCTCAGACCCTGCAAGGGGTTTTCAAAACAGAACCATCTGTAGAGTAGGTAATGTGATACCCTGGAACCAGACAACCTTAGATGATTGGATTCACCACTGACAACCTAGAGCATCTTGGTCAAGTTGTCTGCCTTTCCTCAGCCTCGGTTTCCCTCTTTGTAGACGGGCTTGCCGGGGGAGTGAATGCACTGCTGTATGTAAAAAGTGGCCATCTATATGACAAAGTTGCCCCAAGAGCAGAAGACACGCGGCCTACGGGCCTTTAGCTCTCCTGGGAACTGTCAGCTGAGTTGGCCGGTTCATCATCTCCATGTCAATGAACTACGGCCTAACACATTTTTTTTTCCTTTTTGTTTTGTTTTTAATTAATACATGATCTGACTCTGAGTTTGTCTTCATACTCTCAGTGATTCCCCTGCCTCAGACTCCTGACTGCTTGGCATTAATTACAGGCATTAGCCATCATGCCCACCTTTAACGACCTTCTAAAGCTGTAACAGAGATGTGGTGCCTATCCTACCCTGGGGCCTGCCAAGCTTTACCAGGCAACTGGGGCATCCACTGCTCCCCAACACTAGCTGAGCTGGCACATCCAAGAGGGATGTCCACAGCCTTAATGGAATAAGCTGCATTGGCAGGCCGTGGCTCCGTGCTCTGAGGATGTGCCAGGCTCTGTGTCCTGCCTGCTAGAAGGCCGTGCTTGCCACGCGGGCTCCGTGAAAGCCTCTGCAGGAGGCTCGTTTCCAGTTTAATCTAATTACTTTTTCTTGCCCGTTGGCGGAACATGTTGGCTTTGGGACAGAGACTGAGGGCTGGAGATTTGATTTGGACCAATCTTGCGATTCATTAGTGCTGGGATTAAGAACTGACCGATTCGTTCCCATGCTGGCCTCAGCTTGCTCCTTGCTTCCTGCTGGAAAGGGCTGGGTATGGAACCCTGGAGCCATGTCCAGCCCTCAGCCTTCTGCCCTTTTTACTTAATCCCCATGCAGAAGGTGAGCAATGAGTAAGAGGAAAATATTTGCGGAATCTGTGTCCTATCTAAGAAACAGGGTTGCCATCTCATGGAAAATGATTGGATGCCTTTTGTAAGGGTGATGTAGACTGGCTCACTCTGCTGTGACACTGGGCAAAAGGAAGGTCCCCAGCAAGCCTGGAATCACAAAGGAAAAGATGTCAAACCCACACTACCCATGGGCTGTGCCTGCAGCATGTGTAAGTGGGGCGTGTGGGCTGCGCTGCTCCTGGGAGAGGCACTCACTCCCCACCCCTTAGGCCACTGTTCATAGACTCAGTACAGAAGCCATTTAATGTTAGCATCCGAGTTAATACCATCCAAAGCAAGCTGAATGTTCCCAGGCAGCAGAGCGTGAAGAATTCATCCTGTTTGGGTGCCAGTCTCCAGCTTCAAATTAGTAGATGTCTCAACTCTTCACTTTCTTTCTTTATCATGTTATTTCTTATCTCTTATTTTCATATTTCAAGACTGCATTTTAATTCCGCTCCTGCCCTACTCCCTCCCGGCATGATTGTGTGCTGAGGGTGTGATCCCTGTCTGCTTAGCTGCTGCCCTGGTGGCTTCCTGCTGAGGGAAGGGAATGTTGTACCCAGAGCTTGTTTCTGAAGGTAATTTCAGCTCACAGTTCTGCACAGGGAGGGCATGGCCCTGAGATGGTGCTGTTGCTGTTGCAAGGAGATCCTGGGAACGCCTCCCTCCCTGAGAAGTCCTAACTGTTTGTCTTATAGATGTGCTGAGAGACCCGTGGTCCAGTATCCACACAGGGGATGTATTGAGAAACCCACTGCTTTAGAGAGGGGCTCCTGATCATCCCAAAGCAGAGGTAAGGGGAGAAGGTGAGGGGAAGGGAGATAAAGAGGGTAGAGGGCAGGCTGCCTCAGGGAGATACATACCATGAAACAGACACATGGCGTCTGCCCCGCCCCCAGGAGGTAAAAAGCCTTCGGCCAGTCAGCAGGAGATTTCAAACCATTTCTCAGACACAAAGGCCACAGGGATGAGATGCCGATCTGCAGATGAGGATCTGTGGAAAGCAGAGAAGAAGGCTTTGTGCCATGTGAGCTGTGTGAGCCTGCACATGGCAGGCAAGCTGGTCAGCCTGCAGGGGGAGTGGGTTCTCTGAGATGGGTCTTTACCAACCTCTAGATAGAACTGTCTCTCAGGCCCACTAGCCGAGAGGCTGATGGATGCAGGGTTGAGGGACTCATGTGGGGAGGCTGGCCATCCCTCACTCTTGTGCCATTTGCAGATGCTGACTTTGGGATGAGCCCAGAACCAGGGTCTGGGCTTCCATAGGCGAGACTGGATGCATAGTATTGCACACGACAGAAGGGACAAAACCTAGCTCCTAAAATGTCCCCTTCACATTTTGTCATTGAAGCTAGGTTACTGTGATGGTTAGCTTTAACTACCCATTTGACAGCCTAGAATCACCCGGGAAGAGAGTCTCACTGAGGGATTGTATAGACCAGGTTGGCCTGTGAGGCTGTCTGTGTGTGTGTGTGGGGGGTATCTTGATTGTTAATTGATAGGGGGGATTGAGACCACCATGAGTGGCACCATTCCCTAGGCAGGGGATCCTGAACTGTATAGAAGTGAAGGAAACAAGCAAGCAGGTGTGCATGCATTTACTTCTCTCTGCCCTAGACTGGCCGCTTTAAGCTCCTGCCACTGTGAATTCCCTTCTATGATGGACTGAAACCTGGAACCACAAGCTGAATAAACTTCTCTACTCCAAACTGTGTTTTGTCGAGGTATTTTATTACAGCAACAGAAATGAAGCAGACAACTACCCCTTCCCAGCCCAGTGGCAGACACCAGAGTGTTATCCTTCCTGGCTCCATATCAGGATATGAGAGCAGCAGCTACTCCACCCTCTACAGCTGGACATGGGCACAGTACACCTGCTCACTGTAGCCAGTGGTGGCACAGGAGCATATGAACTGTGGTTACTCTGGTGGCCAGAAGAGCTGGAACTCCAAGCCCACTTCTGCTTATAGGTAAAGCAGCAAACAGGATGGAAGGCACAGGGTGACCCAGAGCTGACCGCCCAGCCATGGTCCCAGGAGACCCTCTTATCTCAGCTGCGGACTGAGAGGGGAGGAGCCTTCGAGGCATATGAGCAGCCTGCCAACTGCCTCATTTCTTTCTTCTCATTTTTTCTAATCACAAATGATGCATGGGTGCACAGTCACTTAAAAAATAGCTTATTGATATTTTAATTTAATGCTGGACAAACCTTGTGCAGCTGACTCAGGGGTTTCTTAACCATTCCCTGGGATGGTTGGAGAAGTGTGTCTTCTTTGAGGGATCACCCATGAATAACAAAAGAGCATTTAATAAGGGACTGCAGCCTGGAGTCTGCTTGGTATTTGCTGTTTTTTCTGAGCTGGCTGCTGACATTTTGTTGACAGAGTCCAAGAGACACCGACTGTGGGAGGGACCTGTCATAATTTGCTGATGCTCCAGAGGGCAGTGAGTACTTGGCTAGCTTTGAACCCTGAGACTGGGGGGTTGGGGGAGCAGACATTCAGCCTCCAGGTGTAGTAGTGAGGGTCTGGGAATGCGTCTTGGTCACCGTCTTGTGGTCTGGGATACGTTTTTTCCCATGGCTGCTGTTGTGCCTCCCGGGGTGACTAATACCTATTGGTTCTACTTCACTGCTATTGTTTTGACAAATCAGCTGTCTTCATGTGCTGGGCCCCTGAAAGATCTACAGAGTGACCAGACAAGAGGACAGTGCCTGGTTCAACCACGCAGAGCCTTGGAGACCGGGTCACACAGAGCTCACCGGTTTCCATTGAACGTGGACTTGTATTCCCCTGTCGAGTGCAGCGTCTCATCGGCGTACACGGGCACGGATGCCCTGACACACTCATGGGAACACTGCAGCGTCTCGTTATAGGCCGTGAAGATGTCCACGCTGCTGGGCACCCGGGCCGGGGTGAAGTCTGTTAAGTTCTGGCAGCTTTCCTCCTGCTGGTTCATCTTCCGCTGGTGGCTGTTCCTCCGAGTGTGCCCGCTTGGGGCACAGCTAGCAGAGAGACAGAGAGGTTTGAGTAGGGTGGGCAGGTACTGGAGCAACGTGCAGACTTCTCCCACACACCCACTGCGAAGCCTTCACTGCTAGGCATCATTTATATTACATAGTAATTCTCGGCCTCTTCAGAAAGATCAACCACAATCAAGTAATCAGCTCCTTTTTTTTTCAAATATAAAATCTGAATTTTAAATGTGGCCATTATCACAAGAGAGCTTGGAGGTGAGTGGTGAGGCTATGGGACCTTGCTTGCCTGAAGAATGTCAGCTAGACTGAGGGGGCTGACTCAGTTTCCCTCCAATGCCTTAATGGGATGCAAAGGTTGATAATGTTCACTACAAGAGGGCCTGGGGAGGCAGGAGGGGTCCTCCGTGGATAGCCCGGTGGGAGGTTGTTTTGCTGTTAGATGAACTGTTGAGAGGGAGCCCCTGGCAGTTACCTCATCCAGAACACATCTACAAACTGGAAACTGACTTGAGTTCATCCTTGCCAGGATCTAACAAAGAAATGTTCTCATGCCCCTTGTGTTTCCTCCACACTCCCCACTGCTCCGTCTGTGAGGGCTTCCAGTGGCTGTGGAAGATGAACTGGGGAACCCACTCTCATCTGTGAAGGAATGTCATGTGGAGTGCAGGGTATCATTAAAACAAGGTGTCCTGTTTTCTGTGGATCTCACTTTACTCCTTGCCTCTTCCTCAAGGTGGGGTTGGGGAGTGTGTGTGGGGGGGTCTGATGGCTACTGAAAGTGAGCATGAGGCAGAAGGTCCCTCAGCAGAAAATGCTGAGACGTGCTGACCCTTCTTAGCCACCCTTGGCTGCTCTCCCAGAGAGGGAGGTGGCCTGTCACAGAAGGGGGTCACAAGTCTTCTTCTCCTCCTGAGATGGTCACGAGGCTACACTGCCCCACACACGCGTGGACCTGTGGCCCCTCCACCCCACCCTCTGCTCTAGAAGCTTGGCAGGAGCTACTTTACTATCCATGTGTCCTGGATCCACCAGAGACCCACCCACCTATCAGGTGTGAGGCTCGTAGAATGGGGTTTGTCTTGGGCTGTGTCCCCCCCTTGCTACCTACCTTTGGCTCTCCCGTTTCTGGGTTTGTCCTGTTGCTGGGACCCTACTTGTCATTCCCATCTATCTGGGAATCACGGGGCACACTGCTCCACGGTGAGCTTGAGCCTTCCTTGATGCTCACAAGCAACAGACACCTTTCAAGCAGCTTCAGGTAGATCTGCATTTCGGGTGCCGCGGGCAGCAAGGAGCCCTAGCAGCCCCCTCAGTTTCTTGGGCTATGTCGGATGTACACGCCCAACAAGGCTAGCCTCAAAGCAGGCCATTTTAGAGGAGGGAACAGGGAAGGGGAGCCACCTGCAGCAAGGCAGCCACCTGGTGTGACAGCAGAGAATGGCTGCTCAAGGAGACGAGATGAGGAGGCTGGCTGGTGAGCTGCCTGGACCTCAGAGGAGGGCAGGGGTCCGGGGGGGGTCTGAGCACGCTGCTGCTGTTTCTGCCTTTCAGAGGTATGGCATGGACCGCACCCTGGTGGGCAACATACACAGGTACATATGGGGCCAGACAGAGCTGGGTGACCAAGGAAACATACATCCTGGGACACTGTGTCGTGGATGTTGGGCTTACCACCTCTTGCACAGGAGCCATGCTGAGGGCTACACTAGAAAGTGGACCCAGCTGAAGCCAGCGGTGGCCAAAGTGCTGTGGCTGTAGTCACCTGGGACCTCCTACTTCAGTGGGAGTGCAGCCTGTAGGCTGCCATTCAGAACAGAATGTCTTATTTGAAATAGGGTCTTCTGTATCACAGGCTGTGTGGCTGAGGATGACCTTGAACTTCTGATCCTCTTGCCTCCACTTCCTGAGTGCTGGAGTTAGAGGCACAGGCCAGCACACTCAGTATATGAAGAGCTGGGATGGAAGCCAGGGTTTTACGCAAGCTGGACAAACATTCTGCCAGCAGAGTTAGAGTTCCAGCTCCTAGGCACAGTCTTTAAAAGTTGGGGCTCTCTATGCAGACCTCCCTCGGTACCCCAAAGCCCATCAATCCCAGGCCTTACCAATTTTTTAAGACAAGAGTTGTGATGAGTGCAGCGATGACCATGATGAGGGAGACGGTGATGGTGATGATCTGATGTACAGCCAGACCTGGAGGGGAGGAGACAGAGGCCAAGGTCAGCACATGGGAGGGGCCTGGACTGGAGCCAGCAGGGGCAGAATGGAGGAAGAGGGGCGGACGGGTGCTTAGGTTTGAAGCACCAAGGCTGTTATCACCTGGGTCCAGAAAGGGAGTCTCCAGCCCCGATCTCTTCCTTCCCACTCTCAGCGTCCCATGGGCAGCTGTGCCCTCAACCTGCTGCTTTTATCTGAATTCAAGTAACTCTACTGAGATTCCCAAGCCCCACGCCCTTCTCCTTGCCTGGCACAAATGTTCTGTGTCTCAATTATGGGGACATGAGCATCGGAGAGGGACTGGCCCAGGCCACCTAGGACTTCTAGGAGAAGATAGGTTCCCCAACTGCAGACCCCGAGGGCACTCTCCCCAGGGTTGTCTCTTGTCTCTAGAACCCTCCCTATCATTCACTGCCTGCAAAGTTAGTTCCTACCACTGAAAGACCAAGGGCAGGGAAGGGCGAGGCTTCTGTCACCTGGCCTTGTAACCCTGTCCCTCTCCCCAGTGAAGAACGACAGTGGACAGCACCATGGTGTTGACAGAATGGGGATAGACGGGCAGGGCCACTTCTGCAGCAGGATAGCCAGAGCCTAACAGTCATTTGCTGGCCCTGCAGATGCCCAAGGTTAGGATTTCTCTGTCATCCCCCTCCAGTGCTCCCCACCAGTGATGCAGGGCAGAGAAAAGGTAATAGCTCCCACCTCTGGTTCCACCCTAGGCCACATTTCTTTTGGACCTCATTTGTCACAGTCTTCCTGGGACATGGAAACAAAGAGTATCCCCAGCTGACTCTACCGGCCAGCCAGAGTGGTCTGCAAGGTACACAGCCCCCAGTGTTAGTAAACATGGAACCTGAAAAGAAGACCAAGGCAGCTTGGGGACCCTAAAGGGGAAAGCATCATCCTCCAAGGGATGATGTCTTCGTGACGTCCAGGCCCTGTCCTGTACCAATTGGGTACCCGGCACCCAATTCTAACACCCACTCTCCAGACTCCAGCTTGGCACATCTGATGTCTGGGGTGTTAGGGCATATGTTCCCGTGTGGCAGGCTGCAGTGTTCAGAGGTTGCTGGCAGCCTCCCAGAGACCATCGCACAAGCAGATGTTACTTCGCTGCTAAATGTGATCATCAAGGGAGACTATTTCATGAATGATTCCAAGTTGGCAAGGCCAGAACACATGTCCCGACTCCCTGCCTCCCCCGCCCCCCACCATCTTCTGTGGCGAGGTGCCATTTTCACGAAGGATTCCCATTCCAGTCCACAGGAAGAGCATCACTAAGAAACAGTGGAGCTGACACAAGCGTGTGACAGCCACCCTCCATTTTTATCTGTTGACTCAAGAGCCACTGTGGGGTGTTTTTCCCTCTGTGCTGCCCGGTGCTGGTAGTGGCCATCTTAGCCATCGTGGCTGCCCTCAGGAAATAGCAGTTCAACACCACATGCTTTGACGTTGTAGCTCTCACTGCTCATTTTGGCCCGTGGCTTCCCATACACCTGTGCTCAGTTTGGGGCACTTGCTTTAGACCTCTGGGTGAATATTCTATCCTCCAAGACCACTATTCAGCTTGCCAGTGGGGTTAAAGCCAAGCTATCCTGCAGAAGCCATCTTCAAGCTGACCAACAGGAGTCTCTGCTCACTGGAGTCTAAGAACCACCAAAGATCTTGCAAGCAGGAGAAAAGTTGAAACGGATGGGCAGTTTAATGGAGAACCATAGAAAGGGTGTTGCTTGCTCAGTATCCTGTCATGCTGTATCCACAGATTCCCCTAGCATGGTCATGAAGAACATGCTGATCCTGTGCCTGTGCGTACAGCAAGAAGGAGGAAGCTGACGGTAAAGACGGTGATGATGGTGGTGATTACAGTAGCTATGGCGGCAGTGATTATGATGGCGGTGGTGGTGAGGACGACTACCAGAGTGATGGTGATGATGTTTATAGTGGCAATATGCTCTGTGGCTAGTAATGATGGCAATGATGATTGTGGTGATGGTGATAATAATGTGGATGGTGATAGTGGGGATAAAGGTGATAGGTGGTGAAGATGAGGGTGGTGGTGATGGTGATGGTGTTGAGAATGGTGGTGATGGTGATGGTGATGATGGCAGTGGTGATATGAGGAGGGCCATGGTCACAGGGACTGTAGTAGTGAGAAGGGTGATGATGGCAATCCTGATGATGATGCTAGTGTGACGTTGATGATGACATACATTTAGATTTTGGGGATGGTGATGACGGTCACAACCGTCATTGGCGTGACTCAAATTCTATTCATTACTGTCATTATCAGCATCATCCTCTCACAGTCATCAGCATCATGATCATCATTGCTGCTGTTATCACAGTGACAATGGTGACATGAGAGGATGGTGCTGACGTGATGGTGACAGAGATGATCACAGACACACACTCAACAAGTAGCAGTGTGCTGTTCTCCCATGTAGTCCTAGCAGCACCTCTTAATGGTAGTTAAGAGTAGTAGACTCTACAGTTACTGGTTACAGAAGGGAAAATCACCCAGGCAATCTGTGCACATTCCTCAGATCATGCAGGACCCGCTGGCTCCAACACCAATTGTACTGCACAACCCTGGGCAGCCTTGGTTAATCTAAGTATTGTCTTGATCTACTTTCTCCCTGCTTCTGTGTCAGAGGCCAGCTCCTCTCCACTTGAAAGCCTGGGGAAAACAAGCTCATACTCCCGTGCGGGCAGATGCTCACACCACACCACCTCTTCTTGTGGGAAGGCTCTGTGGACACTACTCCAGGCCAACGCCATGGGCCTTCCCGCCACCTCATGACATGCCACATCCTAATTCCCATGTCAAAAACTACCTCAAAAGCTATATTGCTCCTTGTGGTGAATGTGCCACATTCTAGGTCAAGCCTGGAGAATTCAGTGGCTGGATGCACGGCAGATTTAGAAAGAGGCAGCAAGCAGAGGTGAGTGACAGCAGCAGCAGCAGCAGCAGCAGCAGCAGCAGCAGCAGCAGCAGCAGCAGGGCTGGCTCACCAGGGACCTTGAGGGGCAAAGGGAATCCCTCACAGAGACAACAGACTCTGCTGTCCACTTTCAACTATCTGCAGGATCAGAGGAGACACAGGGTGCCCCTCAACTCTGACCCCTTCTGTTATTCCTGAGAGAATCTTTTCACTGAGCTATCTGCAGATGCCTGAGTTCACAGAGGAGAAGAGGTGCATGAACAGAGGCATCGTCCATATTGAATTGCTCACCACCTTTCCCGCAGGTGAGAATGGAAAACTACCAAGTCTACTCTTCTGATAGGGGAAAGAAATAGAGGCCTAGAGAGGGAAATGGTTGACTCAGGAGACTCTCCTCAGTGATGACTTTGAATGAAGAATACCAACCTTTGGCTATGGTCCTTGTAAGTTTTTGAACCCTTTCAAAAGGGCTCAAATCATCACCATCTGAGCATCTGTGTCTACTCCATGCACACACACAACCTTGCCTAGAACCGTACAATAGTAGTTACTTGTCATATTGCTATATTTATTACTAAGAAGTAATAAATAAGGAAAACAGGAACAAAGGTGCACCAGTTAGGTTTTCATCAACTTGACATAAACTAGAGTCACTTGGGATGAGAAACCTTAGCTGAGGAATTGCCTCCACTGAACTGGCCTGTGGGCAAGTCTGGGGGTTCATTTTTTGATTAATAACCATGCTTGGCCAGGTGGCTCTGGGTATGTAAGAAAGCAAAGTGAGCAAGCCACAGGGAGCAAGCCAGTAAGCAGTGTTCCTTCATGACTTCTGCTTGAGTTCCTGCCTTGGCTTCCTTCATGATGGGCTACAAGCTATTTTGATGAAATAAACTCTCCTCCTCAAGTTGCTTTTGGTCATGGTGTTTTGTCACAGCAATAGAAATCCAAACTAAGACAAGGGTCAAAACCTAGTGCACATTAAAAAAATTTTTTTTGGAGAATTTCACACATGTGTTCTTTATTTACATAACTTCCACCTCTCCCTCTTCCCCAACTCCCAAGTTCCCCTTTCTTCTCAAATTCATGACTTCTTCTAATATTATTATTATAGACACATATCAGCAAACCAGCCTACTGAGCCATTTCAGTATGTCTCATATGTACATGTGTTTCGAGCTGACCACTTGGAATTGGATGACCTATTGGGGGAGGGGGCACTGTCCCTGGAGAAGCCTGACTATCCCTCTCTCAGCAGACTTTGATTACCTGTAGTTCTTAATCTAGGGGTGAGCCCTTGTGAAATTCTGCCTAACACCTCGGCCTGTTGACTGAGGATGTCATCATGCTGGCATCCATACTGTTGAGATTACATGGATGTAATCTGTCATGTCCAGAAGACACTGTCTCACTTCTGGCCTCCTGCTTCAGAAGCAAGAGCTATGAGAAGAGCCTATAGACCCCACAGTTATGAGGGCTGAACAGAGACTGGTCCAAATAATACTTGTGGGATGCAGTTAGGATTATGGGATATCTGTACACATGCCTCACTCTTTCCTCCCATTGGAAGGCTGTCTACCAAGAAGAGAGTAGAGCCACATGGGAAGTTATATGATGTTTACAGAATCTGTCATTTTTGAGCTGATGTTCCTCAGATGCCAGGAGAAATTGTTCACTCATCATCTGAAGCTACTCATTTTCAGACGGAGCTAATGTAGGCGAATCTTTTTTCACAAGATAAAATTAAGAAATACTTTAGGCTTTGTAGAAAGTGTAGTATGTATAGTCAGCTTGTATTATATATTAGTATATTATTATTTTATTACATTATAATATTATTAATATTATTTTAATATTTATTGGTTTATTATTATGCACAGTCATGTGCAGTCAGCTTGCATCACTGCAATAAAATATTGGAGGTAGCCAACTTTATAAAGAGAAAAGGTTTCTTCAGCTCACAGTTTTGGAGGTTCAAGGATGTGGTACCCGAATCAACCTAGTTCTAGTAACAGCTCCATCACATTCTGATGGATAGTAATAGTTAGAGAATATACATGAGTCAAATAGTTACAGAGAGCCGGGTGAAAAGAGAGTGAGAAGTATGCAGACTCTTGGATCTCACAGTTCCACCCGAGGGCATGTAGCCAGTATTCTAAGTACCTCCCCTTAGACCTCAGTTCTTAAAGGCCCCAGCACTTTACATTCCATCATGCTGTGATCAAGTTTCCAGTTGCAATGGACTCTTGCAGCCACTTAGGCTACACCCCAAATATATCAGCCTCTGTACCTTGCTGTGGATATCGTTCTGTATAAATAAAACACTGATTGGCCAGTGGCCAGGCAGGAAGTATAGGCAGGACAAGGAGAGAGGAGAATTCTGGGAAGTGGAAGGCTGAGTCAGAGAGACACTGCCAGCTGCCGCCATGATAAGCAGCATGTAAAGATGCTGGTAAGCCACGAGCCATGTGGCAAGGTATAGATTTATAGAAATGGGTTCATTTAAGATATAAGAACAGTTAGCAAGAAGCCTGCCATGGCCATACAGTTTGTAAACAATATAAGTCTCTGTGTTTACTTGTTTGGGTCTGAGTGGCTGTGGGACTGGCGGGTGACAGAGATTAGTCCTGACTGTGGGCCAGGCAGGAAAACTCTAGCTACAGTACCTGGCTCTGCCACCAAGGTACAAAACCCACCATACAGATGAGGTGCAAAAAATAGCTGTAACTGTTTTCAACAAAATTTTATTTATAAAAACAAACAGCTGCCATATTCAGACCATGGATGACATTTTTCAGAATTCTCACTGAGGTAAGTAGCCAAAGGGGGTTTTATTTGTAGCCTTAATGAAAGTATTTTTTTTGTTTTGAATGACTAAAGTTGAGGTTCCCACTGTAAACCTGGGGTTCAAAAGACTAGAATCATCCCTTTCCCTCACCAAAGGGTCATTGTCATCACAGATTTTCACTGGCCACTGTCTAGATGATTTACAGAGAGCCACGGTCCTCTGCCCAGCAGCAGTACTCACTGTGCTGGATTGGGTCTGCCCCCCGTGCAGCAGTTTGACAGTAGGCCACTTTGCATGATGGGTCTCTAGAGAACTCAGTTTGATGGGATTCTTGATTTTTGAAAATCAAAGCTCACAGAGAAATTGACTGATTTAATCCCTTCAGTGGCACTCAGAAATATTTCAGCTGTGCGTCTGTCTGTCTCAATTGTCTCCATTCACATTGAAAAGAACCTGCATCTTGTGGATGAGGATGGCCAGATCACAGGGATGGCACGGCTCCATCACTACAGAACTCGCTTTTCAAGCATGAGGACTTAGAATCCACACACAAAGGCTGGGCCTGGTGCAGCGTGGTGAATTCCCAGTACAAGGAAAGCAGAAACCAGAGGATCCTTAAGCCTTGCTGGCCACCCATTACAGCCCAATCAGTGAGCTCCAAGACAGTGAGAGAGCTGTCTCAAAGGAGGTGGATGGCATTCCTGAGGATGACCCCCAAGGTTGTCCTGTCCTCCATATACATATCCATCTGTGCATGTGTGTGAATACACAAGTGTATACACGTCTATAAATAAAAAACAAACATTAAAAACCTTAAAGGAGACTACCCAGGTCCTTTAGGAACGTGTCACATTGGTCTCTGGAAAGGATTCTGCCTGCTGTGTGGATGTCAAATTCTCAGGTAGAAATCCCCCAATCCCTTTTTCTTACCAGTGTCTCTCAACACTCCTACCTTGAATCAGTTCCCTCTGGCTAAGTCTCTGGCGGCCCTTAAATAACACGTGTGGGGACATCTGCCCCATAAACCCACTGACCCTGTACAAAGCAATCCTTGAGCTGTCCCCACTCCAGCTGTCAGGCGGGCTGTGATCAGCTTGACAATAACGTTCCCTCAAAGAAATATGCATTCCCCAGATGAAGTTTTAAAAAGCTATGAACTTTCCTCCACTTTCAAGGTCAATATTGAGTTGCATCTTGTAACTCTTTGAATTTGGATGTGGCCCTGGAGTCTGGAAGCATGCAGTGTGGGAATGCATGCTTCCCTGTCCTGACAGGTGTTATTGTCCCTGCTAATTTAGGGGCTCTTTCTGCTCCTGGTAATTGCCACTGTGTACTAATGTGCTAGGAATCAGCTGCCATGCAGATAATGAAAAATTATACCCAGAATAATGGATGGGGACAGATGGATTACCAAGCTCCACATCAATCAATAGGGCTTTTATGGTTATATTTGTGGTGGTTTGTAATAAGATCTGGCCCTGAAGATTGATGGGGAAGTTGGTAATCCATCTCTGGGTCTGAACGAGGTCTTATTAAAAGAAGCTGAATCAAACACGGGCCATTGTCCGTAGCAAAAACAAACCCATCATGGCTTCTCTTCTAGCATGAGAGGGGTGAGCATTGCATTTGGCTGTCAAGCTTGGATGAAGACAAGAGCGATGGCCTTGGAATTTGCCAAGGCAAATGGATGACATTTCTGTGCTTAGAGTAGCTCATTTGACAGTGCAGGGGCCTTGTGTTATGTGAGCAAAGGCCTGGTGGCCACTGGGAGCAAGCAAGGCTGTCTTGCAGGGGCCAGTTTGACAGGTAGAAGGTTACATGGGAAATCCAAATGTGCCAGTTCTTGGGTGTTCACAGGAAAACAAGACCACTGGCTTTGACAGCAGAAACTCAGAGAGCAACTCTGTGAAGCCTTCTGAGGGGTGGGTGTGTCCATCTGGGTCATTCTGACAAACACAGCAAATAGCATGTATGCAGAGAGATTCTTGGGGAGAGATGTGAGGGAACTTGCTTATGAGGTTATTGGGGCCAAGAAATCCCACCATCTGCCAATAGTAAGCAGGAGAGCCAGCACATCCATTGTGTTGTTCTGTCCCAGGCCAAAGGCCTAAAACTGGAACTCATGATGAGAACTTCAGTTCAAGACCCAAAGTCTGAGTATCAGACGTGGATGAATGGGTGTCAGAGTCCAGAGGTCCAAGGACTTAAGAAGTCTAACACACAAGGGCAGAAGGAGATGGATGTGGCTCTTCCCCAGCCTTTCTGGTCCATCAGCACTCTCAGCTGATTAGCAGATGGCTGTATACAATGGTGAAAGAAGATTTGGGCTCTCTCTACTGATATGAACACTGATGTTTTCCAGAACTAACCAGAAATATTGATGCACACTTCCCCTGGCCTAGTTGACACACAGAATTCACCATCACTTTAAGTGACAGTCTGGTTCAAAGTGCTTCAAGTCAAGAAGATGTAAGTAGGCTCCATTCATAAGAAGGGTCTTCAGCTTAGGACAGGGTCACACTCAAGAGACAGAACCCACCAAGGGAAGGACTCTGCTACCTTACTGGTTTCAGCTTCATCACAGCAGCTCAATGAAAAGGGGGTCCTCTGAGAGCCACCCCAAAGGATCTCAGCTCCACACAGTGCTGAGACTGATAGACAACATTTATTGGTATCTTGATACACATTTCATTGTGACAACTGGGGCAGAGGGTGGTGGTTCCATTGGGGCACAGTAAGCAGAGGCCAGAGAGACTGGTAACCATCCCACAGTGTACAAGTTCACGGCTTAAGGAAGAGGGGACCAACCTGACAGGACTGGAGTTCCAAGGCCGAGAAGACATGGGTTGGATGGTAGCAATGTCCTTTAACCACAGGTGTGTGGCCTCAAAATGTGATCTCTCTGGTCACCCCCCACCCCATTTATAATCCTCCCTCCAGGCTCTGCCTTACTGGTGACACAGTGGCCTGGGGGAGGGACAAGAGATGACATTCACATGGTGGTGACAGAACTAATCATTGTTCCAGGGCAGTTAATTCATGCTCAGCTTGCTACAGCACCGAGGGGGTTGGGTAGAATTCAAGGATATTAAGTCTGTATCATGCAATTTGGGGGGGGGGGCTCATGACCACCTTCAAGTTAAGGAATTATCTAGGGAGACTCATGGCACTCAGAAAGATCTTACATATTTAATCACAGCTGATCACAGGGCTGGGATATAGCTCAGCTGGCAGAGGGCTTGGCTAACATGATAAAACCCTGGGTTTGATCCCTAGCATCACATAAAGCAGGCAGGGTGGTACATGCATGGAATACAGTAGAAGCAAGGGGATCAGGAGTTCAAGACCATCCTTGGTTATATAGCAAGTTTGAAGCCAGGTAGAGCTATAACGCTACATAAATTTTATTTAAAAAAATAGCTTTTCTGCTAGGGGTGGTTTCTTGTGAAGAACTACTAGCAGTTTGTGGCTTAGAGGGAGGAAGAGTCACTCTTTTTTTTTTTTTTTTTTTTTTTTGGTTTTTCGAGACAGGATTTCTCTGTGTAGTTTTGGGGCCTGTCCTGGATCTCATTCTGTAGATCAGGCTGGCCTCAAACTCATAGACATCCACCTGGCTCTGCCTCCCAAGTGCTAGGATTAAAGGTTGCGCCACCATGCCTGGCAAGAGTCACTCTCCTTAGGACACTGGACATGAACAATGGAAGGTTGTCTGTGCTCCAGTGGATGCCCCTACACCCACGTGCATGTGAGTCCTGACTGGACTCAAGGTATTACAAGTAACAAGAAAAAAAAGAGGGCTTGAAATTAGAAGGAAGACATGGTGGGGGCACTGGGGAGAGTCAGGTGGGTAGTGGCAGATGGACATTAGGACACCATTCACGATCAGAAAGAGAAAGATCAGCACGGCCTGAGGTGAGAGCAGGTGTGAATATCCAGATGGCCCTGCCAAACACAAGAAGGTGAGGAGCACTAACTGCTTCCAGAAGCTATGGGTGATGTGCAGAGTAGCCATGACAGATGTTCCTCTTAGCTCAATGTCCATCACGTGGCTGATTGCCTGCTTAGCAGATCTCAGTCTCCAGCCCCTCCAAAGATGCAACAGGTACCATGTGGGCCAAGCCCCCAGACAAATGAACACAATCATCTCAGGCAGGACATCCAAGGCTTAGAGGTCACCTTAGGAACTTAGAACAAGGACATTTCCTAGGGTGGGACTAACCTGTACTGTACACACAGCTAAGACATAGAGACAGACTCGAGCAGGCTCATTCCAGAACCAACGCCCTCTACACTACATCTCAAGCCCTTGAGGAAGGGCTGTCTCTTCTCCACAAGGGGACCAGCTCTGGCCATAGTGCTATGACCAAGTGACACTTGCAGATTACCCCAAACTTTGTGCTGGTTGGGGATCCAATAGGGACCTGAGGTTTCTCTCAGGGTCCTGACATTGGGCAGGGTTAACTCTGGGTGGGCCACATCAGTGAGTAAGTTCCTCTGGATAAAACAGAATTTACATTGGCATTTCCTTTTAACTTGAGAAAAGCTAGTACCACAGACGGGAAGTGTCAGAGATGGGGACTCACCCTGACCAGAATAACCACACACCAAGCAGCGCCTAACCCCAAGAAGCTTCTCAGAGCCACCATCCTGGCCATGTTTAGGCCATTCTTGCTGCTGATCCTGAGGGGTTAGCTTTGCCTTTTGACAGTTGGACACACTTGGAGGGCAGAAGGGCCCACAGAACTTACTGGCTGCAGTAGGGTTTGTCTTTGGAAGTCTTTTGGAGGGCGTGCTGGCTAGTATTTTTGTCAACTCGACACAAGGTAGACTCATCTGGGCAGAGGAAACCTCCGTTGAGAAAATACCTCCACCCAGCTACCTCTAGACAAGCCTGTGGTGTGGTTTTTTTGAATAGTGATTGGTGAGGGAGGGCCCAGCTCATTATGGGTAAGGCAAGTGGTCCTGGGCTGTATAATAAAGCAGGTTATAAATGTTATAAATAGTTGCTTATACCATGTGAAGATGTGTCACTGTGATTGGTTCAGTAAAGAGCTGAATGGCCAATAGGTAGTCAGGAGAGAATAGGCAGGACTTCCAGGGGGTTAGAATCTAGGTGCACAGGAGATACCAGGGGGACACTGAAGAGGTTGGACATAACGGTACAGAGCAGAGGTAACTGGGTTATGTGACAGAATGTAGATTAATAAAAGCAGGTTAATTTAAGTCATAAGAACAAGTGGGACAAGCTAATGGCCAAGCTTTCAAAATTAATAAGACATCTCTGTGTCATTATTTGGGGCTGGTGGTCCCCAAAAGAAAGTCAAACTACAGAGAAAGCCACAGGGAGCAAGCCAGTAAGCAAGTAGCTTCCTCCGTGGGCATGGCTTCAGTTCCCGTCTCCAGGTTTCTGTCTTGAGTTCCTACCCTGACTTCCCTCAGTGAGGGATTGTGATTGTAAGTTAAATAAACCCCTTTCTCCCCAAGTTGCTTTTGGTTAGTGCTTCCTCCCAGCAACAGAAAAGCAAACCAGGGCAGAGGGCATCTTTTAGTTGGTCTTACCCTGCTTATAACACCATAATACTCCTGAGGAGCCTGGCTCCTCAGAAGAGATGGTAGACATGGAGGCCTGGGCTTCCAGCCCCTGGGCAGGCGGCTTAGCCTTCTGTGACAGGTTGGAAGGTGTCCCTCCAGAAGCCAGGCTTCCTACATAGCCATCAAAATGTATCTGATTTCTACAATGTCTCACTAGACATGATTCCCTGTGAATCTCAAGAAAAAAAAATCAACCTAGATTCAGAGTAAGCCCCAAATCCATGGCTATTGTCCTCCTAAGAGGGAAGAGAGGAGAGGCACAGAGAAAGAGTCCATGTCAAGATGGAGGCAAAGGTCAGGGTGATGCGGCCACAAGCCAAGGAATGTTGAGACCCACCAGACAGAGAAGGAAGGGGCTTCCATAGTGGACCCCAGCAGGAGGCCGGACTTCAGCCTCCAGTGCCTGTTAACACCTACTTCCCAGGGCAACCCCATGAAGCCATACACTGTGCCGAGTGGGTGTTCTTACTTAGGAACTAACAGTGGGAAGGTCCATGAAGAGAACAAACATGGACTCCCAGCCACATCCAGTGCACAGGTCCTCGTGAGCAGCCGCTTCCACACACAGGCCTATGAATCTGCTTCTGGCCACACATCTGAGACCTCCAGGGAGGATCACTGCAGACCTTGATGCCACTGGTCTGCTGACGTGACCTCTCCCCGAGGATACGGACCCCACAGTTCCAGCCCAGAAACAGACTGAAGGGAACAGTGAGGAGTGGGGAGCTGCTGGCAGATTCTGTAATGCTTTCTTAGCTCATTTCTATAATCTCCCTGGTGGACTGAGTTCATTTGGGCATTTAAGAAAATGTCTGTAGGCTGGGAAGGAAACTCAGTTAATAAACTGCTTGTCTTTTGAGAATAACAACCTATGTTCAATCACCAGAATATCCCATAACAATGTCAGGCACAATGACACATGCTTGCAACCCCAGCTAGGGGAAGCAGGGACAGGAGGATCTCGGGAATGCACTGGTCAGCCATTCTAAACCAATTAGTGAGCACCAGGCCAATGAGAGACCCTGTCTCAATGGAGGTGGACCACTTCTAATGATAACATTCAAGGATGTTTTCTGGCCTCTATATGGATGTATATACATGTGCATATGAACATGCCAACAAGTACACACACACACACACACACACACACACACACACACACACACACACATTAAAGAAGTCATCTGTGGCTGTTGCCCAAGAGGACCCTAGAGTTCTAGGGTGGACACTGTGGTGAGGCAGGGATCGAGGGATGGGTAGTATCTTCTCCATTCACCTCCTACTGCATGACCAGCCCAATCAGTGCGAGCTGGCATAGTTTCAGCTACTCTGAAAACCAGGGAAGGCTGCCTCCTTCAGATCCAGTGCATTGGCTCGGGAAATGGGTTACACCGACAAGCGGGGCCCATCCATCTGCCACTCAGACCCTACAGGCCACAGCCTGGCAGATAAATAGGGATCAGGGCTGGGCTGGGGTGGAGGAGACTTGGTTTTCCTGGCTGCTTAAACTTGGGGAATAAGGTTAGCTACTTGACAGGCAGCATCTTCCCCAGCAGGAAGGCCAGTCACCAGGGACATTCAGAGCTTGCCGAGAGAGAGGGTTGTACTAGAAACTTCCAGCATTTCCAATCACAAGCTCACTCGGGCAGCATGTCCTGAACCGCTCATCTTGCTGGAGGACACAGGCAGCTGACTGGTAGCTCTGAGTGAGCTACAGAGCAGATATGGAAATGACCCACTTCTCTCTCTCTCTGAACTCAGGCAGTGTTTGAATCTTCTACAAAGAAGCGGGCTCCAGAGGCTGGTGCGGGCAAGCTGGCCTCACTAGGTGCTAAGAAGAGATTAGGAGGGGCCATTCCAAGGACAAGAGGGGACACTAGGCAGAGCAGACATGACAAGGCTCTCTTCAGTGCGGGAAGCTCCATTTAGTAGAGGGATAGTCAGGGACAAGGCAGACATTTTCCAGGGCCAGGTACCAGCCTCCACAAGCCACTTGTGAGTTCTGAACTGCCACTTTGAGACCCGGCATCCATCCCAACAGCAACCAGCACTCCATCCCAGAGGCACCAGCACCCCATCCCAGAGGCACCAGCACCCCATCCCGGAGGCACCAGCACCCCATCCCGGAGGCACCAGCACCCCATCCCGGAGGCACCAGCACCCCATCCCGGAGGCACCAGCACCCCATCCCGGAGGCACCAGCACCCCATCCTGGAGGCACCAGCACCCCATCCCGGAGGCACCAGCAGTCCTCCCAGCACTGGCTGCCTCTAACCCTTTAGGCAAATGGGCCAGTCTTGTCAGCAAGGGCAGCTCCTTTCAAAGTCAGCACACCTCTGTCTACAGTGACCTGTCAGGAAGACAGTGTTCTGTGAATGGTTCAGTGCCCAGGGAAGGGAGGGGAGGGGAGTTACTCGAAGGATGCTGCCCATACAGGAGCCTGCTGGCACACAGTAGATTCTCAAAGGAGGGTGACCATTCACTCTGGTTGTGACTTTGGCAGATTCCACACAGAGGGTCAGGGATGGGACATGTCTGGCTTAGTGCAAAACATTCAGAGACCCTCTGTGTAGATCGGGTCCAAACCAATAGGACCCACACCATGGCCATCTGAAAGCTGAAGTTGCTCATTTCACATCACAGGTATGAAGTTACCCCCTGAAAGCATCACATGTTGAAGGCGTGGTGCTAATGGAGACAACCACTGAGAGGTGGGTCATGGAGGTGCTGCCTACTTCTGTAGATGAATTCACTGGTGGATTTGATGGCATGGCTGTGGATGGCTGGAGGTGTGTCTTGTTGGGGGAATTTGGTCACTAAGGATGTAGCTTTGAAGAGAATCATTTGGCTGCCCCTTTCCGGTCAGTCTTTGCTTCCTGGCCCCCATGAAGGAGCAGCTCTGCCCTACTGTGTTTTCTATGACAGAGGTCTCTTGGTGGTCACAGCTCAATGCAGTCATGGGCCCATGATAGCCATGGTTTGAACGTGTCTCCTAAAGTGCCTGTGTGGGAGACATGATCCCAGTTTCCTATGTTGATGACACTTGAAGGCAGGGCCTTGGGAGGTCACCAGGGTTAGATGAGGGTGTGTGGGCTGGGCACCCATGGTGATGCCAGTGGCTTGATCTGAGATGGCACATTCGCTCTATCTTTCATCACAAGGCCCTGTCATGTTATGACACAGCCAGACGGCTATTGCCAGAGGCTATCCTATGCTCTTGGACTTCCCAGTCTCCAGGACTGTAACCCAAACAAAAGCCTCTACTTTAAAAACTTCCTGGTCTGGGGCAGCAGAAAATAGATCAAGACAAAGATGGATAGAGTCGTGAAATTGACCAGCTTTGCAGTGGATTTGACTCACACTGAGTCCATCAGCTGAAGCTCAGAGGTAATACACACAAAGCTTGCAGGCCAGCATTGGGTTCAGGGCAGGTGCACTGTCTGTCCTAGATTAGGGAGGGAAGAGGTGGTTCAGGGACCTTCACAGAGAGCTTGTCTTCAGATAGATGCTGTTCACTGTATCCTGTAGACATAGGTCATTCATGTGAATGGTCCATCACTGAGCACCCTTGTGATAGGTGACATGTAAAAATGCCTTTTTAATGAGAGGATCTCGGGCAAGGATGTGTCTCCACTCAACTGTCACCCTCAGATTTTCCTCCTCGGGTCCAAGGATCCTCCAGGGAGATGTGATTGGGGAGTGATGCCCCAGATGGAAAGATGGAAAGGCACAGGCCTCTGTCACTCACCAGTTCATTGGATAACTGTTTACTGAGGTCCTGCTGTGTGCTGATATTACTATCTCTAAGACTACAGAGATGAAGAGAGCTAGACAGAGTTTCCACAGGAGCAAGTGCCATGTAAAAGGCAGCTCCTCACTAACAGACCTCAACATGGGCACTGGTATCCATCCCAGAGACTTCAAAGGCTATAGGTACCACATGTGACTATAAGAGCCAATTCAGGAGGCCTTCCCCCATGGTATCTCCAGCTCTGCTTCTGTATCTCCAGCCACTGTCACTGTGGGGGGCAGAGACTGCGAGTGGGGGATTGGAACTGGCTGTTCTCAAGCTTATGATCCATCGAGGAAGTATTTGGGCCAGCTATAGGATGAGGGGCTCATGGAGAAGAGCCAGAAGCAGCAGCCATCGCCACGGTGGAGGAGGACGCAAGTCAGGTGACCGTGCAGTCCCGTATACAGTGAGCCTGGCAGTCCATTAAAGGCTGGATGAGCTGAAGGCCAAAGCCAGTCATCAGCTAAAGCTGAGTGAAGAAGGGAAGGGGCAGCAGATAGGAAAGGACTGCCTGGGAGAGCGGAAGTGTGTCATCTAGGCAGCTTCAAGACAGGTGTTGCCACTAATGCATTAGAGTATCAATGGGCCCCAAGAAAAAGGCCAGAGGAGGAGCCATCTCTAGCTACATCCTCCACAAGTCTCACTATGACCCCACCACCCACTTTCAGGGGTCTTTGTCGCATAGGAGACTAGACAAGGTCAGAGGCGTGAACTTGACTTTGTAGATGAAATGAGGATATGGGGAGGGCTGTGGACAGTCTCTACGCTCCAACTGGGAGGCCATGGGAGCTGTGGCCTCTTACCTTCTTTAAGACCATTCTCAGGTCCTTCCCAAGCTGAAACTGAGCACCAGCACTCAGCTGGGTAGAGGGCATGCTGTGCACTCTGAAAGTCAGATGGCAGAGCTGAGAAATTCCATAAAGCAGACCTGACTCGATCTGTTTAGTCTGCATTTCCTGGGCTCTGTACTCTTGCCATGGACTGAGTCAGAACCACAAAACCCATAGGCGTGAACACAGGAGGAGTTGTTTAGGATAGGTGTGAGAGTCTTGCTGTGGTGTCTGTCCTGTGGGCCCTCTTTTCTAGTCATGCCTATTGCTCAGACTCCCCATAAACAGCAGGCAGGAAGGCAGAGGTGGCTTGAGAAATGCCAGCCTAGGAGGCCTGGTACTTGGTGAGGCCCCTCGGTATGGCTGGTTCTTGCTAGTCATAGAAGACGTGACCACTGTGCACGTGAAAGCACTGGGGCACCCATGAACTCTGACCTGGCCAGCAGCCCCAAGCCACGAGAACCCACTGCGTGGACTGTCATCCACGCCTCAGCCCTCACGGGACTACAATCCGCAGTGCTGACACCCTCGCAGGGCTGGTAGCTTCCGGCTGAAATGCGGCCTGGGGAGGAACTGAGACCATACTTCTGTCGCCACGTTGAGAGACACTAGCCCTGAGGGAGCTAAACATGAGTGATGGTGTCTGCTTGACTCAAGGTGGCTCCCAGCCCTTCCCCAGGCCTGTGTGCACTGTCTGGTAAACCCACACTTACCTAGTACTCTACCAATCAGTTTAGCTAGAACCTCCACCCCCCACATCTAACCAGGGTTCCCATCCTCCACCCCAGACTCCTCAGAGACCCTGGCCTGCCTTCAGCAAAATTCCAGTCAGGTCTGTCTAGCGAGATCCCTTTCCCACTGAGAGCTCCTCTTGGTTATTTGCCCACCTTGACTCTACTCCAAGCTGGTCCCCACCTGCCCTGCTGTGCCACCTTCTCCCCCCGCCCCAGCAGAATCATGAAATGGGGAGGCAGATCCTCACCCACCCCCCAGGCTCTAGGCAGTCTTCCACCCAGTGATCTAGCAGTTTCCTGACAAATGTCTTCCTGAACCCAGACTCAGATCTTCCCAAGAGTTCTGAGCCACACCTCCATGCTTAGATTGAGTCCAGAGGCAGGGTAGGCCTTGCATAATCATTCTGGAGCAACACCCACCGCTGCCACAGGCCCAGATGTGGTAGTGGAGGCTCAGCTTTGTATCTACCCACAGTGTCATTCTCAGAGCCTTTGAAGGCGTGGTCATCTCGGTCACCCTAGGGAGCTACAGCCAGGTGGCTGAGCAACTGCAGGGGAATCTGAAGTTAGGGTACAGTCTAGAAGGGGTCACTGTGAGGGCAGGCCTAACTCCCCAGAGCTTCTCCAGTGCTAACGTATCCCCTAGAGACTAACTAAATTCAGTAGCAGTCCTCACCATTATGCCACCAGTAAAGAGGTGAGTAGATCCATTTGAAAGGCTCCTATCCCTGCTGCACTCGCACAAACCCCTTCTCTGATGGCAGTGGGCAGAGACCGGAGCCTGCAGATAAGAACAGGACTGAGAATTACTAGACCCCACCTCCCAGCTTTAATGTCAGCAGGGGATGGTCACACCTAAGCAGGGCATCCCCCCTGAAATTTACCCACTGGGGTTGCTGTAAGTTGATAGTGTCCGCTTCAGGCACTGCCCCCACCATACCTGGCCTCAGCTGAAGAGGACAGACTAGAGGGAGGTGGAGGAGTCTGAAGCCAGAGCTCAGAGGCTCCTGTAGGAAGAGAGCAGCCAGCAGGAAGCCATTGCTCTCTGCTCTGTGCTTGGTCCCCATGACATCTTAACCTGCGTTTTCCAAGGCCCAAGACCATGACATCAGCGAGAACAATAGAAACATGCCCAAGCCATCCAGGTTAGCCCGGAACATCAGAAGCCAGGATGACCCTGAGAGTGTAAGGATGCAGACAACCCATGGTCCTCCCTCCCTCACCTCACAATGATAGCTCCTGGAGGCCAGAGAAGCATCCACAGGGGAAAAGAAGGTGTGTGGGGGGGGGGGGAGGGGGGGGTAAAAATGCTCAAGAAGGGCAAACGGCAGAGAAAGAGGGAAGCCCAGTTCTTAGACCACAGAAGGCTGGCTGCTTGTTGGCAGAGAAAGGGGTCTACCCTACATCGGAGGTTAGCCTCAGAGAAGGAGTTGGCAGAGAACGATGGCTCTGGGAATCACACACTACCTCTGTAGCAACCACTCACTCTGCCAAGGACAAATACAAGTGGACAGCCATGGCTAAGCACTCATGTGATGTTGCATGTGGACGATGAAATTCAAATTTCAAGCCATTTCCATGTGTTGTGAAAGAGCACACCTTTTAAATGCACAAAAGCCATCTTTAGCTCCTAGAGTGAACACATACAGGAAACAGGCTGAACTTAGACCATGGGCTGTCATTTGCCAAACTCTGGTGGACAGCCTCACATTCTCTTTGTAGTTCTGCACACACAATGCCCAACGTTCAACACAAGATTACCACACATGCCAGAGGACAGGGCTGAAGAACAAAAACCAAGGAAAGAAAACAGAAAAGACCCAAGAAATCATTGCAGGGAGTAACTAAATGTACCCTGGAGTTATCAGACGCTAGCTCTGAAATAACAGTGATTAATAAACATTAAAAGATATGGGAGGATGGAGGATTCCAAGAGAGAATTGGGACACAGATAATGCTAATATTGTATATGTAAATAATGTGTATGAATAATTCATATATGAATAATACATGTGAAATGTTTGAGGAGAGTGGAGTTTATTCCTGTTAATCCCTCTGTTATTGGTCGTGAGCAATGTTCACTTCCTTTTGTGGGTGTGATTTTCCTCTGTATGCAAAGAGGAATGGGTTTTGGGTCTTTGGCCTGCCTTCAAGTTCTCTCTTGAGTTTTAAGACTGCAACTGCTGGGGCCTGAATGGGACCAAGAAGGCAATTCCTGGGTTCTTACTCTGCATACAGTCTGCTTCCCTTGAACCTGTTTAACAACACACCAGGAAAGGTTTAGCTAAAAGGAAGTTTGAAAATCATCGCACAAGGCACCTGAGCCAGGAACCTTACCAGCTACATGGGCTCCACCCAGCCTCTTAGGAGACGATGAGAAGAGGGCCATGGGCCAGAGGTCTTAGTTTGGTGTACGTCTTCAAAGAACATGGGGAGGCCTGAGCAGAGCCAGGTGCTCTCTGAGGTCTACCCTCAGAGCCCAGCCTCTGCCTCCCACCTCCAAGTCATTTCATTTGTCCTTCCTTTTGAGAAGCTGCTCAGAAGAGTCAATTATCATGAGGCAGCATCATGGGGTCAGGGTGGGAGTGGACACAAGTGGCCAGAGCGCTTCCTGCTGACAGAGGGGCTCAGAAGGAAGGGTGCTCCTGGCCTTGACATTAGTGAGGGCATCAGGAAGAGAAGGGGATGGCACCATGGCTAATCTCGCTTGCCACATTGATGGGATTTAAAGTCACCATGGAAACAAAGTGCGGGGCATGCCTATGAGGGATTATTTAGATTAGGTTAATTGAGGCAGGAAGAACCATCCTGAATGAGGGGTGGGATGGAGCCAGACTGAACAAAGAGGAGAAAGCAAACTGAACATTCATCTCTGCTTCCCGAGTGTGGCCACAGTAGACAACTGCTTTCTTCTCTCCCTGTCCACCTTTCCACCATGACAGACTGTGACCCGAAATGAACCTTTACTAAAAGTGTTTTCCTCAGGCATTTTGTCAGAGCAATGACACCAAGAAACTAATGCAAAAGAACACCAGCTCCTACAACACATTCCTGCTGACACTCGCTGGCCCAGGTCCTTCCTGCTTGACATTTGCCTAGGACTCATTGTGTGCCAGGTGGACCACTCAGTCTCCTAGCTCTTGCACGTAGGGTAGCATGGAGCTCAGAGGTTGCATGGGCCATCCAGCCACCTCACAGGCCTGTAGTTATGATCTCTGCACTGGCTGCACCAGCACATCCTTCTTACCCGATCCCTCACCTCCGCACTGTGCCGACAGTTCCCTGGGAGCAACTTGAGGCTCTTATAGCAAACCTCTTGCCCTCTGCTTCATCATCTCCGTGGGTATCACAGCATCTTCCCCTCCTCCAGCACCCCTCCTTCTGCCAGCTCTCCCATCCTCTTCTCTTCTTTTCGCCCTCCTCTCCTCCTGATCCTGCTCCCTCTCCCCTTCCCTCTCCTCCCCCTTCTCCTCCACCTTTCTGTCAGCCTCTTTCATGATGCTGTTTTACCAACCTTTTGTGTTGCATATGTAGAATGGAGCTTTCTTCACCTATCTGAGGGCTCTGGTTGGCCTGTGGCTTTCCTGGCCAACCTAACCCCAATCCAACCCTGCCGCCTTTGGGCCAACAGTAACAACATCCAGAGAGACAGGAGCTGGTGTGCAGAGGCTGCATTAGGCCAGGACAAGCATGTGGCTGAGGATACCCAGCTGTGTCCTATCCAGCTGTTCTGTTCCACGTCCTTGAGGACACTTAGGGGGCTTGCTGCCCACAGTCCTGTCTTATGTAATAACACTGCACAGACAATAGGGTCTCCTCGGCTTGGCTTCTGTGGCACCGTGATTTCTACTCCTGGATAGAGCACTGGCATCCTGCCTGCCCACCAGGTCTCTCTGTTCTCGAATCGCTTGGCCAGTTTCTAGATGAAAGTGTGGGAACTGTAATCCTAAGCAAAACTCACACAGCTGTGGGATGAGTTGCTTGGACTGTGAGCTCCTAGAATGAAGTTCCACATCTCTCTTGTCTCCAAGTCCCCAGAGCACAGCCACATAGTAAATATTTGGCAACTGACTGAGTGGAGTAGGACACAGCCTCTGATCGTGTCCCCGCACGGCTCTTTCTCTTAGCTCCCCTGAGGCACAGCCTGACTGCGGGCCAGACCTCCCTCAGCTCCTGCAGCGAGTCAGCGACCCAGTGAGCATGTCCACCGCATTCTTGTGTTCTGGTGCTAAGAGGACTCAAGGTGCTTGTGTGTGCCAACCTGCATGTGGTGGGGACATTCTGCATAAAGCTGCTGTCACCTCAGATGGTGACTAGGGTGTGTGCCTGTGGAGCAAGCTCATAGATGGCCTTTGGGTTGAGGAATACAGGGAGAGGGGAACACTAGCCTCGGAGGCCTGGATGTTCCTGTTGTGAGCTCACTACTGCCAGCTTAGTGACCTGACCAGAGAGGTCATGTGACCATTCAGCTGTAGATCCAGGTAAGCTCCCCAGGCTCCTCCATTTGTCGTTTCTGTGGGCCAGGAAGGTGTGGGTCTTGGCCCAGCTTCCTGGCAGCCCCATCTGATGTGTTCCTTACTCTCTGGGACAAAGGGGTGCTGTGGGACAGAGTGGCCACACTATTCTCTCTCTCTGAAGGGGAAATCCCTTCTTACCTAGTCCCATGGTGGGACCACCTGCTCTTCCTGGAGTGAGAACGGCGTCCTCACATGGCGATGGCAATAAGGGGCTTCCTTGAGTCCTGCAGTTCTTACTCCGTCCGTGGTTCACCCTGGCCTGGCGGGCAGGACAGCTCTGTCTATCAAGGCAGTCACTATGTGTACTTTTCTCTCAAGGCCGGAAACTGATTTTCAAAACAACTTCAAGGCCCCATGGCCACAGCTCTAGCTAGGCAATGTGGGGCGGCCAGACTCCTGCCTCAAAGGAGAAATCTCTTCACATTTCCAGTGTCTCCTTCACTATATATGTGTGCACACACTAATACGCATGTGCATACATAAACATACATGCACAGACCTGTAAATAGGCACAGCTGTGAACACAAACACACAGGCATGAATAAACAGACACAAGCACTGGGGCACAGACACACATGCATGGACATAAAATGCACACACATGGGTATGCATGAACATACAGATACCCTTCCTATGACCCTCTCTGATGCAAAGACCCTAGCATTTGGCACACAAATCTGCTACACATCAGGTAACTGGGTTCCTGTGCCTGCCGACTAGATGTGGAATGTACCCAGGACTTCTAGACTTTTATTTGCTTGTCCTAATCCTCCTTTATGTACACAAAAGCGTTGCACCAACCCCCGTGCGTGTGTGCGTGCGTGCGTGCGTGCGTGCGTGTGTGTGTGTGTGTGTGTGTGTGTGCGTGTGTGTAAGGCAGGGATGCTGATGGGAATGGTAGATATGGCAGGCAAAACCTGCAGCTCTGGGATATTAACATTTCCTATCTTCTGCTCTTTGTAGAAACACTGGCCAGTGGTGAGTCAGACGTTATCTCTACTTTACAGACAGGGACACTGAGCTTCCAGGATAAGGTGACTTCAGCGGGACAGTGGCTGGCTCAGAGTGAAGCATGACTTGAAGGGAGTGCTGACTCTGCATGTGGGACTGTCCTTCCGCCTGGGTGCTGAGTCTCCCAAGAGATGTCCGCAATTCCCTTGAGACCCGGGATAGGTCTTACCAGCTGTTTAAAATCACTGAAGGTGCTTTATAGACCAGAGGGAAATAATTATTAATAAGACTGAACACAGGCCCCTTAGGAGCTGGGCTGGGGCTGGGGCAGGGAGGAGGGGGAAGGTTGGAGCTGGGATGTGATGGTCTTTGGGAACAGTGCTATCAGTGGAATCCTGTCCACCAGTGAAGATGGATGAAGCCCTACTGTCATCCTTTGGTGTGGCTGTAACAGTCCAGCTCCACAGGGAGTCCATGGTTCCTAAGGCTGAGCGTTCAAGGTCAAGGCCAGCAGTATCTGTCTGGTGAGAACCCACTCTTTCCAAGATGGCTGCGTGCTACTGTGTCTTCACAGCAGCATAGGCTCATTCCATCTCTTTTGGAAGATGTTCATGCATCATGAAGACCTTATGTAGGCAGAAGCCTATTCACTCCATACAAGCTCTGAGGGAAGCAGAGCTCAGCACCTCGGGCAGCCCTCATAGAACAAGGGGAAGACACAGAAGGCAGCATACCTTTGCGGGCCAATGAGATCACGCATCTAACAGCAGGTGCTACCAACACAAAGCAAGCCTGGGGAAGCTCTCCTCTGTGAGTGTCTACACCATATAGGGTGGGTACTGATGATATCCAGGTGCCAGGAAGGGCAGTGTGCACCCCGAGCTAGACCTGGGCAGCAGAGACAGGAAGTGAGCTTCCAGCTGAAGCCGGTGCTCGTGACTTGGACTCAGAGTGGCTGCCAGCGTCTGCCCTGCTAGTCTGAAGACACGAGCTGGCAGGATGCCCCACTCATCCAAGGTGGAGTTTTGTAAGTCAGCAGAATGGAGGCAAAGATTAGGAAATGCTAGTGAATGATTCAGGCAGAGGATGGCTCGCTCGGGTTCTGATGTGCAAACCTGAGTACCATCTGGAAATATCAGACGTCTTTCTACAGCAAAGACCCTGAAGCTGCTGGGAGATGGAGGCACACAGCATTTGGGTTGGTTCCATGAGGATGGAGGAGGGATGTAACCACAAGCCAAGGCTTGCCTGTGCCCCCAGGATCTGGGGGAGACAGGAGGATCCTCGTGGATCCTCCAGAGAGAGTACAGAGAGTGCAGGGCCCATCAGCTCCTCCATCTCAGACCTGCCTGCTCAGCACTTGGAGCCAATGGCACACAGTGAGCCCACACTTTCTGGAAGAGTCCTCTCATTTTTGGTCCTCAGGGTTCCATCAGGCACTCTAGAACTCCAAGGCATGCGTAAATTTAGTTCCATGAGCCAGTGAGTACAGAAGTCGCTACTGATGAGGTAAGGAGGCCTGAGGTGATGATGGAGGCCAGTTTCACAGTCCAGACCCTGCAGAGCAGGGCTTTCCAGAGAGGATGGAAGGTGGGCAGTATCACCACCAAAGGAGTTCAGGAAAGTCCAGGCTCTCATGGGAGAAGGAGCTGAGCCAGGGACACTGTGTTTTCCCTGGGCAGAAGCAGACCAGAGAAGATGGAGCCATACTCAGTACAGGTGGCCTTAAGCTATTGCGCCTTGGCACAGGCTGCATGTGGCTGCGGGGCCTGAAACAATTAATTTAGGAAATTGTCATGGTGCTCTCTTCAGCATACTAGGGCCTCCAAGGGTGTCTCTGAAGACCATTTGTTATCGCTACTCTGTGTTATTTAGCATGATTGCACCGATTATTTTGATTATTTCCTTTCCAGCTGCGGAGGGAGCTGCCGCAAGAAGCGCCTGCCTGGGCTCACTCACTCTTTCCTAGGAGACTATGGGTGTGGTAGCTGAGACCAAGGTGGGGCAACTGCATCTAGACACTTAGCTCCTCACAAGCCACTCCGTCTGCCACTGGGCTATGTCAGGTCGGAAGCTCACAGTCCAAGGAAGCTGCTTCCTCGGCTTGCCTGTCATATTTGTGGGTGACAGCTATCCACACACAAGGCATGACCTCACTCCAGTGATTCTCTTTGTATTTCCATGGTGTCTGTGTTTGTAGGTTGGAAGCACATGTGAGTGTGCATGCTCTATGACCTGGCTGGGCATGAAGGCATGTGTATGAGTATGCATATGTCCTGTGCACACACATGCATCTGTCCAAAGGACATAATGTCTGTGCATATGTGAATGAATGCACTTGCTGGAGAGTGCCCTGGGTGTGTCTCTGTCTACACCCAACCTTTCCCCCACTGCAGAGCCCAAACAGGTCTGTGTCCTTCCCGACCAGCATCTCCCTGAGGCCGCTGCAATGAGCTCTCTAATAGAGTTCAATAATTGCTCTGCTGATTGACTCATTGACCTTGAACAAATCACTCATGTTCTCAGCCTACTCATCTGCCAGAGGACCAATAGGTGCAAGTCCTTAACAACCACAGAGCACTGTGCAAACAGGATTCTGCATGCAGCTCCTGTGGGGGGAACGGCTGTGAGCAGCATGTGAGGGAACTTCAAGGGTCAGCACAGGAAGCTACAGCACCTTTTGAACCCAACCCCACATGTAAGTAGCATGGTGATTGACACAATGACTCAGACCCTCCACAGCCAACTGGACCTCACACTCAGGTCCCCAGAGTTCTCCATAGCATTGACAGAATCCAGCCTGCCTCTGTGTCCTGTCTGCTCTCTTTCTTGGACTGGGACATCTAACCCTTAGGCCCTGAATACATGGATCTAAGCTCTCCCTAAATAAATCCCTCTGCCTTCCTGTTGCCGCATGTTCTGTGGTGTGTAGCAGAGCCAGAGCCCCGACTGGGCTCATGCTAAGCTTGCTGTAGCCCTGCCTCCCCCCATAATTATATCATCAAGACATAATCAGCATGCAGATCATTGAATTTAGGAGGCCAATTACTCTCTGATCAATCTCCAGCAGGTAAGGCAGACATTGTTTTCCTGGACACCTCCTGAAGATGGGGTTCAGCTGGCCTGACCTTCAGTTGCAGCCCTGCCCAGCTGCACAAAGCACCTAAGGGTTCAAGTTGAGCTACTAATCCATGATGGGGGTGGGAGGGTGGGGGGATCGGAAAGTCCTCAATCTCCTTCTAAGTCTCGGCATCCATCCGCTGACCTGCTGTGAATGAATGCATGCATGCATGACAGAATGAATGCAGGAAAGATCACACACCTCTGTGAATGAGTGCACAGGGCAGGAGGCAGGTGATGTGTGCGGCGTCTCTGGTTTGTGTTGCTCATCTTTCCACAGTGTTCCACACTCGCCTGTCTCTCACACTCTTGGCTTTGCACGATGTGTGTCTCCTGCCCCTTCACTGACTTCTGTCTATGCCCTGAACTCTCAGCCCTCATGGTTCCCACCCTGGCCACACCCCTAACACAGACAGACTCTAGTCTCACAGCCCCTGCCACACATCCTGTCCCCTCAGGACCAGACAACAAAGAACCAAATGACTCTGTGGGTCCCAAGAACAGGGCTCTGTTTCCAAGCCTTGAGGGCAGGAGCAGATGGGACAAAGTCAGTGCTGTGATGACCATGGGTGTGGCACAATTTTCATTGGGAATTGTGAACAGACAGAAGACAGACGAAAGAAGTCATTCCACCCAAGTCAAGCTTGGTGAAGCAATGAGTTCACTGAGCAGAGCTGCGGAAACATGGGGGGGAGTCACAGGAGCATGGGGGAGGGGTCACAGGAGCATGGGGGAGGGTTCACAGGAGCATGGGGGAGGAGTCACAGGAGCACGGGGGACGGGTCACAGGAAGACAGGGAAGGGGTCACAGGAACACGGGGGAGGGGGTCACAGGAACATGGGGGAGTCACAGGAACATGGGAGAGGGGTCACAGGAACATGGGGGAGTCACAGGAACATGGGGAGGGGGTCACAGGAGCATAGGGGAGGAGTCACAGGAACATGGGGAGGGGTCACAGGAGCATGGGGAGGGGTCACAGGAACATGGGGGTCACAGGAGCATGGGGGAGGGGTCACAGGAGCATGAGGGGTCACAGGAGCATGGGGGAAGGGTCACAGGAACATGGGGGAGTCACAGGAACATGGGGAGGGGTCACAGGAGCATGGGGGAGGAGTCACAGGAACATGGGGGAGGGGTCACAAGAGCATGGGGAAGGGGTCACAGGAACATGGGGAGGGGTCACAGGAGCATGGGGGAGGAGTCACAGGGCATGGGGGTCACAGGAACATGGGGGGCACGAGGCATGAGGGGTCATGAGGCATGAGGGAATCATTTACAGGAGTACTGTAGATGAGTCCAAAACAACTATATCACTGAAAAATCCAATCCCAAAGTGGGTGACAGCCTTCTCATGCTGCCAAGGTGGAGCCCTCTGCTTCAGCCAATCTATGCATTTTACCACCTGGGATCTCAGATGACAGACAGCGTGCTGACCCTTCCCACCTGCTGTCAAGGAACAGCAACAGGCCTGATGGTGGAGGGTCTCAGCAGGTGATCACAGCTTCCCCTCGTCAGGCTCAGAGAACACAGTTCCATAACAGTGGGGGGGCGAGGGGTACCACAGGCAGGTTCTGGGATCCCAATTATACTCTGCAGTGTAACTGAACCCACAAGAGGTTGACAGGGCATTTTCCAGATCACCCTAGCACACCTGCTACTTCCCCTCCTGGTAACTGGACCTGAACTCTAGCCTACCACACTGGCTGGCTGCTTTGGCCATCACCATCATGGCCACAAGTCTGAACTGAATGCAGTGACCAATGAAAACACAAGAGCTGGAGAGATGCTCAGTGGGTAAGAGCACCTGTTTCTCTTGCAGAGGATCAGGGTTCGGTTCCCAGCACACACATGGGGAGGCTCACACCACCTGTAACTCCAATTCCAGGGACTACGACACCCTCCTCCAATCTCTGCGGGTTCCTTCACACTTGTACACACTGTATATTAACCCTGTCATGACTTTCAGGAAAGACACGTTCTGTAGTGTGTGTATGTGTGTGTGTCGGGTAGGGGGAGGATGTGGTCCCCACAGAAACTTGCCTGCATTCACAGGCAGGAAACTTCTCCCTGAGGGGAGGTGGTCCTTGTGTAAGAAGCCACTAACTGAAAAAAAAGTAACAATGATTGTCACCTTTTGTGATTGTTACCATATGTGATTGATTTACTGACTTGATTTATTTGCTTTATATTTTGAAACAATTTCAATTTTGGAAAGAAGAGGCAGTGATCCCAGGACCCTTCACCAGCACCCCCATCCCAGGGTGTTACGCCTGCCTTCCAAAGCAGGAGAATTGTCCTGAGTGACTTACAGCTTCTATGTCTCCTGTCACCAACGTTTAGGCTTTTGTGACCTTGACAGTTTTAAGACTATCAGTCATTGCATGGACCTCCCCCCCGAAGCTGACTCTTGAGCAGAGTCACTGATGCAGTTTTTGTCTGAGCACAGCCAGGTTGAATTCTCCCTGATCTGATGGGGACAGTGGAAGGGCTGAGCTCTCCTGTAGAGGCCATCCGACATCCTGCAGTGACAAAGAATACCCTTTTCTTAAGATTAAATTTGTTTTAAATTAGGTATGTGCATGTATGTCTGTATGGGGGTATATGCACATGAACGCAGTGCCTGGGGAGGCCAGAGGCTGTTGGATCCACTGGAACTGGAGTTATAGATGGCTGTGAGCCACCACAGGAGTACTGTGAACTGAACTCCATCCTCTGCAAGAGCAGCAAGTGCCCTTTAACACTTAGCCTGGGAAATGTATTATGGAGCCTGGGTTCCTTCTATGAAAAATGCTGGCAACAGAAGTCTAAGTGCAGGGCACTTGTGGGTGGAGAGCCAGGGGTGTCCACAGGAACATGCCTGGAGCCAGCACCTCTATATTGGGTTGAAAACTCACATTCACTAGGTCTCAGAGTGCAGCTCTTTGGGGAACAGGCTTTCAAAGGTATTGACTCCATGTACACTGTGTCTATAATGATTTCGGACAAGACACAGAGATGTTCAGGGGAGAAGCCCTGAGAGGATCAAAGAGGACATGGGAATGATGTGGCTGCAACCCACGAGACACCATGCAATGACGGAACCTGGAAGGAATGTGTTCCTGCAAAAAAACCAGCATTTAGACTTCCAGCCTGAAGAGCTGTGAGGAAACACATTTCTGCCTTTCCAGTCCCCTTGTCCACCAGCTCCCACACAGCAGTCGAGGAGGTTCACACACTGGCTTGACCCTGTTCGGCACGGCCAGCTTCTTGCAGCTGTACACCTGCCTCCATCTGTGCCCCTCCATGCAGGAAACCTGTCACTGCCCATTCAATGCACTTGACCTCCATGTCCCAGCTGGATGTCCCCATGGAAGACACAGGCCACCCCATCTCTAGCCAAGGTACTGTGCAGGGACCTGAGGATAATAATGGAGTCAGATACTGCCCAGGATAGAATCTGGTCCCCACTTTTCAGGACAGTCCTCTTGTACATACTTTACACTTTGATAAGATATGTGTGACATAGGTAGCCTTCTCCCCCAACCTTCTTGTTTTTTCAAGACAGGGTTTCTCTGTGTTTATTCCTGGCTGTCCTGGAACTCGATCTGTAGATCAGGCTGGCCTCAAACTCACAGACATCTGCCTGTCTCTACCTCCCAAGCACTAGGATTAAAGACCACCACTGCCCGGCCAGGTGGACACTTCTAAGTGTCCACCCTGAAGCACCCAGCTCACTCATGTTGTACAAATATCACTATTGTCAATCCCCTGAACTGTCCCACAGCTCCAACCTGAGACCTTGTCCCCACAAAACCCAAGTCCCCAGAACCTCTTCACAGCTTGTGGTTGACACTTTGGTCCTGTTGTCTCTCTACAAATCAGATCATGCAAGGACTGTTACACACATGGAACAGTACCTGGCCTCTTGCATGCTTGAGCACAGTGCCCCTGGCCCATCCATATTGCAGACACAATTCCCTCCCATTTTAAGGCTACATAGCACCCCACTCATCTGCCAATGGGCACTACTTAACTCCTGCTGATGACGTCACTGTGAACACAAGGGTCACTCTACATTCAATCATTTGGAGTACAAACCCTGTGAGATCCTTTGTTCCTGTCAAGAGTGTGTGGAGAAACCTACTCAGGTGAGTGTTGAGGGCCTACAGCTCTTTCGGGAGCAAATGAAGGAAACTTGAACTCTCGCAGAGAAACAGGAAATAAAACAGGTGTTTGATAAAGCACAGTTCCATGTCAGTCTCAAGAGCCACACAGCCGGGACTCGGCACAAGGAACAGACATATGAAGCACAAAAGAAAATAAGGAGAATACGGAAAACAATGTCTGCAGTTCCTGTCTTTGATTGGCAGTGACTTCAAACGCTGTGCTTTGAGGGCCACTTCTGCAGGCAAGAGAACATGAAACCTACCAGCGTTGCCCCTGCACCGCCACAAGGGCAGAGGACGATGGAACACAGAATGCAAATTGATCAAGGCCTCTGGGAACCAGTTTAAGAATCTGTTCAAAATCAAATTAACTTTGTGACTTATTTCCCCCAGAAAGCTCCAGAGGCCACAAGGAGCCCTGCAGTTAACACTGTGTGTAGGAAGTGTGGGCCAGGGGCTGGCCAGCGTCACATAGGGGATGTGCTTCCAGCATGGTCCTAGGGGCTTGTCATCAGGAATGGGTGTGGGCAGCAGGCAGCCATTGGTGCCTGGGTGGGAGGCAGCTCCCCACAGCTAAAGACCCTGAGGCTGGGACATGTGTTCTAAGGTGGCTTGGTCTCCTTGACATTTAGCTTCAGGTACCTATGGTCTCTGCCAGTTACCAATCAATGGAGAATCCAGCCTCCTGGGGGGAAGAGAAAAGGTGTCCCTGACCTGTCCTACACCGCACCCCCAATCCTCACAGGGGGAGCCTGTCTAGACCCAGCTGTGACTCTGACACCCTCCAGTGTGGTCAGTGACTGTGTCCATCTGATCTTCAAATCCTCCATCCCATTTTTCTGTTGGGCAGTTTGTCCAGAACTTTGGTGGTTATATTTGCCAGGGACCTTCTGAGAAGCCAGGATAACGAGGTGTAGACAGGGACACAGGCATTCTTGGTTTCAGATAGACTAGGCTGTTCCTAGCATACCCCCACGCTGATGTCAGCACAAGTTGGATAGATAGGTGTTGCCTCCATTGCCTGACACACTTAGCCTGTCTTATGCTCACAGGACAGTGTAGGGAGCAAGCCATTCTCCTGGGATCCTGCTGCTGCCAGAGCTGCCAGCCTAATGCTTAAGGAGAGGCTCACACCTCACAGTACGGGCCCAAGAGAGCCCCAAACTCAGCGTTCCAAACACAGCTTATATGAAAAGTACTGGGTGGGTTTGTTTGAATGGCTGCACAGCAGGAAAGTCCAGATTCAGACCCTGGAAGCAAGGTTGTGTGTGCTTGAGACCCAAGAGCAGAATCTGCTTGAGTCATGGAGGCTGAGTGGACCCACTGTGGGCTCTCTGAAGCCTAAGACCCTGTGAAGCTGCAGTGGTCTATCCCCAGAGCCAGGGCATCTAAGGGTACCACTCAGTCCCAGACCCAAGACCGGAGAACCTGGGGCTGCAGGGTCAAGAGCCTGGCAATCCAGGGCTCTAAGGTTCAGGCAAGAAAAAAAGGATGGCCCCGCTCAGGAAGACAGAGAGGAAGAAAGAGGGGTTAGCCCTCCCCCAGAGAGACCAGGGGAGAGGCAGGGCAGGCCTTCCTTCAGCTTCTGGTTCCAACTTGGATGCCAGCAGGAAATGATGCCTACCCTATGGGGGAGAGCAGGCCTTATCGACACAGCTAAGCCTTCCATAGTCACTCTCAAATGGGCTGAGAGTCAGGAACCACACTTCCCCAGACTCACCCTGCCAGGTGTATGTAAATGTAACCATCACTGTGGGCTGGACATTCAACCAGAGGGGCTGAACTCGGCATGGAGTGGGTCTTCCAGCCACGTTCTCCTCCCTCAGCCAGACATCACATCCATGCCATAGAAATAATTTTTCCCTCCAACCTGAATAGAGCCCCAGCAGGTGAGATGCTGAGCTGCTTGGGGAAGAACCTGTAACTGGACGCTTCTCTCCTTTGCTCTTCTTCTCAGGGAGAGGAGTGTGGACCCTGAGAACAGGCTGCCTGAAGCCTCCACAAGCGCCCCTTCCTGTTGTCCATCAGTCACACTAGCATCACTGGCCAGGGTCACCAAGAGAGTCCCTCCAGTTCCACCATGGTGTCTCAGAGAAGGCTGCAGCCACCCTACATCACTGTCTTAGTTTGGTTTCCATTACTGTGAAAAACACCCTGCCTATCCAAAACAAACCAAAAAAACCTTAGGGAGAAAAGGATTTATTTCATCAATCATCCATCAAGAAAATGCCCCCACAGACCTGCACGCAGGCTAATCTTATGGAGGCACGTTCTCGGTTGAGAGTCCCTCTTCCCAGATACGTCTAGGTTTGTGTCAAGTTGACAAAAACCCAAACAGCACTGTGACCCAGCTCAGACAGGGCAGGTGTCTGTGTGTGGGGTCGGGGAGGGTACTCTGGGGGGCAGCTTGAGAAGCAGAAAGGTAAGCTAGGAGACTGAAGGGAAGCCAAAGGCTCACAGGCGTGGGAGGGATGCAGCACTCCCCATAAGAACTCAAGGGTGCTGCTGGCCTCAGAAACCGTGCCCAGACCTGGGGGAGAGCAGCACTGCCCTCCCCATCATGCTGCATACTCCCCATGGCTCCTCCTGGGGGCCCACCACCTCCTTCCCTCACTCTCTCCACAAGCCCCACAAAGACTGTTCACAGATCACATTCGGAATGCCCACAGTCACTCCACCCAATGTGTCTGTGGTCACATGGCAGTAATGGACAGGTGACAGACTCTTTGAACTTCCTAATTGTAAAATGGCTTTTTAAAATACCATCCACCCCTCAGGGGGGATGAGAAAACTGAATGAAATAGGACAAGGCTGACGTGTGATCACAGTCACATCCTTAAAGCTGGAGTTAGAATCCTGACTCTGCCCTGACAGGCTGTGTGACCTAGGGCAAGCCACTTAACCTCTCTGAGCCTCTGTTACCACCCTTGGCTGACTGGGGATCAGGGGCGTGCCTACCTCCTGAATCATTTGCACACATTTCTAGATTTAATGCAAGACGAACCATTAGCATGTGCTCTCCACAAGCCTGCAGGAAAGCTGTGCTAAGTGATAATGTTACAGTAGGAGGTACCAGTGAGACCCATGCCTCTGCTGCTTTCATCTGCAAAAGTCTGGGGTCTGGGTGGGTGTTTGCTTTAGAACAAGAGCCCAGGGTTCAAGGCCTTTGCCCATCTGTCTGAATTTGTATTTTAATTGTCGTGATGGGAAGCTTTGAAAATGTTCCTGCTCTCTCACTCTCTCTAGGCTGACACTAGTCAATACTCAAACGTGACCACTTAGGAGAGCCACTAACTGGAGCTCTGTCAAGGACATGCAGCCATGCACGCCAGTCACATGACCACCCCCCCCCCCCTTGATCTACATCTCATAAGGGCATCTTGCCCTAGAATTATGAGCACAGAAATCAGAGCGAAACGCTTCCCGTTCTATTTCTGGTCTAACAGACCACGGCGTGTGGGCAGATCCCAAGGCCAGCATTTGCTGGTCTACGGGAAACAGCAAGCGTCACGGCGGCCCTCCTCTGGCCCTGACACAGAGGGGACGGAGGGGAGTGGTCACCCTGGCTTGATGCTGCCCCTTGGGGTCCAGGTGTGTGGCGTAGGTAAGAGGTGTGTTCTGGTGGGCTGCATAGAGAGTGACTGAAACACAGACAAGTGAGTGAGTGACCTGTGGGCCGCTCCTCCTGCTGAGAGTGGACCCTGTTAGGCTGCCCCTCTGGGCTATGCACCCAGGGTTTGGAGATGCAGACAGCAGAGGCTGAGGGCCTGGGTCAAGAGCAAACCTGCTTCCCTCTGATGTGTGGTTTCTGAAAGGTGCAGAGTCCCAGCCTCAGGCTTTGCCCTGTGGCCACACAGATCTAGGGGAGGGTGCTGCTGTACTGTCAGCCCAGAGGGATCTCACGGTCTCATGGGACAGGCAGGTGCCACTCTGTGGCTGTTCACCTCCCCATCTGTGCCAGGCACACGCCCTAACTCACCCAGGCCCCCCAGGAGGACCCTGCCATGCAGCTCTGTACTGGCCACCAACAACACCGTGAGTGGAGCTTTCAGGAGGGGGCGACACTGAGGACAGAGCGTGGTGCAGATCTGGAATCCTTACTGAGATGTCCGAGTTCCTGGGCCTCGGAACTCAGATTTGGGGACTGCTGATAAGCCCTGAGAGGAAAGGAGAGACCTGGGCAGAGCTATGGAGCAAGTCAGCATGAACAAACACTCCAGGACTCAGACAATATCTTCTTCTTCCCCCAGGGGGCAACCTTGTCCTGGGTGCCACAGGAACACTACCCACCTCCCAACATATACACACATACATAGAGAAATACACATCAAACAGTAAAAGTTCCTGTGAGGATCAGAGAATGGGGGAGGATGTCCCCCAAACAGACACTGTTTGCTCACTTCAGACCTGAGGAGCCATCAGCCACCAGCCTGCATTTTCTCAGGCTGTCTGGGGAAGGGAAGGGAGATGGGGTTTTCTCATCCACAAAGACGTGTATTTCCCAGTACACATCTGTCTGCCCTGGGAAGCAGGCTCACAAATACCAGGGCAGTGTTGGCTTACTTTACACCCACTGTCCACAGGATGCCACTGACCATGGAGAGGTATAGAGCACAGACTCTGCAGAGACATTGTGAGCAAGCCCCGCCTTACAGGACCAAAGGGTGCAGGGAACAGGTGCCGTCAGTATTCCTCAGAAGCCCACTCCTCCAACACTGGGAGATGGGTGGGGGATGCACGCTTGCATTGCTAGCTCCCCTCAGGCCAGTGGAGAGCCCTGCTGCTCACACACAGTGCAGACAGGCTCTTAGAGCTCTGAGCGAGCTGACCACACCTGGAGCCCAGTGCCATCAGCGCATCTTGGGACCACAGACACTGGAGCTTCCTTCCCACTTCTCAGGCTGTCCCCGTAACTCTGAAGTGGCAGGACTCTGTTGGCTGAGGATACTCAAGCCCCCTTAATTTCCATGAGACAACAGGATGAACATTCTGGAAAGTTTGGAGTCAAGTCTACAGAGTTAGACCAAGAGGAGACAGCGAAGAGGGAGGAACGGACTCAGTGGGCCCTGAAGGTGTCAGGTGACGTTCGATCCAGTCTGGCAGGGGTGAGACCATCCACAGAGTGTGGAGGGAGGCTAGGCAGGCAGAGCACCAGTCTGAGCATCTGCCTTCCTGTTTTGAGTACCCAGCTCCATGTGCCCCTGGCAGGTATTCCAGGGTTACTGGCTGCTCTCTGTGGGAAGATGGGCTATCCTTCACTCCAGCAGGCTGCTCACCTATATCAACAACTGGCCTTCTCCTTTGGGGAAGATGGCTGCTCTGGTATAAATGATTGCTGGGAATATGAATGATTTACAGACACTGAGCTGACTGACTGACAGACACAGGGCTGACTGACTGACGGACACAGGGCTGACTGACTGACTGACACAGGGCTGACTGACTGACAGACAGACACAGAGCTTCTACTGCTTGGCTAACAGGAACACAGTGCACTTTCCAGGCAGTGATGGGCAGCCGGGCAAGTTCAGTGAGAGAAATGGTAGCTCCTGCTTTGTGGTGATGGAGGTTTGGAGGGAAGAGAGATCAAGATGGCGGGCCCTCTCCAGGGCCTAGCTGGGTGAGCTCCTCTGACACTGGACTCCTAGACTCCAAGCCTGGCCACTCTGCCAGTTCTTCCCTGTCTTCCCTTGGGTTGAAAAGTTTGTAGGTGCCTACGCAGTACAGACCTCTAACAGAACTCCCCTTCCCTCTTCACCCCATCTCCTCACATCCCATCTCCAGCTTCCCCCTGACTGAGTCACACCAGGCCATGGCTCTGAGAAGCACTCTGTTGCTAAGCAACAGGTGCAGAGTGAAGGGAGGCTACCACATAGACTAAACTTGGCAGCCAGAAACAGTGAAGTACTGACCCTGGCACCTATGGATGGAACTTTATGTGGAAGGCCAGTCTCTGTGGATGGAATGACATCAGGATGTTTGAGATGAGGTCTTTCTAGATTACCAAATGATCCCCAAAGCCATTGCACTGAACTTCACCCCAACTCCAAGTCCACAGACTTGAGTCTTAACCCCACCACCTGTGAATGTAGCCTTACTACAATGAGTTCATCAAGTTACCATGAAGTCATCAAGGGCAGTAACAGCTGAGGTCCCTGGGAAGACAGGCAGTTCTGGGCAGAAGCACATAACAAAGGAAGAGGTGTCTGTCCATCCACAAGCCAAGGAATAACCCGAAGCCACATAGTGGGAAGAGAGGAGGAACTGAGTCCCCCTCAGCTTCAGAAGGAACCAGCCCTGCCCACACTCAGCTGGAGCAGCTGCTGGCAGCCCACTGCAGGGACCCCCCCTCAGCCTCCTGGAGACCTTCACATGACCACTGTGCCACCATGTCCAATGGACAGCTAGTCAAGAACCCACACAGGTCAAGAGGATCATCCTGGTGGGGAACTCAACACTGTAGCTGGACAAGAAGAGCCTCAGTACAGAGGTATGCACATCAGTGGTCCTCAGAGGATGCAGACTGCCTCACCAGAAGAGCCTCAGTACAGAGGTGTGCACATCAGTGGTCCTCAGAGGATGCAGACTGCCTCACCAGAAGAGCCTCAGTACAGAGGTGTGCACATCAGTGGTCCTCAGAGGATGCAGACCCGATGCAGCAACCCTGTCTCTCCAACCTGCCCTGCCTCTGCCAATAAGACAGTGCCCCATGTCCTGATCTGAGAAGTTGGGCTGCTTATCTGTTTATTGTAGATGTTGTCACAGAGGAAGTCCAGGAGGGTGTTCATTAATGAATGAACCATCCCTGGGAATTGTAGTATAATCTACCTCAGTGACGTTTTTCCCAGGCAGTCACATACCAGTAAGCACCTCACAGCCCAGGGCTGACGGAAACATAGGCACAATGAGTAAGTCTCCTTGTGGGCACCGGGTACAAGATTCACCCTGAGCGTATGTAAGAGGGAAGTGGATGCAGGGTCTATAGTCAAGGCCAGTGCCAATGGACACCCAGAGAGCCGTGTGTCCACAGTTCCTGCCGGCTCCTGGAAGCCGAGGGCAGAGCCTGACAGCATGTCAGAAGCAAAGAGCCCTGGGTCTAGCTAGAGAAATGCCAGGAACTCTACTAAGTACACCCTGCTCTGCTCCGAGGTGCCGGCACACAGCCATCTGCCACCGAAGACTGAAGTTCCGGTACAGTGCAGTGACGCCCTGGGTTCAGCACCAGGCACAGCCCTGCTTGCTTTCCGGCACCTTCCTGGACCAGGCTGGAAGGTTGTGGTTGGCTGTCCCTGAACCCACTGCACACCCCCATCCACTAGCCAGGTCCCCAGTAGTCATAAGAGCCTGGGATGTTGGAGGCCCTCCAGGACAGTGTGGGTGGCAGTGGCTTCTTTGTGCCCCAATGAAGAGGGGCCTCCAACCATGCAGGGAACACTGGAAAGCAGATCTGGTAAAGCCATCTCTTATGTCTTAGGGAAAGGTTTGTTGTGTGACTGAAGTCCCTTGAGTCTTGGCACCGAATCACTGAGCAGGCCATGGTAGTAGCTGAGTGGGTCAGCCAAGCCCAGCCACCACACCCAAAAGTCACCCAACCTGCCACCCTTGGCTTCATTCATTCTGCTCTCAGACCCATTCCCCCACCCGGACTAGGCCCTTTCCACCAGACAGCAGAGAACAGGACAGACACATAGACACGGGTCAGGAAACTTGCAGGGTCTGGATCTGGGGCTTGGGCCCCACTCAGGGGTTCACAGATATGGAGAGAGGTCAGAATTCCAATGTTCTGAGGTTGGTCTAGGTCCCAACAGCTGGGGCAGGGCATCCCAAGTGCTGTCAAGATCCGTTTCCTCCTGATGGAGGCAGAAAGTCCAGCATTCAGATACCCACCACACAGGCCCCTCACTGGCCCCTTCACAGAGCTCTGCCATATCCACGAGGCCAGCAACGTGGGCCTCCCAGTGAGTGCACCAACAGGACAGACTCCAATGCCTGAAAGAGTTTTGGATGAAATCCCCTCTCCTGGTCAAATCCCACCAGCTGCAGGAGGGGCTCTGCCCACACTGGGGGCACAGGGGGCAGGGTCCACACAGGCAGGAGGAAAAGCGGAAAACACTCAAGAATAGAGTATGCTGGGCACCAGGCGCTGGGCCAGAGCAGGGGATACACATGGACAGTACAGTCCTTCTGCTTCTCAACGGTAAATAAGTGGTTACATATATAACATTAAGGTCAACAACAGCAGTAACACAATGCTGCAGATAGATGCCAGGGTGAGGTGAGCAAGGGGCTGTAAATACCACCTGCAGGGATCAAGAGTTCCAGCATCACCATGGGAAAAGTAGGGAATGGGGACCAAAGACGTGCTGGGACTCTGACAGGAAGGAGATCAGCCACTGTCAGGCTGCCTCTGGGCTCCAGAGAGGAAAGGGGAGACGTGAGCCCACTTCCCACGGCCCTACATGCTGTCTTTCCTCCGGAGCTGAGGGATGTGCCGGTTTTGTCACCTCCTGGTATTTACCTGCCTGAGCCTGGGAAAGGGCACCTGGAGTGTTGAGAGCTTTGAGCTGATGACTCAGGGAGGAACAGATGTCACCCACACCACAAAGCGAACAGCTGCACAGGTAGTATTCTGCAGAGGGGTGGGGCTGGGCCTTCTGTGGGGACTCACACCCAGAAGAGGCCACAGGGAAGAGGGTGGGGCATCTCTTAAGGGCATGTCCTTCTGTCACTGTCTTAAGGTCTATTTCAAGAGGTGGGAGGGAGCTGGAGAGGTGGCTTAGTGCTTAAGAGTGCTTACACTCTTCCAGAGGACCTGAATTTGGCTTCCAGTACCCATGACAGGCAGCTCACAGCCACCTGTAACTCCAGCTCCAAGAGGACCCCCGGACCCTCTGGCACTTGGACTCACACACACAGACACATAATATGGTTTTAAATAATAAGATAATTCTTTAAAGTAAGGGTGGGAGTGGCCTGCAGCAGCGCTGGAGGCCTTGCTGCTGCTCTTTGTGTGAGCCAGGGATTCTAGAGAGGAGGGACCAGCCTTGTGTGGAGCAGGGCAGCAGGGGCTCCCCGATAGTCAGTACAGTACAGGGGGCTAACCTCCAGCTGTGCTGGGACAGCAGGCCACTTCCTTCAGCTCAGAGGCATGGGAATCTGCCCCAGGCTCCCAAACTTGTCACGCTAGCAGCTCATAGCTCTAGAAAGCAGGTCTGCCAACTCCCTAGCCAGGGCCAACTTTTCCCTGTTTGAAAGGCACACTAACCCCCCCCACCCCCACCCCCTCTCCTCCTCTCGGGCTGTCCGCACTCTGCCCAGGCAGACCACCATTTCTGCAATGGTCAAGCCAGCTACGCATCCATGGATGTCTTTTGAGCTCCACTCAGGTTTCCCAGTCACCCCTGGGGCAGCCTCACCAGGCCTCTTCCCTGGGGCATTGCTATGTGTGAGCCTTAAAAGTCCCCTGAGACCTGTATGTTGAAGGCTTGACACTGCCTAGGTGCCATTGGAAAGTGATGGGGCCAGTCAGAGGCAAGATCCAGTGAGCACTTTGAGGTCATTGGGGGGGGGGGTGTCCCTAAAGGAGCCAATAGGACCCTGCTCTCTGCTTCTAGTGCATCACGCCAAGACACACAATGAACAGCCCTCCTCCACCCACGCTTCACACAAATGTTCCAAGCTGCCACAGGGCCAAATCAACAACCAGCCATAGCATAACGCCTTCAAAAAAACCTTTCATCTTCTTAAGTTGAACTACCTCAGGCATTTGTTACAGTGACCGGAAGCTGACCAATACACAGTTCTAATAAAGCTGCTTAATGTAACTGCAGAAAGGCATGGTTGACTGTCTGCTCCAGGCCGCTGTCCATCATGTTTTGTTTGGCTAGTTAAAGATACTCCATCCCACAGAAGACAAGAGTTTCTTAGACTTCAGACTTGGGAAACGTTCTAGACTGATCTTTTTCTCACCATCCACATTGGAGTCATCCACAAGGCCTTGGAACAGAAACGTGCCAATGCAGCCTCATCTCTGCAAGATGGCTGCCAGCACCTCCTGCCTGGATTCTGGTCATCACCTCCCTCTGGCTCCAGTCACTGCCTCATCGTCCTTCTGCAACTGTCCATAGAACACCAAGGTACTCCCAGAGCCGCTGCCAATCACCCTGTGACCCCGTCAGACTTACTTTATGTGCGTGAGTGTATGTGTGGCTTGAGTGTGCACTTACTTTATGTGCGTGAGTGTATGTGTGGCTTGAGTGTGCATGTTTGAAGTGTGAGTACACTTGCTGTGGTCAGGGGACAAACGCATTGGTCCTTCCATCATATTTGAGACAGGGTCTCTTGCTGACTGCTGCGTACACCAGTCTAGCTGACCTAGGAGCCTCCAGGAATTCGTCTGTTTCTGCCTCCCATCTTGCTATAGGATTATGACATTATAGACACATGCAACAAGCACAGCTTTACATGGGTCCTGGGGACTTGAACAGGGGTCCTCGGGTTTGTGCCATAGTGTCCGATCTACTGAGCCATCACCCTAGGCCAACCCCATCTTACTTTGACTGTATTCCTATGCTCTCCTGTCAGCTACTGGGCACCTCTGCAGTCTTGGCCCTGCCCACTCCTTGCTTCCCACACCTGGGGTGCCTCCTCTGCTGCTGGGGCGCTTTCCCTTGTCCTGCGCTATTCTGTCTCTCCTGACCCCTGTATCACTGCTGCCTCCTCCGCAGCTTTCATGTCCATCTGCATGGCTAGCTCAGAGAGAAACATCTCTGAGGCATCTTTCTCCCTTCCCACATTACCTCTCCTCCCACCTGACAAGCAGAGCAGGAGATTTCTCGTTTCTTATGCCTGCTGCTTTAGGTGGGAAGATGCGGGGATCAGGGGCTCTGCATCACTGGCATCCGCTATAACCACAATGCACACAAGCCTGCAGGTGCCCGGAGTACTCCTTCAAGAGACGAGCCCCTGCATGGGTGGAGGACAGGTTCATGAGGGCAGGGCCCATGCAATGAGATGCTTCCTGGACATTGAGCTTGCCCAGCTTTGCATGACAGTGCCAGGGCAGGCTCCGCCTGGTCCAATCTTCTTCAGGCCTCATCTTCTCTAGACCCTGCCTTCCCAAGCCTCATCTCCCAAGAGGGCACCCACTCTAGTCTCAGGGCTCTCTGGGGAGCCCACAATGTCCCCTTGGTCCCACCGTCCTCTCTAGCACAGATGGATTTGGAGCAGGGTATGGTGTGGAGATGACCTCTGCAGAGAAACCCTGACGCTCCCAAACCATAGGACCTGAACAGTTCAGCCAGACAGGGCCCTTTCTCTCTGTCTATGAATTACCATTTAGAACCTCTGGGTGTGACCTCATGTAGACAAAGGGCTCCACAGAAGCAATGTAGTCAAGTGGCTGGCCGTGAGAGTGTGATGGTTGTCCAAGTGGACACAAATCCAAGACAGGTGGCCTTACAAGATAGACAGAAGAGTATAGGAATGATAACCCTAGGAAGATGGAGGTGGGAGTCAGCAATACAGTCACAATCCAAGAATGGCCTGGAGCTGCAGGAACTCAGAGACACAGAAGATCCTCCCTTGGGGCCACCAGAAATAGCATGGCCCGCCCTCAGCCATTATCAGGCCCCTAGCCTCCAGGGCTTAAGAGAACACATCTGGTCCATACCACCAGAAAGTAGTGATGAGTCAGATCAGCTCCAACACACACACACACACACACACACACACACACACACACACACACACACACACACACAGGCTGGGTGACAGAAACACTGTCTCTGGACCTTAAGACTGGACAATGGTGCTGATGAACAAAAGACATCTGTTCATCACGTGACTAACTTTCAATATGAAGGACAGGGACATTTCCTACCCCACAGAACATGAGTTTGACATGCAAATCTTAGGTCTGCCTGCTCTCACAAACCACAGGGGAATGGTGGGCCTGTCGCCCAGGGTGAGGGGTCCTGAAGTCTGGAGGACCCCCACAGAAAAGAGAGGGACAGGACAGCCTTAGACAGACAGTCATCCATAATGTTGACTTTGGAGAGAGTCACGAAGAAGGCAGAGCTGGTACCACTCTGAGCCTCCAACACTGAAACACCCCAGGGCAGCCCAGGGAGGTAGCCGTGGATGCATCGTACATGCCTGGCCACTGGCCCCAGTGCTAGTGTCCACACAACTGACACAGCCCAGTCCCAGAGCAACCTTGGGAGAGGAAAGTTACTTTTCAATTGTGCAAGCGAAGAAGCCACAAGACCAGCGAGGTCACACAGTGCAGCCAAGGACACATAGGGATGCTGCCATGGACAGAGGCCCAGCTGAGTCTTCACCTGCAGGCTCTCCTCCTGCCAGGATTGGCTTGATCTCCTCAGCTTGCCCTCCAGACACCTCCCCCATGGCAAACTTATCTCTCACTGCTGCAAGAAACTTCTGGAAAGGAACCTTCCTCCCTCCATTACAGCTGACTGCTGCATGCTACAACAGAACTCAAGGTGTTGGGTTTCAGAACTCGCTGATCCACATCTGAGCAGAAGCATGCAGCCTTATCTCTGCATCCAACCATCTGGCACATCCTCCAGGAGTTTAGCCGCTGCAATTTTGGCTGACTCTCTAGAATCCACAGAAGCGGGGAGCCCTGGAGCGTCATTGGGAACTTACCTGCCGTAAAGATAGGAGTGACAAACTTATACCGCCTGCACATCACATTCTATCAGGGAGCCCCTTTCAAACCTGGTACCTGACATCCTCAAGGCAGGACCTTCCTGCTCAAGGGCAGAGAAGAGTTCACCAGGAGAGAAGCTGCTTGGCACTCCAAACTGAAAGCCCTAGAACATTCTCCACAATGGCCAAGCACTCAATCCAGCTCATTACGACAACTGACTGTGGACTGGGGTTTGGAGGTGGGTAGGTGGGGGTAAGTTCAAAGGAGAAGCAGTGGAGGGGCATGGCGGGCAGTGGAGGGGCAGTGGAGGGGCAGCAGAGGAGCATGGGGGCAGCGGAGGAACAGTGGAGGGGCAGTGGAGGGGCAGTAGAGAGCAGTGGAGGAACAGTGGTCTTCAGAATTAATTTTTCCAGCAAGGACTCTAGGTTTGGGGAGGCTGTATCCACTCCACTCATCAACCAGTGCCACCTTCCCACAACCTGGCCTGGCCCCTCCCACTTCAGTGGTCTCCTTGTCCTCTGGCCCCAGCACTGCCAGTGTCACTCATGGAGTTGGGGCTTTATGACAACTCTGCTGTCCTTACGTAGGGGTGTGTCCCAACCTGTCTCACTCTCCAAATGGATCTTCAATTCCCTTGGAAAGAGAGCAAAAGGCTAGGCTTTCCTGCCCCTGCCCCACTCCTATCAGAGATATAGCCTTTTACATCAACTAAAAAGAGTAGATGGCGGCTTGGTGCCTGAGTGATCAAGAAGCCAGTGACTCTAAAGCTGACCTTCTTACACCAGGAATAATGATGCTAAAAATGGCATTCTGTCTGATATCCAAGCTCAGTGCTCAGGGTGGCTCCCCCAGGCATAGGTAACAGCCATGTATACATACGTTCAGTCACATGTGTGTTACACAGAGTTGTCACGGATGCAGCATACAGTGACATGTGCACTGCAATGTATCCATCAGGGTGCACTTGTGAGACTCCCAACTCCCCCAACCCCACTTAGCCAGCAGCCTCACTCTCAGAGGAAACTGGTTTCTAGGCAGGAGGACTGCCGGGTCCCTCACTGCTGCACATCCACCCCTCTGCAGGACAATAAGCAGAGACAGCTCTCCAGGTCCCAGGAAGGGAAATGCTGGGGAGAGTCAGTCTCAGCAGCTCCCAGGTAGCCTATGCTCAGGATGGGCAGTGGGTGGGGCCAGTCTCTGAGAGCCTCCCGCTCCTGATGTGCCCTCAGAAGGAGAACAAGGCCCTGGGGGACAAAAGGAGCTGAAGAGGCACTGAGTGCAGTAAAGCAAGGCTGCAGCACACTTACAGGAAATGAAAGAAGGCCAACCGAGCCCTCCCCAGGAGAGGAGAGCTGAGAAGAGTCTCCCTCCGCCTGGGTGTGAGCAGGGCTCCGCTCAGCAAAAGCAGAGAGGGGTCTTGTTCCCACAGACCCTGTGGGACCAGGGGTTACTGGTCATCCCTCACCCTCATCTGTGACCATAAACACTATGCACAGTGTCTTCCAACCCCACAGCATTTGCATGTTGCTGGACCTTGTTGACTGGGACAGTCTAGACAGAGGCTCTGGAAGCTTCGGTCTACAGTTTAAGATGTTGAGAAGCTTCATACACTTTTGTTCTTTGGTGCTTTTATCCCAATTAAGCCACTCGAAACTTTTGAAGTTCATGAGCCATTTTGCTTCAGATGTCATTAAATTAAGGACAGATCCACTTCCCGGTAGCAAACACCCAGCAACTTAATTAAAAGGGGCTCACTGTTCAAATTGCCACGGTGGCTCCCAACAGAAAGAGTTGGCCTCTCACGGGCTGCAAGTGCTTCTGGTTCCCTCCCACTCCAACTCCAGTATTTAGAGAATATTTCACTGGCCTCTCACGGGCTGCAAGTGCTTCTGGTTCCCTCCCACCCCAACTCCAGTATTTAGAGAATATTTCACTGGCCTCTCACGGGCTGCAAGTGCTTCTGGTTTCCTCCCACCCCAACTCCAGTATTTAGAGAATATTTCACTGGCCTCTCACGGGCTGCAAGTGCTTCTGGTTCCCTCCCACCCCAACTCCAGTATTTAGAGAATATTTCACTGGCCTCTCACGGGCTGCAAGTGCTTCTGGTTTCCTCCCACCCCAACTCCAGTATTTAGAGAATATTTCACTGTCACTAGACATTATCCCAGGATCAGCCGGTCCATTCCCCTGCTCAGGCCAGCTGACCACTGAGGCACAAAGAAAACAACACTACTCCACCTCCGGTGCTTACAGAAGACACAGCTGGAAGGCACTGAAGGCCTCAACGGTAAAAAGCATGAGGCAACTTGGAGGTGATCCCTGGAAACACATAAGTGGATTGCAATGCAAAAATGATGAGACAAGTACTCCAGTGACATCTAAGCCATCACCATCAGATCCTCAGGGGCTGGAGTCACAGGAAGGGAAGAATCGAGAAAGAGAGACCTTCAGTGAAGATAGGGACTTCCGGGCCTGGCTGCCCTCCTGGATGGCTCACCTCCTGAGAGATATGAATTTCACAGCTGGTCAAATGCCCACCTTCCAAGCATTCCTGAAGTGAGCATGTCCACCAGCTAGAAATCTGTTGGTTGACCTCCTTGTGGACTCCTTTAGGAGTTTAAGATGAAAACTCATGCAAGGACTTTGTTTCTCCTGGGTTTCTGATTTGGAACGTGACCAGTGAGAGGGCTGTGAGAGGCAGACCAAGCCACCCTGCAGGGATCCCTCCTCTTTCAACCTCAGGCAAACTGCTGACCCACATGACTTGTCCCTCTGCTGCCAGCACTCAAGGAAGGCTGCAGCTTGTCACCTCTGTGCTATGTACCAGGTGATTTTCCATCCCAAGCAGTTCCAGGCTAGAGGCATCGACACCTCTCCAGACAGCATCAAGGTCAGAGACAAGGGACTTCATTACAGGATTCCTTAAAGCTGGTAACAGCCAATCAACACAAAGATGTGAGATGAAGTTGTTGTTGTCATTTACATTCCTGTTCCCACCCCAGCAGCAGCAGCAGCAGCACCAGCACCATCACCACTCATAACATTGATACCATCACCATCATTACCATCACATCACCTCTATCACCACCTCCACCATGATGAACTCTACAACTATCATCCCCTTTACCATCACCATAACTGTTACCATTAGCTTCATCATCATCAATCATCCCCACCATCATTGCCATCAATTCCATCACCAACTCCATCACTATCCTCAACTTTCTATCACCACTAACACCATCATCATCCTGTCATCACCATCAATAACATCATCACCAACACCACTACCATCAAACTATCATCACTATCACCACAATCATCACCATCACCACAATCATTACCATCACCACTATCTCCACCATCAGCAGCAGCACTACTACCATTACCATCCCATCAGTACAATCACCAACATCACCAGTTTCTTCAGCAGCATCACAACCAATATTGTTAGTACCACCATTACCAGGATCACTAAGTTCACTAGAATGACCATCCCCAGCGTGACCAGAATTACCAGTGTCTACATCATCATCATCATCTCCCCATCACTATCTGTACCACCACTATCACCTCACTATCATCATCATCATCATCATCATAACCATGGATACTATCATTGCCGCCATTACTGTCATCTCCATCTTCAACACTATCACCATCACCATCACCATCCTCATACTTACATTAACATCGACAAACACATACTAAACAGCTATGAGGTGCCAGACCCTAAGCTCATGAAGGGGAACTATGTACTTTAATCTTACAACGTAAGTTTCCATGGAGGCATGGAGAGGATGAACATGTTGCCCAAGCTCATTACTCTAAAATCCAGAGACACTTCCTAGTCATTTCACCTGTAATCTGACTCCTGAGAGTGGAGCTCTCTGGAAATTCCAGCAGCTACTCTTTGTAATTCCAGACCCTGAGTAACTCCAGAGCCCACCCCCCACCACATTACCAATAGGAATACCTGGACCTCAGACAGACACACAGAAAAATGTAACCTACCCTTCCTAAATTGTCCTACACAGAAGCAACCAAACTAAAACCCTGAATTCCTAAACTAGATTCCAAAGATCAGTGGAGAACAGAACTGACTTCATGGAATCCCAGTTCCAGGTTTCAGGATGCTACCAATAGGAGCTGGGTAAGATGACCAGATTCTCCAATCTCTGCCGAGCGATCCTGCCTCTGACATGGTCAAACACATCCTCTGGCTACTCTAGCTGGGTATAAAAACAGCAGGTAGGCATGGGGCTTTCTTTGCCAGAGCTAGACCCTGTTCTCAGCACTGATCATGGAACCTGCACAGCAGGTATGCAGGACAAGTTTCCAGCTTCAAGTTTTCAGATGAAAAAAATGACTTTGTGAGAAGAGACCTTGCCCAGGGAGACACAGCCATATAAAACAGAGGGCAGAATCAGGCAGACAGGCAGCCCTCACCACCTGCTCCTTGCTGCAGTCAAGTAGGACTCCACAGGCCACAGCTAGGAGATTCTCTACAGCACCCCTACTGCCTCAGATTCCATATGATATTGTAACCAAGGGTTAGGAAACTATACGGCCCTTCCTCAGTCATGCAAGAAAGTATTCCATCTTCAGTGCCAATGCAGCTCTCTCCAGGGTCTAACATGAACTGCTTCTGCTGAGAGCAGGACTGCAGGGAGTCTGGTTATGGACGTCCTCTCAAGCATCTCTTCTCTCACTGAGCCACCACTGTCCAGCCCCCAAGCAGGCCAGCTCAGAGGCCCTCCCTCTCCTGCAGGCTGGCATCGTTGCCAGAATTTACATTTCTCTGCATTCGAAGCAAACACACATATTTTCCCTCTTCTAAATCTGTTTTGCTAAACAAATTAATCTAGCAGCAGATTATATTATGAAGAACCATAAATCTTTTCGGAGATAAGCATCTGTCGGGTTGGATTAGCAACAGCCGATGTACCGTGAGTTAATTTGCTAAGCCTCACAGTGCTGTCCCAGGCATTTAGCGTTCGTAATAGCAGATGTAATTTGGGACAAATGGGAACTTGTTTCCTCATCCGTGTCTATACAGTAAGTGACGTATTCAGGGGAGGTGACAGTCAGTGAGAGAAGCGCCAAATTCCATTATGATTATGGCTGATGAGTCGGTAGAAGCTAAAACAGATGCTATGGGAATTGCTTGCAGGCGTCTGGCCCTGAGATGAACAGCCATGCACCCCTCCTCCACGGCCCTGTCCCCACTTCAACACTGTGGATTCCCCGGGGAGGCTGTGGGACAGACGCCTATGCAGCCCTAGGTCTCCTTCCCAGGCTTAGTGTTGCCCTTGGCGTTGGCATGGTATAAGACTAGCTCTGTTTTTAGAGGTGAACTACCCATGAGGACCAAGGTGCTGCAGGATAAAACCAGTGGGTTCTGCCCTTCAGGGCAGGAAGGATGTTGTCGGTGACTGAAGGACAAAGGGCGTGTACCCCGTGAAAATCTGTCCAACTGCTAGCCCATGTCTGACTGCCCAAGGTCGGAGGATGCACAGCCAGGTGCAGGGATGCCATACCAACTGCCCCAAAGTGGACCTCAGGAGCTGCCCCCCCCCTAGTCTGAGACTTCAGTCTGGAAGAGGCCACTGCTCACCACCAGCCATTCTTACTGACACCCACAGAGCTTCTCCGGACTAGAGGGCATCAGCAAGGGCTGCCGTTTGTGAGGGGTGCTGCCCACACGCCTTTGTGAACTTCCATGTCACCATGGGCCATGCTGGGGATGGTGGGAGAGGACTAACTGCCAGCTCCCTCTCCCATGCTGCTGGCATAGGGACAAATCCTGGCCTGGGACGTGGCCAGGGCTACTCCTGTTGCAGATATTAGAGAATGAGGCACAAAAGATGAACAGAACCCATAGTCGCTCAGAAGGAGATGTCTCAAGCCAAGGAGCTGCAACTGTCCACGAGGCCTGAGAAGACTGCAGGGCCAGAGAGCCGAAGCCATGGATCTTGTCCCCACCTCCAGATGCCCTCCCCCAGCTCCTCCCTGAGGGAAAAGACGAACCCATCTGCAGAGCTTCAGTTAGCAACACAGGCAGTTCTTCCCTTTATCTGCCCTTAGTCTGTCCTGCTATTCAAGGTCATTCCTAACCTCGGGCCAAGCTCCATCTAGCAATGAACCAGCCTCAAAGGGCTAACACCCTGAAGGTTTTGAAGATCACATGGTCCTTAACATTGGTGTGTGGTGTGCCCCGGAGACTGTAGCCTGGATATAAGCATGTAGGTAGACACCAAAGTCACTGTGTTCCACATGGCAGCCTATCTCTCCTCGGAGTCCAAGCTCAGCTCTTCTCCTTCTGCCACTGTTTATACTACACACCTGGGAACATTTCAGCATCTCCCTGTTCCAAACCACCCTGCATCCTGCCTCTCCTCAAGCCAGAGCAGAAATACAAAGAGGTCTCCTACCTGAGGTCTCCCCCAAGATCCTTGGGGGCTGGATGTCTTTCCCATTGTTGCTGGGACTGGTGGAAGGCTCTGTTGTGCTAACCCCAACAGGGGTCCTTTTCCAGGGATCTAGGGACTCGGTGACCCCCTTAGTCTGCAATGTCATGGTGGTGGCCGTGCTGGCCGTCGTGGTGGTGGTGGCCACAGTTGTCTTCCGTGTTTGCAAGATGGAGACCGTGGTGGGGCCGAAGCCACCGGGGAAAGTGTTGGATTCTAGGGCTTCCTCGTCCCCTGTGGGCCCCCAGGCTATAAATTCTGTCTCTGTCGTGGGCCTGCCGCCACGAAAGTCGAAATCATTGAACTCTGCATCAAGCGTGTGCCTCCTACTCCGCCTTACGAGGCTCTGATGCTCTGCAGTGCCAGCAGCCACCATGGAGGATGAGGCCGACGCAGAGGTGAGGGAAGGACTGGATCCCGTGGCAGCAGGGGGCTTGGTGAGTCCCCCTTTGGGTCCGAGGGTGGCCACCTGGTCCCTGGGCCTGTGGGCCCTCCGAGCACGGGGAGTCTGCATCTGTATGGACCCATGGGCACGTTCGGCCCGGGCAGCACGGGGACTCCAGGCTGGTGTTGGTAGCCTTGTTGGGGGTCCGCTTCGCAGACTCCACAGCCGCTGGGGCCTCTGTGGACGAGACAGGAGCCGGAACTCAGGCCCTGAGCCTAACGAGTCACAGGACGGGAAGTCGACTGCAAGCTGCAGCATGGCTATGAGTATCCAGGCATGGCTTCCGAGAGAGCGGCCGGGCCAGCGGATGGACATGGAGCTGAGGAGAGAGAGCAGAGCAGTCAGCTGACAGTGGGGCAGCAAGAGGGCTCTGCCCAGGGCCACCTCTATGCCCACTGGATGGGGACAACCTTGGTTGTAAAGAGTTCATCTGAACCTGGAAAGGACCCCAGAAGCCTTCTGGGCCAGCTCAAGCGCATTGTTTATCTACATTCCAGAAGGACGGTGCCCACTATGTGTTGGAGATGGCTGCTTCTAGCTCAGGCACCTCCTGGATGGTAACCTAAGAGCCCCCTTTCATGGCAAGGGATCCAGCCACCAGCACCAGCACCACCCCATCTTGCAAAACGCCCTTGAAGACTTGCCCACAATGAAGCTGAGACTCTAAGAACACAAAAGGTACAAAAGGTGATGAGAACATCTGCTCCCAGATCTGGGGCCTCTCCACATTAGAACTGACTCAAATCCAGGTAGTCATCTGACTCCTGAGGCCTGTGAATCAAAGAGGCCTCAGGCTCTGGGAGGCTACATAAGGCAGAAGAGAGGGGTCTTCCCCTAGAGTGCAGGGTCTGCTCTGCCCTTCCCAAATACTACAATTCTCTAGTCCTTCAGAGTTGAACATACACCTGCTTGCCCTCCACCTGGGCACAGCCAAGCAAATCTCCTTATGTCTGGCCTTCCCTGGGTGTCATTCTGGGAACCGATTGCTAGGCTTTAGCCCTTGGCTTTTGCTCTGTTGACATTTCCACTCCCCCTGTTTATCTCCCATATAGATGCCCTTTGGAAACTTCTCATCTTCAGCTGGGGCTGTGTAGAGAAAGACCAGACTGAGCATAGCCAATCAGGAGGTGAGACTGATGCTCACCCTGCTGGGAGCAGGTGGGAAGAATGATAATGGCTTGTCCGGGGCCTGTTGGGACAGTCGCCACCCAGAGTCCATGGGCAGCTCCACTTGCTGAGCACAAGTCCCCTCTAGACCCATGGAAACATCACAGGAAAATCCAGAACAGCGCACCGACCCACACAGCTCGGTACGGAGGATGCAGCCCACGCTCCTTCCTCCCCAGCATAGGTAATTGAACACTGATTATAGGTGCCACTCAAAGTCAGCTCTCATCATCAACCAAATTCACATCTGAAAGTTAGAAGGAATCTAAAACTTCCCCAGAGGCTGCTGAGGAGAGAAGGTACAGGACATCAGGTACCCTGAACTACCAGCCTCCGCAGCTGGGCTTGCCAGGCCCACAAACACACGTGGGGTTGTTTTTCTTTATAAGGTGTCACATGTGATTTTTTTTTAAAGTGACTGCATGTTGTCAGGGTGTGCCACTGTATATGCCTGTGAAGCCCACGTGGATGTGTGTGCTGGCAGGGGGTGGAGCACATCCAGGTGGGTGTGCATGAGTGCCGGATGTGACTGCTTGTGCTTGAGAGTCTGAGGGAGTCAATTTGTGAGTGTATTTGCCAGCGTGAGACTGAGCATGTGTGGGTGTGCTGATGTATCTGCGAGTGTTTCCCTGGGTGTGAGAGTCAGTGTGCAAGAAGGCACCACTATGTCCATCTGTGTGATTAGTTTTGTGTGCATCCACGTGTCTTGGTGAGTGTACCTTTATCTATATCTCTCGATGGATCTGTACATCTCTATGCCCAAGTGTGGGTCTGTGTCGGTGTCAGCATGCAAGCATGTCCTTGTTTGCCATTCAGTGTATGTAACTGTGTTTATTCAAGGGTGTGTGTGTTCTTTCTCAGCCTGGGCTGAACCCCGTGTGCCTGAAGCTGGCACCCACTGATGCTTGGGAAGGAGTTGGTCCCTGAGAAAGAAACTTGAGTTCACTGGGACTAATTAGCAAAAAAGACTGGTCCCCAAATAATAGGGCCCGGCTTTTTAATCAGAATGAAAGCACTTTGCTGTAGCAAGGAGGAAGAGCTCATTAGGCTGATGCCTCTGGGCTGTTTCTACCTTTGTGTTGTGACTCTGCACGAGCAGCCAAACTCCAATAGGGACAGGGTTGTCATCACTGTGAGGAGAAATCTAGGTCAGTGTGAGACTACCCTGCATACTTGGAAGGGCCTCTCCTCAGAGCGGCGGGTGACCCTGTGGGGGTGCAACAGTGAGAACCTGGTCATTCTCTGCCTGCATATCTGGATAGGTGTCTGTCTCCCTGTGAGTAAGATGCTCTGGGTAGGTGTGAGGCCTCACTAGGCCCTGTCAGGTCTTCCAGGCTTTATCAAGCCTTTCCAGCTTTTCATGGCACCAGCAACCAAACGCCACCAAGCTCTGCTAGTCTCTAGCAAATTTTATCAGGCCCCTCAGGGCTCTATAGACCCCACTGGATCCCACTGGTTTCCTCCAGACTTCACTAGGGCCCTTGGGCCCCTCCAGGACTCAATAGACCCTTCCAAATTCTACTGGAACACTCTATTACCCTCCAGGTCTCAACCCATCCCACCAAGTCTCACCATATCCCTCTGGGCTCCATTCAGCCCTACTAGACTCCACCAGACCCCAGCAAGCCCCATTGGATCCCCAAAGGCTCCATCAGGTTCTTCCAAGCCTCTCCTGGCCCCATTAGCACCTGTGCCCTCATCCAGCTGCCCTAGAGACCCAGACCCATCCAGACCCCCCAGCAGTTCCGGTCAGACTTCTACTGGCCCAATGCTAGGTCCTTCTAGTTTCCCTAGGCCTATGCTAGCTTCCCCAGGCTCCATCACACCCCACCAGAACTCAGTAGGTCCCTCCAAATTCTGCCAGATTCCAGCAGACCCCCTCAAGTCCCTCTAGATGTCCCGTAGCCCCACTGGGCAGGCTGACTGGGAAGCTCGAAAGCAGAGTTGCCTGCCATCAGTACCCAAGAAATATTGCCCCAGGAAATTAAAACCACAGTACCTAAGCCTGGGCCTGCCTCCCCAGCATAACTTCACACACAGGATATTTCTGTGATTTTTCACCAATCATGGGCTGTAATTGGTTACCATAGAAACCTTCTCATTTCCAAGACACCCAGCTGTTATGCAGAAAACCCAACCATGGCAATGGGGCTGGGGAGGCGGATGCCCTGCTCCTCCTCAGCCCGGCAGATCCCGTTTAAAGGGATGCATTTGCTCAGAGGGGAAATAGAGGGCAGTGCGGGGGAAGTGGTTGTCAGCTGGGACAAGGGCTTGCCCCACTGGACAGTAGAGTACTAGCCCTGCAGGAGGCCTGATCTCATGGCAGTGGGTCTGGCCTGCAGGGGACACACCTGGACTGATCTGCAAGGACCCCTGTAAACTTACAAGGTCTTCCTCTCCTCATGCTTCCTGCAGAACCCTGGGTGTTCAGTGTAGCGTTAGGGGTCCTTGGACATGCTCAGATACAAAATGAAGCTGTTCTTGGAGGGCCCCACCTCAGGAGGGCACCAAGGTGTCTACCCAGATGACAGGTGGAAGCTTTGCAACATGGTGGCCTACCCTACCATTAACTCTCAGGGCCAATGGGCCACATGCTCACCTGGGAGGCCAGGCAGAGATAGTACCATTTCCCTAAAACTCTGGGACATTAAACCGGCCCCTTCGGAAAGTGTCATCCTCCAGAACGTGTCACCCACTCCACTCCTCAAAGTCATCAAGGGCAATAAAGACAGATCACACCAATTGCAGCTGCTGCTGGGAGACTAGGATCCACGCTCTCATGGTGGGATGGGGACTGTCCTGCCTGCCGTAGAAAACGGTTTAGTGACCCTTGGAAAATTACAGCTACCACCGATGTGGCAATTATAGTCTTTAAGGTACAAACCTGTACACTCACGTGTCTACTGCAGCGTCTCATGGTAGCTCCGAATGCAAACACCCCAAGCATCCCCCCAGTGGACAGGCACAGGGCACACATCCAGACACATAGTAGCATTTGACCCTCAAAAGGCAGGAAGTACCATCCACAAGTGAAGGCAAAGGAGCCAGGAGTAGAGCCACACATAGATGGAAGACTCAGGGCATGATCCCTCAGGCTTAGTCATAGACGGAAGATTCCCAGACATTGCAGGGAGACCGGTGGCTGCCAGGGAGTACAGGGAAGACTGTTTGGGAGTGATTGCCTCCTGGAGGGGTTCTTTTGGGGTAACGGAATGTCCTGGAATTCATTGCAGTGGTGGTTACACACCCTACGAATACACAAAACCATTGAACCATGCACTCAGAAGCAGTGAAGTTAATGGCATGTAGATTATATCTCAGTAACAATAAAAAGGGAACAGGACCCAGAAGGGAGTGTGTGTAAGTGTACTAGGGACTGACGTGGATTCTCTCCATGGCCTCCTAATCCTGGACGCTGGCTGCAAACCAGAAGGCCTGAGCCAGCCTTCTGAGTCACAGGAGAGGCGTGTGAGTGCTGTGCAGACTCAGCCTGTATGTAGTGGGGGCTCTGTGGGAGTCCCTAGGATTTAGGGTTCCTCCTTGCCTGAACATGGAGACCTACGCTCCTTTGCGGATAAGCTCATGACAGTCACCTCTTGTTTGTCTCCAAGGACACTGTGCAAAGGAAAAGCCGAGCCTCAAGCTGCGCACCCTGTTTGCCTCCATCTGCCTTTATTTTCTGGTTTGCAGTTCCTTGCTCCTCTTCCTTTTAAAGTTTTATTGAAATCACTTTTCCCCAAGAACGGTTTAATAAGATTCAGTGGATGGAGGTTCAATTCACTCCCTTCTGTATAGTTTCTCCACGGGACGAAAATCACTGTCAATTAAGGGAGACAGATATCTCTTCACCCCGTCATACGCTCCCGGGGGGCCAGATGTGGTGGCATGTGCTCCTGGAGCTGCGGTTTCCTCTCGATGGGGCAAGAGTCAAGGGGAGTTGGAAGGGTGAGGGCCTGGTGTTGTGCGGCCAGGGCCGCCTCAGACACGGTGGGTAGTATGAGAAGCCAAAGCTGCCTGAGCTGTCCAGAGGGGGCAAGTCTGGGCTGCTTCTGCCTCAGAGCCCCCTACAGGAGTCTGCACCTGCTGTGTTATCCCAGCTCTGCACCTTGAAGTTTGCTGTGGACGTCAGCCAGAGCCCAGGCTTGTTGATTCTCTTCTGCGAGGCCCTGTTTTCCCACCACCAACAAGCTAGCTAGAGTATGGAGTCTGAGGTCTCTTTCCCTTCAAACAAGACTCAACCTTCCGTGTTCAGCAATGTCTCAGCAAGGCTGGGAGTGATCTCCAGGAGACAGGTAGATACAGAGACAGCTGCAGGAAGACAGTTGTCTGATCAGCCTTGGGTGGGCCTGTCCTCTCTCATGCTTGATCAGGATGCCCCTTCACCTGGGGCTCACCTGGGATGGGGACAGCAGAACCATGATCCCATACCCAGACACTTCCTGGCTGTTGCTCTCCTTTGTGAACTTGCTAAGAACACTGTTCACCTCAGAATACTTGAGATTTACACAGAAGTTGCAAAAGAATGGTACGTTCTGGGGACGCTCCTCCCAGCTTCCCCTGATGTGACACGGCACATCACAGAGTCCCCTTGTCACCACCTCGCAGCTGCTGGCTCCATGCTGTATTCCAATCTTGCTTGTTTTGGTTTAAGATCCGCCCAAGACCCCACCTAACTTTGTGTGGAGCCTCTGACTACCTGAGGCTACTTTTCACTGTGACAGTTTTTCTGGATTTTGATGAGTTTGATCTCTAGGCCAGTGGGGTGTTATAGATGTCCCTCAGTCTGGCTCTGATAGTTTGTGGGCACTGGGATTGTGGATTTGGAAAGGAGGATCACTGAGGGGAAGCACTGTTCTTATTGCAGTAGAGCATCTTGGCAAGAGTGAAGACAGTCTCAGAGGGTGGTCTACGCCTTGGCATTGCACGCTACTACGTGAGCATGGACAATTTACCTAACTGCTCTGTGCCTCAGTTTCCCTGACTGCAGAGCAGGGTAAACTCAGGATGCTCTTTGAAAGGTGCACTGAGGTACTGTGGCAAGTATTGCTGGCCACGCTCTGTAGGTGCCCTGGGGCCCTACAATTTCTGGACTGTTCTGGAGCCAAGCAAGCCCAGGCCCCTGCTCCTTCCTGGGAGTACACAGTGACTTTGGGGCCAGGGGGATGAGGCTCCACAGCCTTCACAGGTGCTTGGAGGAGATGGAAGGGTAGCAACACACTGGCGTTCTGGTTGCCTGGGCAACATGCCCGCAAGCATTCTGGAGGAGTGAAGTGGTGACAAGCTGTGGGTGGGCAGGACAGTGGGTGGTAATGTTCTCAGTCCCAGCAGCAGGGAGTCTCCTTCTGTGTCTATGGCTGATCTCTGGCTGCTGTGTCTCCCTTACAGAAATGCCCCAATGGGACACAGGATCTGCTACCTTCTGAAATGCCTGTAGCTCTGCTGCACACCTTGGCTTGGCTCTGTCACATGTTCCCCTGTCACAGCTGCACTCTTTCTGAGTAGTGGGCTGCTCATCTACCAGCCACCTTATCACATGCCTTGAGCCCTCCTCTGCAGATGGGGACAAAGGTCTAAGTCAGGTCCCCCAGGATGAGCTGACTCACAAGCAGGGTTAAGCCCCATGCCCTCTCCATCTCCCTGGAGGCTCAGAACAGACGTGGCACAGCCAGACACAGATGTGCTGGATTAGGTCTGCAGTTAAGCAATCACATCACCAGGAATCTCAGGGGGCCAGGGGACAGAGACCACTCTGCATGTTACCATGGCAGAGTTACAGGCCCTAAAAAGTCCTCTTGGGCATCTTTGTGGGGTTGGTATGTCAGGCCCCACACTCACCCAAGGACCTCACTTTAATCTCATTTTAAATCTATTCTCAATTAAAGATACAGCATGAGGGCAGGGAATAGCATCAGGAGACAGCAGCAAAGCCAGGTAACAGGGCAGACCCTCTAGCAGAACATGGGTACAGGCAGGCACATGGGCAAATCACTGAGCAGTTCTGAGCATGGTGGATCATCTCTCAGACGGGGATATCTGGCTGGGAAGATACTCAGGGAAGGTTCTAGGCCATCATGCAAAACACGAGAGCCACAGCACCATGTGTATCTAACGACGGCAAGCCAAACAGCAGAGGACTGTGTGCGGAGAGAAAAGACGGCGGGACCCTAAAATAGCTGGCACGGAGACTGAGCGAGCAACAGCGGCGTGCCAGGCTCAGAGCTCCGCGTCTCTCTCACCGTTCACCTCACGCTTTGGTAACCGAGAAGAGGAAGTGCTGTTACTCTCATCTTGCAGGGGAAAAAATGGCAAAAAAATAGTAGCTGGGCCTCTCTACAGGGATGTATCTTAAAATACAAACTAAACGAAGTGGTGTGTAGAGAAGTAAGCAGTGTGTCCGGAGAGAGACTTGGGCTTCTTGGAGATTCCCTGTTGGACTGAAAACTACAGAATCCTCTCAGTTAGCTGCCCATGCTCCTGGGGAAAGCATGGTAGCTCATTATTAATAATGCCAACTTGTCACCAGCATCTAAAGCACCCATTGGCCTCTCCATATCATCTCAGGAAATTACTAATTTGGCTTGGTTACAACTGTCGCACTGTTCTCTGCAAAACCACCAAGGCAGCTGGGAACTTGTTAAACTGGCAAAGAAAAAAGTGGAGTGCACAGACAATTGGTCTTAGTCCCTAAACTCCCAGAACCATAGAGACAGGAAGAGGCATACTGATGGGCAGAGAGGAGCTGCCAGAGGCCCCAAGGACAAATGGTTGTGGACAACACAGAGAGGTTAGGTAGCTGTAAGCTGACAGATATGCCACAGTGAGTCCCCAAAGGCCAGGGTGAGTCTATGGGTCTCTCCTGGCACCTGCAGATGTGACGGTGGTGGCAGAGCTCCTTTGGAGGGCCTAGCTAAACCAGCTGGAAGTGGGAAGGGGATCCTGAAATCTCACCATATCACCCCATGGTCCCAGCCAGCTGTGCCCAGCACTGAAAGACAGCCAGTCAAGGCAGTGGTGGGAAGGGATGACCAAGTGGGCAGGTGGTAGGAGCAGCCAGGCACCCCACAGTCTTCTCCTGGTCTCTAGGCCACACCTATCCACACTGCAACCACAGAACTCTGTGCCACCCATGAGAAGAAGCTGAGTAAATAGCCTCTGAGGTCACTGCATAAAAAGTTTCATGTGGAGACACAGTACAGAGGCAGGACAGGAAATGCAGAGGTGAGGGAAGGGGTGCAGAGGGACGGGATAGAGTGCAGAGGGATGGGATAGAGTGCAGAGGCAGAGGAGAGGGTACAGAAACAGGGGAGACACTACAGAGGCAGGGAGACACTAAAGATTCAGGGGAGGCAGTGCAGAGGTAGGGGGACAGTGTAGAGGCAGAAGAGACAGTACAGAGTCAGTGGAGACAGTGCAGAGTCAATGGAAACAGTGCAGAGTCAGTGGAGACAGTGCAGAGTCAGTGGAGACAGTGCAGAGTCAGGGGAGACAGTGCAGAGTCAGTGGAGACACTGCAGAGTCAGTGGAGACACTGCAGAGTCAGGGGAGACAGTGCAGAGTCAGGGGAGACAGTGCAGAGTCAATGGAGACACTGCAGAGTCAGTGGAGACACTGCAGAGTCAGAGGAGACACTGCAGAGTCAGAGGAGACAGTGCAGAGTCAGTGGAGACAGTGCAGAGTCAATGGAGACACTGCAGAGTCAGTGGAGACACTGCAGAGTCAGTGGAGACACTGCAGAGTCAGGGGAGACAGTGCAGAGTCAGGGGAGACAGTGCAGAGTCAGGGGAGACACTGCAGAGTCAGCGGAGACAGTGCAGAGTCAGCGGTGACACTGCAGAGTCAGGGGAGACAGTGCAGAGTCAGCGGAGACAGTGCAGAGTCAGGGGAGACAGTGTAGAGTCAGGGGAGACAGCGCAGAGTCAATAGAGACACTGCAGAGTCAATGGAGACACTACAGAGTCAGTGGAGACAGTGCAGAGTCAGTGGAGACACTGCAGAGTCAGCGGAGACAGTGCAGAGTCAGCGGTGACACTGCAGAGTCAGGGGAGACACTACAGAGTCAGTGGAGACAGTGCAGAGTCAGTGGAGACAGTGCAGAGTCAGAGGAGACAGTGCAGAGTCAGAGGAGACAGTGCAGAGTCAGAGGAGACAGTGCAGAGGTGAGAGCACACTGCAGAAGCAGGGGAGAAAGTGTAGAGGCAGGGGAGGCAGTACAGAGGTAGGGGGACAGTGTAGAGGCAGGGGAGACAGTGGAGACTGCAGAGGTGAGAGCACACTGCAGAGGCAGCAGCAGGGTCAGTGCAAAGATCTAGGAGGCCAGTTCAACTCCCAGGGGTGGACTGGACTGTAGAGAGTGGTTTCCTGGTTGCTGTCTGAACTGAGATGCTGATAGAGATCCCACTTCTTCCAAAGAACATGGAATGAGGACAGCAAGTGTTAGAAAAGTCTTCTCATGAGGCTGTCAGCACCCACTGGATATTTCTGCTCCCTGGGGTCCCGGGTCTGTTTCACTCTTATGCTCTATTCTCACCTTTGGGTCATATGTGACCCAACATTGCCACTCTGGACACAGAACTTGGATGCACTTATACATGAAGACCTGCAGTCACAGGGCCAGGCACAGGCAGCGGGAACATACAAAATACAGACATACATGCACACACATGCTCATACCACACATGCACGCACAGGTATACCATCTATGAATAGGAAATGTGTGCAAACACAGGCTCATACACATGCACATATACTTGCACATAGTGCTCACATACACACAGCATGACTAGCTTATACACATCTTATCCTTTCTCATCACCCCCTTATCTCCGGAGCCTCAGCCATTACAGCATCCCTCTTGGTCACCTCCCTGCAGCACACTGTCTGCAGAGGTCTCCCTGAGGAGCGCCCAGAGCCCAGCAGGAATGCACCATGGCATAAAGCTGCTGTGACGGAAGTTGGCTGGCATGGGGACAAGATGTAGTCACTGGGTAATTACTCCTCCAGAGAGCACAGTGGAGCTGCGCCAGCTGTGTAGCCCAGGAGCGGCTCCCCTGGGATCGGAACTGCCAGGTTCCTAGTGATGCTGTCTTGTGTTCCTGGGATGTAGGTGTCACAGGACTCTTTCTGGAAGCCTGGAAACCCAACAGATTTCCTGGAAGGCCCAGGTTTCTGGGCTGAGATGTGCAGCAAAGGAAACACTAGGTCTGGCTGATCAGAGGCCAGAGTGGATGGGCCTGGAGACACCCCCCACACCTGCACCGGCACACCTAAAGTTTCTGGCATCAGTATGGGCAAGCTTCTAGCCCCTGCTGGTCCTGAGTCCCTCCTTGGCCACCTCTAGCTTCTTTCATTGTGAATTTTTCTAGAAAGGGTGTGACATCACGATCTGGAATGTTCTGTCTTTTGAGCAGGTGAGACAGCACATCTCACCTGCAGATGACGGGGAGACCATTCTGCAGATGTACAATCCTCCATCAGGCTGGACTGTACAGCCAGAGCCACAGGGGCCACCACCATGGCGGCCCCATGTCACACCCAGCTCTCCATGTCACCACAACCCTGAGCTCTAACACTGTCACACTACAAGGCTCCTGGCTCTAAAGGGGCCCTTTGACAGGGGAAGTGAAGAAGGTCTCCTCCAAAGCACACTGGTCAGACTGTTTCCAAGGACAACAGGGAAGGTCAGGTGGCTCCTGTTGGCGCTGCACACTTTCGAGGTATGAAGCTGAGAAGAGGTTCAATTCTTGAGGAGAGAGCCCAAAGAAAACCTCCTGAAACCTAAGCACAAAGACCGGGCATCGTCTTCGCCACTGGGACACGAGGTAAGTTCTTCCCTGAAGGACCCTTGCTGGAGCCTTCTGTCTATTCCAGAATATTCTGATCTTCCTCTCACTCATTGCTCTGTGACAATGACCACAGAGAGGGGGATCTCTGCTCCTGCTCCAAGTCATGGCTGCCTCGACTTTCGCCTTCTCACCAGAAGATTTCCCCTCAGGTCATCCAGACTTCCTCAGGATATCCTGTCATGGGTAAACTGTTTTCCTCCCAAGTTGACAGGTGAGATCCTGACCCAGACAAACCAGGATGTACCTATGTTTAAAGACAAGCACTTAATAGAAAGAAGCGGGAAGGAAGAACACTGAGCAAGTGGAGCATGCTCCCTAACATGAATGTGCAACCTGGCTTAACCTGCCCCCCAGAAACCAGGTTCCCACACGTGAATCGGTCCCCTGGAGCCCAGTGTTATGGACAGCCTCTTTGGGGAGAAAGGACCATCCTGCTGGTAACCGGACTTGGGTTCTGGTGCCTGCTGACCAGGAGGCTCTTCCTGCCCAAGGCACCACATGTGGCCTTGAATCCATGACTGCTGGTCAGTGACCTCATATGTAGCTGTCTCCTGAGCCTGTGGCCTTGTCATCCTTCACAGTCTTGGAGAGTATGGGGACCTATGAGGAGCCAAGACAGAGGCAGCTTGCACAGGATAGTAAAGCACAAAGCTCAGGAACCTTGATTCTTGTTTAATATTAATTATGCTTTAATAGGAATGCTAATCATGCTTATTCATTTTCAGTCGATACAGTTACTTAGCAGCCACTTAAGAAGCACCTGCTGTGGTGAGGCATGTTCTAGAGCTGAGTGGTCACGTCTTTTCCTCTCTTCCCTACCACACGGCTCACAGTGGACAGGTGTGTAGGTGGATGGAGGGATGGAGGGATGGAGGAATGGATGGATAGGTGGATCGGTGAGTGGATGAGTGTATGCAGGAATAGATGGATAGATAGATGGATGAGTGAATGCATGGATGGATGAGTAGGTGCATGTATGAGTGGATGGGTGTATAAATTAGTGCATGGATGGAGGAACAGATGTGTCGGTGGGTGAGGAGAGGGATGGGTAGACTGGTGTGTGAATGGAAGGATGGATACATGGATGGATGAGTGGGTGGATAGGTGGATGGATTGATGTATGAATGCATAGATGGATGAATGGATGGATGGACAATTAGTGGATGGATGAGTGGAAGAGTGAATGGATGGATGGGTACATGGATAGGCAGATGAATGGGTGGGTAGATCGGGGGCTTACAGGCCCCGCTAAGAAGATGGATGTTTCAGCTTTCAGGATCTAGGAGAATCCAGTCAGCATGCTGGAGTGAATTCAGCTCTTCTTGTGTAAGCCTGAAAGGCTCTTGGTGGAGGTGAGATGTCTCAAAGACCAAGTGGGGATCTACTGGGGAGAACAGAAGGAAGGCTGAGGCTTGATCTGTGGGGTCCACTTGGGATGAGAGGCTGCCCAGGAAGTGAGAAGTGGGGACCCCTGCACTCAGCCCTGGGCAGTTGGCTGCTTTTGCCTTGCAATGCCAAGTGCTGATGCCTGTAGGGGCATCTCCTATGTGCTGTCAGTTGCCTCCTGGATTCTTGTCCAACAACTTAGGCTCATGGTCAAGATGAACCCGCAGACCTAGCACTGCAGGATATGCTCTGGACAAGTGTGCAGTAATTTCCTGGACCCTTGTGTGCTCAACACTCCAGGGACAGTGGGTAATAGAGGACTAAGAGGCAGGGGCATCAGCTCACGTAAGCACTGGCCCTGATAACTGCCTTGTGCACAGCATCCAAAGACCCTACTGTAGATCTCGTTGGTCTCATCCCAGGCTAGGGAAGAGACTGCTCTGGAGTAACTGGACACTGTGCAGTTCCACGTGGAATCCTCTGCCTGGAAGGCCTGATGTGGGTCTGTGGGTGCCTTGCTCCTGGTCTTAGCTCAGTCATTTTTATAACTAGGAGTCACAGCCCTGCCAACCTCACACTCCTCACGCTGGGACAGAACTCCTCCACCCCTTCTTCATTCCTAGCACACACACGGACCTCAGAACTGCGCCCTGGACTTCAAGCTGCTACTCTCCATGTGAAGGCTATCTGACCATGGCCTCTTGTTATCATTCACAGGATGCCTTTAGATGCTTCTGGGGCCAGCTACAAGCACGGCGTACTGGACGGCATAGTGAACCCACTTGGTCCTTCTACATGAGATGGAAGCCAGCTCTAGTCAATAGCTCAGAGCACAGTGGCTGCCCCATGGTCCTGGTTCCTTGGGTGAAGAATTGTGCCGACATAAGCAAAGATGCCCCTATATGCAGTTTCCATGTTCAGGCTCCTTTCCACCACATATGGTAACACAAGCATTGAGATGGTCTAGGGAAGTCCCACCCTGCTTGTGGACCATGTGGCTCACAGCCATTTAAACCTTCAGTGTCCACATCTGGAAAATGGACCTGGCATCAGGGATGGGGTCAGATGAAGGACTGTCCCCCAGGCCCAGGACTTGAGGACTCAACAAGCAGATGGAAGCCGCAGTTTTCTAGGTCAAGGTGGGAGCCTAACGCCACCCAGTAGAGAAGTATGGACAAGCGGGATCTAGTAACATGACCCCCTCTTGGGCTCCAACCCTTTCTGCCAGACCCTGTGGCAGCCTCTGCCTATGGTTCTACCACAGTCTAATGTGTCCCCACAAATCCACATGCGAGAGCCAGCATGTTCCTGTATGGATGATAAGGGGAAGCCCTGCTCCTGGGAGGTGGTCAGGAGTGAGAGCAGGGCCAGAATGGCTTCTGTGACTTATTTACAATAGAGCGGACACTTGTTACTCATGCCAAGTTCTCAGTTACGCCAGATACTGTGGACCCTGGGCACAAGGTCACCGTCTGCCCTCATTCCCAGGTTGAGGAAACGGAGACTCAAGTCCAGTGATGGGTGCACCCCTCTCCTCCCATGTGAAGATCAGAGGCCAAGCCTAGCTCTGAAGCCCCCATTGCGTCTCATCTCTATTCCAAGATGCAGGTAACAAAGGGTCCCAGCGCACACGCTTTTCCTGACCTGTGCAGAGTCCTGCCCTCCAGGACAGCCTTCTCTCAGACTTCCCAGTCCTTGTAAGCCAGCCTATTGTCCACCCATGGGCAGGACTACACAAGGGTCCCCTCCTCCCCTTGATATTAAATCACAAAATAGGTATTTTCAGTTGCAACAAATTGCTTATTCAGTGGTTAATCGGGCAATCCTTTGGCAAGGGAAAAACAATTTAACCACTTTTATCAGCCGACTTCCCACTGGCATGGCCTCTGATTTATTGGTAATTGTCTCTGAAACCTTTTTCAGATTAGGGAATTCTCTGTGTTTCTACACCTTTGCTGTCAGAGATGGGTCTGGATGCTCGGTTCCCTCCACAAGATCTTGGGGATTTTCCCTAGGGAAGAAAACACACTGTGGACCACAGCCCTTCTGTACAAGCTTCCCTGGTTACTCTTGAATGAGGGATGGGGCGAGGGACTCTCAGACCCCCAGCCTAAGTCCTTGTTCCCATGATGGGCAGTGAGTGGGCACGCCCACCAAATGGCAAGGCTGGGGTGGGAAGCATAATAGGTGACTCTGAGACTCAGTTTCCCCTTCCACAGAACGATATGCCCAGGGATCGCCCATGAGCTTCAGGAGTTGAGATGATCTCAGAGAATAAAACATGAAGAGAAATAGCAAATGGAGGCCTCTTCTCCCCAGAGGTGACCACTGGCTTGTTTATAGTTTTTCCCTGAATGGGACTGAGAATGGTGGTGTTTGTGCTTCTCCCAGCTGTCATTCCATTAGAGGTCCTCAGCTCCACCCACCCCATCAGTCACCTGCACTGTCAACCCTCCTCCCTTTCCTCCTCTGCCTCTCAGCCCACTTTGGTCAGACATAGAGATCAGACATACTCTCTGTGTGGGCCTTGCTCCAGGCTCTGGGCATAAGACAAGATGCAAATCCGCCCTTAGGGCGAGGGGTGGGCAGGTAAGGGTCCCAAGAGCTCAGAATGCAGCCTGTGAAACCCTGGGAAGACGACCTGTAACCAGATGGTGAGGGATGGTATACATTGGCTGCTGGAAGTGAAAGATCCAGCTCGCCAGGCAGTGGCTCTGATACCAGATGTCCATAGAGACCATGACTCCACACTCAGAGTCCCCTCTCCACCTGACATCCTCCACACATCTGCCTCCTGTCTCTCTGCCCACCCAAGGCTGGGGGGGGCATGGACCCTGCAGATAGCGTCATCCAATAGGGCATAACTTGCCCCTGTCTGTTACCTGCTTCTCCACCCTCTGGCCCAGGGGTCATTCATACCCTGACACCCTTCTTTGGTCCGAAACAGCTCAGAAAAGACATTGGAACTCATGATTAGAAGCTCTCTGTAGCTAGCTAGCTGTCACCTTCATCAGGGCTTAGGGGCTCCATTCACCTGTACCCATAGCACCCACACACAGTGCTCTGGGAACCAGCAGGCTGATGAATGAATGAATGAATGAATGAATGAAGAGTGAGCAGGGCTGTGCTCTCTCTGCTACAGAACTCCCCTGTACCAAGCCTGCACGGAGCCCCCGTCTTCTCCCAGGAGCAACCATGAGCTCTTGGTACACCAGCGCTGTTCAGCTGTTGCCCCAGAGACCTAATCTAGATGAGGATGTTCTGCTTTTGAAGATTCAAACTGTTCAAAGCTCTTGGCTTGTCCTCTGCCACGCTGTGGGCTGAGCCATCAGGACGTCTACACATGTGGAACACACGAGTACCCCATTCCCTGCTATGGGCTGATGTTGCCCACCAGGCCCCCCACAGCGCTGTCCACCCCATCATCGCTCCCCACCCCATCATCGCTCCCCACCCCATAGTCTCCCCACCCCATCATCGCTCCCCACCCCATAGTCTCCCCACCCCATCATCGCTCCCCACCCCATAGTCTCCCCACCCCATCATTGCTCCCCACCCCATAGTCTCCCCCACCACATCATTGCTCCCCAACCCATCATCAGTCCCCACCCCATCATTGCTCCCCACCCCATCATCGTTCCCCACCCCATCATCGCTCCCCACCCCATCATCGCTCCCCACCCCATCACTCCCCACCCCCGGGATCACATGGAATCAGTACACTGCAGCGGACTGGGGAGGCAGGCTCCTGTACCTCCCGTGCCTGGTAACTTAAGGGCCACTCATCTCCAAACATCAGCTGAGAGGCACAGATCATTATAGGACATAGCAAAATCATCCCTGGATTCCTAAAATAAACGCTCCTACAGTGCTGCTAAGTGGCAGGTGCTGGTGACAGGTTTCAAGGAGTCTCGGGCCCTTGAACTGACACTCCTGCCGTGATCTTGGTTCCAAACATTGAATAATTCTCCACATGTCTGGAATAGTCTGTAGAGACCAGAAGAAAGACAGGGACAGAGGCGTGGGGTCCTCAAGATGCCATGGCCAGGGGAAGGCCCGATGCAGGGATTAGCTCTGTTCCCGGCTCCATCTGTCCAGTGGGGCTGGCTGTGCTCAGTGACTAATGGGGACCTGGGGATCTGGGGATCTGGGGGTGGGACCTAGGGATCTGGGCATGGGACCTGGGGACGGGATCTGAGGACCTGGGGATGGGGCCTGGGGACCTGGGGATGGGGCCTGGGGACGGGATCTGAGGACCTGGGGATGGGGCTTGGGGACGGGATCTGAGGACCTGGGGATGGGGCCTGGGGATGGGATCTGAGGACCTGGGGATGGGGCCTGGGGACGGGATCTGAGGACCTGGGGATGGGACCTGGGGACAGGACCTGGGGACAGGGCCTGGGGACCTGGGGACGGGGCCTGGGGATGGGATCTGAGGACGGGGAGATAACCTCAGGACACCGGCCCAAACCAGTGACTTGAGCCCTCTGGGGGTGTCCCATGTGAAGAGTGACACCCCAAATTGAGTCGATTCCAGATCATAGAGACTGACGTGGACGTGTCATATCTTCAGAGGGAAAAGATGAACAACACGTCTCCCGCCCTAAAGCAGCATGAGGCCAGGCCTACATCCTGACCACAGCCGGACAGTCGGGAACATTCTAGAATCCCAGCATCCGTGTAAACCTCACACTATCCTCTCCTAGTCCACGGCAGCGTGCTGAGATCATGGGCCTGGGAGAGAAGATAAATTCCTAACGTATAAAAACTGAGAGAGCTGCAGAGGCCCTGGCTGGTCCATCTGCTCTATATGAATGTGTTTGTTTACATGTGTTAGAGTATGTCTATTCATGTGATCACGTGTGTTTACATACATGTGTGTCTATATGTGAATATGTACATATGTCCAATGTATGTTTATATATGTGTATGTATGCATTTGTTTATATGTGAGTATATGTGTATGCACATTTGCATGCATATTGAAACTGTAAATTAGTACATTGTGTTTTTATGTGTGAATGTATACATATGCTCATGTGTACATTTATATGTGCAAGTGTATATGTGTATGTATATTATGTGTTTATGTATTATGTTTATCTTGCATGTAAATGTATGAGTGTATGTAATAAGTTTATATGTGAGTATAAGTGTATACATGTGCATGTTTATGTATATATATGCATTCATATGTCAATGAGTGATTATATGGTTATTTGTGTATGTGTATGGTGTTTGAGTGTGTATATATGTCTACATGCAATATGTATGAACAAGTATGTGTGTATATGCATGTATGTATCTATGTATGCATGTGTGTATATGCATATGTGTGTTTTATTCATGTATGTATTATATGCACTGTATGCATTTGTATGTTTATATAGAGGGAGGATGCAACTTGGACATGGTGTTTTGGTTCTATCTGCACTGGATGCAGCTCCCTTGAGTCAAACAAACTTCAGGGAGGAAGCCAGGGCGGGCAGAGGGAATCTGCCCTTGAACTGTGGTGATCTGCAGCTCAGCTCAACCCCAGCTCCCCTGCTGCTCGACATCCCATGAAGGCGTTCACACCTGTGACTTCCTGGGTCATCGCTGGAGAATACAGATGCCCATGGGAGTTAACGAGCAACAAAAGGGATGAACGGAGCAGGGACCCCACATGATGATGTCACTGTAGCAAGTTGACCGGTCACAGGAAAATATACGCCTTTGGTAAACCCTTGAATGAGATGTGGCTCAGAAGGAAGATCTCTGCTCTCAGTGCAAGGAGGCCTGAAATTCATGTGTCCTCAAAAGATAAAGGCAGACATCCAGGACACAGAACAGCCGAAGGTGGGAGCCAGGCTGCTGGCCAAAACCCACCAGGGACTGGCAGAGACAGGAAGGAGCCCCACGCCCCAGAGCCTTGAAGGGTGTGTTGCTCCGAGGACTTCTTGTTCTGGACTCAAGACCTCCAGTGCAACATGGAAAGAACTCCGGCTGGTATCAGATACTTGATTTGTGGGACTTGTTGTGCAGCCCAGTACACTGTCAGACAGAGTCACCACAGAATGGCCCCTGAGGACTTTGGTGAACAAGTCTGAGGGAGACCAGCTCTTCCAGCCCTTTCGGCAGCCATCAGCTGTCAGCTGCCCCTACATGGCACTTGCTGACTCCTCAGAGATGGACATTTGCCACCAACACACATTTAAGCTGGACCCAGAGGACACAGAAGTCAGCCCTAAAAGAAGAGGGTCTTCTCAGACTTGTTGGCACGTGTCCCTGTAGCTGCCTGGGCCCTTTGATGCAACTGACACTTGCTTTCAATCCTGAAGCACAGGCTTGCAACAACTAACCCAACAGATCTGTCTCTCAGGTTTGTCTTGGGTTGACCAGATAGCTGATTAAGAGCCATGAAGGGTATCTGTGCCTGAGAGGGGCAGACTGGATGCCCCCACAGTAAAAACTAATATACTACTAGCATGTGTTCTTCATTAGGTCTGTCTGTTCACACCTGGGCAGAGGCAGCAGGAGGAATGGAGTCCTGGTAACACAGGCCCAAGAAGGGGTGCTGCTGTCAGACAGTGTAAAGACAGATCAGCCTCTCTAGTTTGCACTCTGGCTGTTCCCAACACCAACAAATCATGAAATGCTCATGTTGACATCTTGCACACCATTTTCAAAGAAACCATCACAGGGAGGCATTAGAAGACCCCCAAATAAGTGTCCCCAGGAAGGTAGCCACACCAGGCCTTGTTTATATCATTTCTGTTCAACACTTGTTCCATCAAAAGGAGGCCATGGCCGTCCCCATGGAGAGGCTGCACGGGCAGCATTTAAAATGCAAAGATCTGCTGTTTTTCATAGGAAATTATACAAATGGAGCTGCTCTTCCATCTCACGATTGGATTAGGAATGTACTGGCAGCACAGAGAATCAAGGTTGTGTCCTTGTTTCCTATGATTTATGAACTTGGAGCATTTGGCAGCCCCTGGTGCTGGACACAATCACACCAGCAATGTACCCAGGAAGACTGGCTATCACAGCTCTGCATGCAGGATAGAAGGGCCAGGGGCCAGGACACTGTTCTCAACCTCTCCAGGGAAGTTCTACCAGAGAGGGAGCTGGAAGCCCAGTTGGCTTTGGTGTTCCACCATTTTTACTCTGGCCACGGTGACTTAAGCAGCAAAGGCAGAAAAGACAATGGCCTGCGATGTGGTCTGTAAATCCATTCACCAAGTCCACCATTGTACCCTGCCGTTCAAGGGAACAAGACCTCTATTCTTCCTTTGCCACCTTGGCAGCCTCTTCAACAGTCCCAGGTGGAAAAGGCAAGGCTTAGCCAGCAGGCCTAGGCCAAGGGAGTCTTTGTTGTCCAGTCTCAGTTATCTGCCTGGACATCTCTAAGCCTTGGTGTTCACCTCCAAGAGACAGAGACAGGACTGTCTATCTGGAAGGTTAAGGCTCAGCTGCTCTGAGGCCCCAGCCAGAGGCTCTGCATCATCCTGGAAGAGCTTCAGGGGAAGGACTCGAAACAGTGGAGAAGCTCCTGGGTGCAGGACAGTGGGAACGTGTGAGTGCGCCTGTGAGTTCTCACCTCAGCAGCATTCTAGCGGAAGGCATCCTGACCTCTCCAACAGCTTACTAACCCGATGTCCCCAAGCCCACCTACAAAGACGGCATGAGTCCCTAGCACTGGCCTGATCCTTTGCATCTGCCCTAACTCTTGACCTGGGAATGAGCTGAGCCAAGAGCAGTGGAACTAGTTCATTCAATGAACAACCACACTTTGCTCACAGCTGCCCTCAAAACAAGCAAGATTAGCCACGTTCTCACCCTGGGCCCTACCTAAGGCAGAAGCTCACCCAGTCTGAGTCAGTCCCTGGGTAGCCAGGCTCCAGTCCGTGCTGCTCCTCTTCCCCCCAGACCTGGTTTCCATCGCACTCCCAGGTCTGTGTAGCCAGAAACCTTGATATTCTCACATTGCCCTGTCCAAGTCCCAGCAGGTGTCCCAGTTCCCTCAGATGTGTGGAATGAATACGGGAAAGAATGGAGACTCACTGTCAGTCAGGTTAGTCTCAGGAAAGCCGCCACGTACGTGGAGAATATAATGGAGAAAACACAAGCCCTGTTTTCCCTGAACTGCACAGAAAAGCAGCCCTATTAGCTTGCTCTCCTGGGCAGTGGGAGTCACACCTATCCTTAAAGCACCTCTTATCTCACAAACCCATGGGCATTGAGGGCCTGTCTCAGGGACCTTCAAGAATGGGGTTCCCAACTCAGTAGTGCCAGTATCACTCAAGGCCTGATGGGAAAGTTACTTTATCAGTGCCACTTGTACCTGTGACTCTGATGTGATAGACTGGGCCCAGTCAAACATGGGCTTTGCAATCATACTTCAGAACTCTGTGGGCAAAAGGAAAGCCTTGGTCCATCCTTGCCAAGGCAAATGATCTGCACTCATGACACAAGTCAGTCTACCTGGTGCACCTAACAAGGACCAAAGACATAGGCTAGGTGCCTATGGTCACACAGCAGGCGACACTGAACCTTGTTGCTTTCCATTTAGAAAGTTCTGTCTCCAGCCGTCGGTACAGATGCAGCTGGTGCTGGACTCTGAAGGCAGAGGGATCTCTGGGTGCCTAGGCCAACACAGAGATCACAAGGGTGGGGGGTGTTTGGAACCACCAGCTGCTGGCTTCCTCTCTGTATTTACCTGAGCCCAGGTGTTCAGCTTCCTGCTCATAGATCTCTGAGGTGCACAAACTAGGGATGTGAGCAGAACTTTGGCAGAAGGAGAAGCATTCTCTCCCAGCACAGCTTCTAAGCTTATGCTAATGCACCTGCTGGGCTCATCTATCTAGGTGTGGCAGGAAGAGGTGCCTGGATCACAGACAAGATCTAGCCTTTCTGCAGGCTCGGTTCCCAATGCCCCTGAGGCAGGAAAACTGCCCACTGGGCCTCTCCCCAGACCCTCTGGCTACCTCCTTAGTCTCCCCAGACGCCTGCATTCTGTGCGGGTGTGTCTGCCACTCTGCCTCCTTTCCTTGGCTGGGGATTGGTGACAGGGATGCTGAGTGTGGCCCACTTGGCATTCCTCCCTGTCACAGTCTGTGGCAATTTTGCACACTGTCCGAGGTGCCCCAAACACGGGCTTTCCCAAACACTGTGGGCATTTAGCGGGCTGTGGGTTAACAGTGGGGCATTTGATCAAAGAGTCTCAAATAACACTCCGTGTTTGTCCAGTCTAGACAAAGGGATTTTGTATGAGTTTGGCTGTTTAATCTAAAAACTGCACCTGTCTCTTTGATTTATTTAACTCTTCCCCCCAGGATTTTAAGCCAATATTGGGTGCTGGCGAACACTCTATTTCAAACAGAACCTACTTAGAAGTCTATTTTTGTTATATTTCCAAATCCACCAAGATTCTGATGCCAAAGACCCATTATTTAGCTCATATATTGCACAGGTTATAAGACAGTAAAGTGTAATCCTGAAGAGAAATGGGCCATTTACACTCCCTTCAGCCAAAAGTCCATATAAAAACACTGTCGAAGAGACACCCACGACGGAGTCAAGGAGCCCAAGGAGCCACGCGACATTGAACTTCACCATTTAACTGGGATGGAAACAGATTTTATGTCTGTATAAAAACGCCAGCGTGCCTGCAAATACAGCTGTTAATCTTCCTCTCCCAGGAAGGCGCCAACACCCAGCGTCAGTGTCAGACTCAAAGGTAGCTTCCCAAGAGACAGAAGACGGACATTAGTGGTGGAGATGACAGCTAATGGTGGAACCAGTGGCTCTGCTAGAATCACTCTTTTGCTAAATTCCTGACACAGAGTGGGAAGAAAATACAGGTCAAAGATATACCCCAAAACCTGCTCAGCCACTACCTCCTCCTGCAGCTGTGCACTGTGCCCAACAGTATCCCCATCACATCTTGTCTCTCTGAGCCTCAAATTGTGACCACATTTGGAAATAGCATCTTCCAAAACGTGCCTAAGAGAAGATGAGGCCACGTCCTATCGAGGAGGCCCTGGACCCAGTGGTACCAAGGATAAGGTGTGTCCATGTGACTGGGATGCAGGTGCCTAGACTTTTGGTCACACATCACTCTGGATGTTCTGTGAGGAATCTCTGAGTTCACAGATGTGTAAAGCTGATGCATCTCCAGTGAGGGCAAAGTAGGCTTGTCCAATTGATGCAGAACCTGCAAGCACAAAAGGCATGGCATGGAGGGCTCCCTTCCAGCCGAGATGATGGACTTCCCTGCCAGCAGACAGGAGTTGCACAGGCAGCTCCAGTCTTTTTCCAGCTGCTAGGCTGAAAATCTTGGGACTTTTCAGCCTCTGCTCTCCTAATAACTGAGCCCTTATACATCTCTCTCTTCCCCACCCAGTTCCCTGCACACACACACACACACACACACACACACACACACACACACACACACCAGTAGTGCCCCCCCCACAATAAATAAATATAATTTTAATACATTTGAAGACACTCTGTCAATGGAGTGACATAACAGCACCCTGTTGAGTGGCTGTGACTGCCGAGCATCTCCAGAAAGACCTGTCACCAGTCTAAGCGTCAAACTCAAAATCCAATAAACAGTTTCTACTGTAAGTGTACAACTTTCAGTCCATCAAAAAGTGAAAAAAAAACTGTAAGCTGAGCCATTATTAGTCAGAAACTGTCCATGGACACACACATACACACACACACACACATACACACACACACACACACACACACACACACACACACACACACACTATGGTTTTAAGACAATGTGCATCTTTACAGAGAAAACAGGATACACAGAATAGGAAAAAGCCTTCTGAAGACAAGCAGAGATTGAGACATGAGGCCACATGACAGGGAGTGCCCAGGATGCCAGTGTCCACCAAGGATGGCGGAGGCAGGAAGATTTTCCCCAGCATCTTCAGAAGGAGTGTCTGCCCTCAGCTCGATTTTGGCATCTGGCCTGGAGAGCTGCAAGAGGAACAAACGTATAGTGAGCAGCTCTTCATGATGGCAGGCCCAGAAGTTTGGGACCACTGGGGCTGGAGTGGTTTGAATAAGAATGGCCTCATAGGCTCACAGGCTTGAATACTTGGTCCCCAGCTGGTGGAACTGTTAGGGAAGGATTAGTAGGTGTGACCTTGGTGGTGGAATGTGTCACTGGGGGTGGGCTGTGGGTTTTCAAGAGACTCTCCCTATTCCTGTTAGTCCTCTCACCCTCACGCTTACAGGTCAAGATGACGTGAGCTCTCAGCCACTGCTCCGGCACCATGCCTGCTACCTGCTGCCATGCTCTCCTCCCCATGATCATGGACTCTGGCCCTCTGAAACTGTAAGCCCCAAATAAGCTCTTTCTTTTACAAGTTGCTTTGGTTGTGGCATCTTATCACAGCCACAGAAGCAACTCTGACAGGTGCCCTGACAAAGCTGAGGATATATGGGTACTCTGTTCACTCATTTTCCTGTCATCTGTTTACTTAGTGCCTTGCATTTAGGGGTCTTTGTGGTGGGAGCTGGGAGAACAACACACAACTCACCACCCCAGAGATCACAAGGCAGCAGACACAGCTAGGTAAGAAAGGAGGGCTGTGGCACAGGAGGCCCCGAGAGCAAGCCAACCCTGAAGACCAAGACTCTGCCAAGAATCGGGATATCAAGGGAGGAATTCCATAGGACTTGAGGAGGCGAGGCACACCCAAGTGCAGGGTTTGGGTATTTGCTAAGCCTGCCTGTGAGTCGGATCCCTAGGCTGTGAAACGGAGCAAGGGCAACAGCTAGCCCAGTCAGAAAACACAAGGATCCCTGTGCTGGTGCACCTGACCTGGGGCTGCACATTCAGTCACCGCTGAGGATAAGCTTGACCCCTCACAAACTGCTGAAGGTGGTGAGGATATATGGAGTCACCAGGAGTCTCTACCTTCTGGTTCACATGTTACACAGACCCCCTCCTGTCAAGAGGCAGGACCCATGCCTTGCTCACAATGAACAGATAGATTACAGCAGAATTGTGGTCATGGAAGTGACGGCACGGCCTGCTGTTGCAAAGTCCATCTTGCTGCAGCTGAATTCCCTGCTGACTGTAAGGCAACAGTGGCTGGTGGAAGAGCCCAGTGTCAGGGGCCATAAGAGGAGCTTATAGCTTCCATAAAGCAGAGCCAGCCAGCCTTCAAGATCCTACTCACCATCAACACCATCAGCCTGGCTACCACCCTTATCTGCCAAACTGCACTTGAGACCACAGCCCCATTTACCAGGATGGATCCCTACACAGTGCCCAGCTGAGCCTTGCCAATGTTCTGACTCCAGACATTGACCTCAGCCTTCCACAGTACTCAGCTGAGCTATGCCCCTGGCCCCAAACATTGACCTCAGCCCCACACAGCACCCAGATGAGCCATGCCCAGACACCTGACCTGGGTAACATGTCACATGTTTAATGTCTTTTCTATCAAAACATCCCAGTTGTAGTAGTTCTCCAGGTAGCAACAGATGGGCTGATAGAGCACAGTCCTGGTCCAGAAGGGCAAAGGTTCACGGTACAAGCTGTTGGGTACTTATCTCTAACGTATTCTACAGACTGACCTAGGACTTCATCCTTCCTCATCTGCGCGAAGAAATCCCACAAACTCGGTGAGCAAGTCAACTAGACCCCCTCACTGGAAACGGGAAGCCACCTTGCAGACTTTGCTGGAGGGCTCTTCCTGCTGGATGGGGTTAAGTGTCAATCAGCTGCTTGGGGGCTGCTAAGTCCAAGTCACCTCATGCAGCCACCAGGAAAACCTTTATCCCACTCAAACAAGGAGCACTGCCCACCATGTGCCTTGTGTATTCAAATGTGTGGACTTGGACCCAACTAGAGCAGCGTGGCCGCAGAAGGAACTAGCCACCATCGATTTGGGGACCTGCTCAGTCTTGGCTGCTTATGGCCTGGATGCATACATGCTGTTCCCTGTTCACTGCCCCATCACCTTTCCGCCCACCCCAGGAGGATGAGCTATCCCCACGTGCTAAGGCCATTTGCATGCCCAGCACGGTGAGTTCTGGTGTCAGACCTCAGAGATTTATAATGTTCTCCCTCCCTCCTTCCCTCCCCACCCCTTGAATCTGTCATCTTGGCTTAACCAGCAGGGCAGGTAAAAGCAGAGTGGAATTCTTTCTAGGAAAGGGAACAGGAGGCCACCATCTAAGCATTATGGAGGCTCCCTTCTTTCACATGAAGGCTCCCCTTACTACAAGTGGGCATGGTGGAAGCTGGGTGTGAGGTTGGAACCCTCTGCCTTTGGGTTTCTACAAAGGAAAAATCCTGCACAAGGTCACAGCCTAGGTAGACCGCATGCACATTGTCCCTGCCACACGCCAGCCGTGGACTTACTCACCTCCTCTGAGGAATTCATCCTCACCATGCGCAGCTCGTTTCCTCGACAGACCTATCCTACAATGACATCACTGTTTACTCTGAACTGCCCCAGCTTTCTGTGTGACCCTGCTTATGCTTCCCTTTCTAGCCTGGGGTCTGCACACACATTCATCCAGCCCTCCCACCTATGATGCCAGCTTTCATGGCCTTGACCTCCCCACCCTCCACTTTCCCAAGCTGCCTCCCATCTTGGATGAATACACGTTCACAGTTTCCTCTCTGCCTTCCATTCTCTACCCATGTGACTAGCATGCCATGTTTGAGCATCACTAGGGACAAGCAGAGCATGAGCCTGGCACCAGGACCCAAGAAAAGCAGACCAACAAAGCTACACACACTCCAGAGCTCCTGTTATTGTGGGAGGAACAGGGTAAGTCACCATAGGTGACCTAAGCGCCCCACAGAGGAGGGTAAGCTGAGAACATGGCAGGCCCATGGGCAGGATGGCCAGAGACAACCCATTGGAACTGGAACCTGCAAGGCAGGAGCTAGCAAGCCAAGAAAAGTGCCGGGCAGCCAGCCCTCTGGGGAGCTATTCTTGCTTCTAGAATGTTTTCTCCATGATTTTTGGAATAACTTGCTGGCCTAGCTGCCTCTGCCAAGAAACAGAAAGGTGTGTAGGAGGTATGGGTCAGGAACTCCAGGGTCTTCTCCAGGAGATGTCCTGCAAACTCAGTACCTCACAAATGTGGGCAAGCCATGAGGCATGGCTGCTCTACCCTGGGCAGAGGTGGAGCCACCTGGCCCTGGAGGCTGGAGTGTAGAGGTGGGGTGAAGGTCAGCCTGGGGCAGCCAGGACTCTGCCTGGCCATGCCCTCTTCAGCTTAGAAAATCCAGTCACAAGCCAGTGCTGTGCTCTGGAAAGCCCTGTGGCCAGATTGTCCCCTGCTCGCCTTGGGAAAGTGACACAGAGCATCAATGGCCCTTCTGAACACAGATTTTGGTTCTTCTCTTTTTAACTTCTGGAGCTAATACCATTGCAACTGTCCTCCCGACTTTGGGCAAATTCAATAACACTTTCCCCCATGAGCTCTAGCACGCAGTGCTCCCTGTGTGTCCTGATTCCTGGCTTCTCCAGCAGACTGACGTGGAGATGACCTGTCTAAGGGTGTGCTGTGCCCAAATCAGAGGACAAGTAAGTGGGCCACCTATTCACCCTGAGCCCCTCATTCCCACATCCCCAAGTCCAGCACTTTCTGAGCTGGATGCCCCAGGGGACTAGGTCTTCCCTCCTGTCCTGCTCTGGAGCTGGTGGGTGGCTCTGCAGAGTCCCTTCAGTGGTGGCAACTTTACATCTATGAGGAGAGGTGCTGCCCAAGTAGGCATCCGGCCCTAAGAGGCCAGAGCCAGGTCAGAGCCTCCTCAATCGAGCTGGACCAGAAACATCACACTCCATGACACAACATGCATGCCTCGGCTGCCAGAGGCCTCTTCTGGAGTTCTTTGCCAAAGTTTGGATTCTACTGATTTGTCGTAAATAAACTCAATTTTCACTCCCTTCACACAAATCGTCTTTTTTTGGAACTTTTTTTTTTTTTAATCAAACAAGCAAGTGTATGGGAGATGAGGAAGTCAGAGGAGCGTGACTAAGACCGAGGCACCGGAAATGAAACAAGGAGGTGAGGCCCGCCTCTGTCTCCATGGCAATGAAAAGTCAGAGGAAAGCAGCTCCCTGTACAGGGTGTCAGTGTCTGGGAAGCCAAGGAGGAGGTGTGAAACGGTCAGCGAGTGACCCTCGGGCTGGCTGTCTTTGTAAGGGACACGGCAAGGCTTTCCCCTGGACACAGGCGTCTGACCCATAGGGAAGCTGTTCAGCCTGTCCTGCTGTGATGATGCAGCCCTGGCGGCTTCTCCCCAGCTTTTCTGCCAGCAACATAGCTGCCTTCGACTGCCCACTGTGGACTGTGGGGTTCTGAAGCATCTGGTCTCTGGCACACTGGCCCGAAGAGGTCTTTTACCTCAGCTCCTGGGAGGCTCAAGTCCCTGGGCTGTCCTGCCCAAGGTAAATGTCTCTGTCACACACTAGTCCCTCAACCACCAGAGGATTGAGACAGAAGTTGGCCGTGCAGCATTCAGCCATGTCTATGTGGCTGAGCCTTATAGACTCACATGCTGTCACCCACAGGACATGGCAGGAAAGTGGTACATCTCGACTATGCAAACAGGGCAGCTAAACTCTCTGGAATCCTGGCCACTGCCCCACAAGACTCTTCTTCCAGTGGACTTGGGTCCGTGTTCCTTTTCTAGGACCACCATAGCTCTCAGTATGACATTATTTGCCCCCTGCTTGTCTGGCTGTAATGAAGCCTGAGGGTCCCAGACCCCAGGAGCTGCAGTGACTGCCAGAGTGAGGGGGTTAGCATGGGTGCTCCCAGTGCTGGTTCAGAACAGTGGGCAGGGACAGAGCGATGACAGTCACACAACTCTCCTGTCCCTGTCTCCCATCAAAGGGGCGGTGCTCTCCAGTCTGCATGCAGAGAGACCCTAGAGCCTGCACTCCAGAATTCTCCATGTGGCCACACAGCTCTGTGACTCACACTGGATCTGTGCAAAATCTGTGTTTGAAAATGCTGAATGTCAAAAAAGGAGAGCAGAGGCAGACAGCGCGACAGAAATAGGCCCGTGGAGACGGAGACGAAGCAAGCCTTTCTTTTGCACCAAACTTTCTGCCAGAGATCCAGAAACATGGGCGGGAGAGAGAGGAAGACATGGCCTGCACACCATGTCCTGCATCCTCCCGGCATAGCTACTTCAGTGTCTCTTTGGCCCTGAGCCTGGGATGGACCCTGAGCCCTGCAGGTGGGAACCTGAGCCAAAGCTGCCCAGATTCACTCTGGGCATCAGGCTCCCAGTGACGTGAGAGGAGACAATAAGTATGGCTTCTGATTAGACTTGCAGTTCCAAGGTGGTGAAGTATCTCAGTGGGACCTGAAGTTCTCCTGCGCCATCTACATGACAGGGGCACACACCAGGGAGCCAGCCACACTCCTGCAGATGCCTGTCCCAACCCCAGATGGCTGTGTCCTCCATGGAAGTGCCTCTGCCCTGGATTCTCAGGTGCCTATCTGGCAATCTCTCCTGGGGCTCCAGGTCGGGGGGGTGAGCTTGAAACAAATACAGAAAAACAAACCATCCACCTCTGTGTGGGCCTCTGTGCCCTGCACTGAGGCTGGGAGACCAGCTCTGTCTAGACTCACTGTGTGTGTGCCTGTGGCCTTTGGGGCTGAGGCAGCTGTGGCTGGTAGACTTTGCTGCTGCCATACCTTAGTCCCATTCATGCTGGGATGAGTTAGGGTCCAACAGTCCCAGAGGAAACTAGTTGAAATAAAGTCCACTGTGGAGGCCAGTGTGACTGGAAGTGCTCAGTCTACTCCAAGCCAGTTTGAGGGCCCCAGATCACCACACACAGCATAGGCTGCAAAGGCAGGCCACTCAGTACACACGTGGTTACAGGGTTCCCAGCAGTTCTGAGTCTCAGAAGCGACTACACCCAGGTGACAGGGACCTTGACCCTGTGGTGATAGAGCACTGGCTTCCAAGTCTGCTCTCACCAGCTCCTGGGAGAGCAGGATGGAGCAGTCTGCAGCCTGTGGATAGGACCACTACAGTACCATCGGGCCCCATCAACTTTCCCCCCAAATACCACATTCCCATTAATCACCCTCCTGAATACCCAGGAATCCGTTTTTGCTTCGACTTGCAGAATCGACAACAAGTGACAGGCTAACAGCTTTTAGAATTAGAGCTAAGGGGGTTTCCCGACTTCCTGGTCTCCACACCAACATTCTTGGATGAACAGGGATGCCATGGGGACTCAGAGTTAGAAAGCATGCTGGGGAGGAACTGAGGGACCAAGGTGGGTTCAGCATTGGGGAAGAGCTGGGTTCTGAAGGCACTGAAGGCCTGGAATGGGGGTGAGGAGCACAGGAGAGGACGTGCGTGTGCTGGGACGTGCGATCTGACCCCGCTGAGGCCCAGCGCTGCCACCGCCGCCGCCGCCGCCGCCGCCGCCGCCGCCATGTTGTTAACGTCATCTGGTGATGCAGGCGCTGCTGCCGTTCTCTGTGCCTCTATTCTGCTTCTTCTGTAGGAGGCACAGCCCGACTCAGCTCTATCCACCGTGAAGAACAACGGAACTGTCTGGGGAAGGCGTGATCTCCAGCCAAGGGACCATGAGTACCCCTCAGGCAGAGGAAAGGGCTTCAAGACACTGGCTGGAATACTTTGCATGCTGGGGCTCCCTGAGAAATATTTTGGGAAAACTTCAGCCCCTAACGTCTACCTCTTTTTGTTTCTCATTCTCTTCCCTGCTTCTCCGGAAGGGAAGAGACAAAACATCCAGAACATTTTGGAACACCCCAGAACACACTGTGAAAGCCTGTTCTAGTTAACTGGGGCACGCCTGTTCCAGTTACCTGGGGCTTGCTCTTTCTTTCATGTGCTTTTCCTGAGGAGATCTTCCAGCAGGTTCTTGGAGTCAGAACCTACAGATGTTCAAGGCTGGGAGTGAAGACCCCTGTCCCAGATCTGTGAGAGACTCAGATGCAGATGCCGTGGCCGGCAGTGTGTGGAGAGCCCACAGAGAACCGAGCAGTGCAAAGCAGTCCGTTAGAAAGCTGCTTTAAACAGACAGTGACAGGCAGGCTCCCAAGCCAGTGTATCCCCAGGGAAGCAGCAGGCTCGCCATGGAGGCTGGGTCACAGGTTCCCTGTTTCCCTGGGTCCAGGCTGGTGTTGAGCAAAAGGATCAGTGTCAGCTTACGCGCTTTCAATAGACCACGTGGCTCAGCGCTAAAGTCCAGGATGAGGAAAAAGCAAAAGTCATGAAGAGTAGGAACTCATCCCAGGGGCAATTGCACTAATCCACTCCCCAAATGGCTCCTAATCCCTGCTTAGCAGAGAGTTATAAAATGCCTTTTCCCTCCCAGGGGACTGGTTAGGTAAGAAAATGAGAGGAAGGCCACTCTGAGCCTGTGCACCAACGCAGATGCTCGGGAGTTAGGGCTTGTGTGCAGTGGGATAGTCCAGGGACCTGGCCTGGCTAGAACTGTCACTGATCAGAATCACATACTTCAAAAACTCCAGTCCCTTCCATCTTTCCAGTGAGTGATGGAAGCTTCATTTGCAGAGCTCAGAGGGACCCTGAAAACACACAAGGATCAAGTAGCAACCCAGGCAGTGCCCTGGCCTGGAAGAACAAGGAAATCCCCATCTAAGACAGAAGCCAAGTGTGACCCTGCTGTGCTGTGGCTCTGAAACGCCCCCAAAGGCTCATGTTCTGAATTCAGCCTCCAGCCTATGGCACTATTCTGAAGGCTGTAGAGCCTTTAGGAAGTGTGGCCTGGCTGGCAAAAGGCCTCTAGAGGCAGTTTATGGTGTCCTGGTTCCAGAGTGTACCCCATTTCCTGCCTGCTCCTCCAGAATCCCCTCCTGGGTGGATGACACTCTCCCAAACCATAAACAAAATGAACGTCTCCCTTAATCTGTTTCTGTCAAGTAGTTGGTCAGAGCAACAAGAAAAGCAGTGTGTACCTCGAAGAACTGCAAACAGAGAATCGTATTTGCATACACATGTCCACTGTAGCACCACTCAAAACAGCCAGAGACAGCATCGCTGGACGCCCACCAACAAAGGCGCCTATGAAACAGCACTGGGGGGGTCACAGATTGTTACAGAGGCAGGCACGACCCCCATTCAGTCCCTGGTTCCTCCTACCAGTGTGAGTGACCCTCAGAAGCACCATGCCGAATGAAAGAAACCAGGCTGAAAATGTCGCCCAAGATTTATATAAAACATCTAGAACTAACCAATCCACAGGAAGTGGCTAAGCTGGACTGTCACCAGCAGGACGAGCTATGGACACGCAACAGTGCAGAGCTGCCCATGGGATGGCAAAAGAAGGTTTAGAACTGGAGTGTAGTGGTGACTGGGGTGAGCTGAACGTCCCTGGGGTATGCACTGTAAATATGGCCATAGACGGGTGGTTGGTCGAGTTTGAGTCCTTCCTATTAGTTGAGCTGAGTTCCCATTCCTTTTGGCAGAGTCCAAGTCCCGCTTTATGATTCTGAGTCCTTTCTGGAAACCTAAACATGCCTGTTGCCATGGACATAAATCCTACCTAGTGTGTCTGGTGTTCCGACCCAGGATGGCTTGGAACAGTAGAAGGGACAGTGGGATGATGGAGGAGGCAGGCATGAGCCCCCATTTCCCACAACCCTAGAGACTGCATGAACACCACCCCCTCACCACATAAATGAGAGTAACAATGGCGCCCAGCCAGGGCAGGCTCGGCCCTTGGGCCTGCAGAAGCACAGAGCAGCCTTGCTCCCTCGACAGGCTGTGGTGGATGGACTCGGGTTAGATGTTAGGTGAACTCAGCTGGTATCCTCAGGCACTGCTCTGCTGACTCTGCAAGACCTCAGAGAATTGCTTAGCCCTGCTCCGCCTCAGTTTACCCATCTGTGAAATAAGGCTAATGATATTCCCTGACCTCAACAGACTGCTGAGAGGTCTGTTAATTAAAGTATTTGAACTGCTGGTTGGCTGTAGACAGAGAGGGCAGATGCAGAGGAACTAGTGATTTTCACATTCAGTGGTGCTTCACAACCTACACCCTTACAGCACCACACACTGAGATGTACACTCATCAGACACACACCACCCAAGACACACACACACCACACTCACACACCACACTCACACACACCAAGACAAACACACATATGCACACCACATACATAAAAACACACACCACATATACACACATATCAAGACACACACACACACACACACACACACACACACACACACACACACACCAAGACATGCACGTACAACAAGATATGCACACACCAACACACACCACATATACACACACATGCACATCAAGACACACACACATATGCACACCACACACACACACACACACACACACACACGCACACGCACACGCACATGCACATGAACTCATGCACCTAACACACTCCTAGGCACAGAAACACACTCTCCCATGCTGTTCCTCCCACTTGCTGCCTTGAGAGAAAGACCTTCAGCCTCACTACTGCATGAGGTCAGCCCCACAAAGAGACAGTGGAAGCTGCAAGCCCAGCTCCACTGGAAACTCCCATTGACTCCCACTGGTGGGTCACCACCTAACACCTCAGGAGCTCAGCCCCATTTCACATGCACAAGCTTTGGCACGATGACCGTCCGAGTTCATGATAGTGGGGTGGTGATGGCCCTGAGAGGGATAGGTGATGGACAAGAGCTCAGGGCCCAGGTGTCGTCTAAGGGTGGGAGCTGCAGGTGGGGACCAGAGTGGGAGGCAGCAGAGCGGGCTGAGCTGGGGCTTGGCTAGCATCCTGAGAATGTGGATGAGGGGAGGACTGCAATGGCCTGACCAGGCTGTTGTCCTCTGGATTCCAGGGCCTCCTCCAAGATTCTCCCTGTGTCTCTCTGGGTTTGGAATGTTCTCCTCTGAGCAGGCTTCCCCAAGACACTGGACTCTACACACAGCTGCCATGGGGTGTCCTTCCTGTGGTCTATCTCTCCTCCTCCATGAACATGTAAGTCAAGAATGTTTGTCCAGAACATTGCTCCAAGCTGGAGGACCACACTGTCTCTGCAGCCCCTCCTACAAGCCCCTAGAGGACAGATGGACCTGTTTCCCTTCCCAGAACCCATATTTCACCTTGGGGGAACTAGGGAAGGCCAGGATCAGTGAGTCCCTGATACACCTTCCCAAGTAAGCAGGAATAAGAATATCTCTCTCTCTCTCTCTCTCTCTCTCTCTCTCTCTCTCTCTCTCTCTCTCTCTCTCTCCCCCTCTGCCTGAAACCCCTCCCCCTCCTTTCTCTCTTCTCTTCCTCCCCTCCTCCTTCAGCCCTCATGGGCTCACAAGACTCCATTTGACATTTCTTCTCCTCACTGTTCCAAGGCAGGGTCCTGCTTCGTCACGTCCCACCTGACCCCACTCCAGCCTTCCAATCTCCTGAACGTCTGGGAATGGGTCTAGATTGCCTCCTCCTGTACTCACATGCCCTTCAGCACACACAAGACAGCTCCCCAACTCTACCTAGCCGGAGCCATGGGCTGCCTGGCCTGCAGCTAGCCCACCCTAGTACAAACTCAACTCTGGTCTGCTTGTGTGTGACTTTTGGCCTCCATCGAGAGAAACAGACAGGGCTAGAAAGTACTGAATGCGGGGAGCAGAGCCCTTAGCAGGGGCTTGAAGTGACCTCATGGGTGGAATCTGAGCCAATCAGCCCACCAGCCCAGGCCAGGCACTGGGAGCCAGGCAAAGGCCCAGGAAGCCTGTGGGCATAATGCCACAGCTTCAGGGACCTAATGGGGCCGTTCCATCATCAATTTCTGGGGGTTTGAAACAGTGTCGTAAAAATAAACATTCTTGCTCTCTCTTTGTGTAATTGGCTCCCTGAAGGATCCACCGCAGCATCCCACAGCAGGAAGCACAGCCTAGAACTTTCTCTTTACAGAAGAGGGGTGAGGTGGGGAGAGGGGGCAGGGACTGAGCACTGGCTGGAGACAGGACATTCACCATCCAGGTAACAATCTTGTGAGAGAGCTTGGCCCTTGTCGATCCTGAAACAGAGGCTCTCAAAGATTACCTCCAAATTTGGGGAAGTCCTTTGCATACACAGATGCAGAGACCGGCCTGGAAATTAACTCTCAAATATTCATTTGAAAATAGCTAGTTGTGAAGCTGGTGGGATGGCCCAGTAGTTATGAGCAGAGGCTGCTCTTGCAGAGGACCTGAGTTCAATTCTCATCATCCACATGGTGGCTCACAACTGTCAGTAACCCCAGTTCCAGGGAATTCAACCACCCTCTTCTGATTTCCACAGGTACCAGGCATGCATGTGGTTGTGTACATACATACATACAGGCAAGACATTCATACACATAAAAAATAAACAAATCTCTTTTAAAAATTTAAGTTAAAAAAAATATCCAGTTGTGAAGTTGGAGAGTGGTTAAGAGTACTGGGTGCTCTCGCAGAGGACTCATATTTGATTCCCAGCACCCGTATGTCAGCTCACAACCCTCTGTAACTCCCATTCTAGGGGAGCCAATGCCCTCTTCTGGCCCCTGTGGGTACTGCACACACATGGTGCACAGACATACAGGCAGGCAAAAGATCCATATGCACGAAAAGGCTGTTTAAAACATCGAGTAGTTGGGCTTTAATGTAATTCAGTTGGTAAAGTGTTTGCCTAGCATGCAGGAACACTCAGGATTCCATCCCCAGCACCATGTAAACGAGGTGTGGTGCTATACGCCTACAGTCCTGGCACTCAGACGTAAGGCAGAAGAATCAGAAGGCCAAGACCATGCTCAGTTACACATCAGATGACAGACTACCCTACCCAAAACAAATAAAATCCTGGAGGCTCCCGGCAGTCCTCATGCTGGTTCATGGTGGCGGCTGTCATGATGAGCATGAAATGGGGCATTCACTGCTAAACAAGGTGAGTGGAACCATCCCAATACTCCAAAGGCAACGACTGGGAGCCAAGAGGAAAGTCACCAAAAAGTGGGACCTGGGAAACTGAGGCAGGCCTAGCTGACTCTGTCCATCTGTAGAATCACCCATTCTACCTCTGGGCTACTTCTGACCTGGACAGGGATGGCATTCGTTCCAAACCCACCCCACAGCAGTCCCAAGGAAGGTGTGGCCAAGCATATGGAAGAGCTGATTGAGTCCCGTCCTGGAACCTCGCTGGTTTTCCCTGGAAAAGGAAGTAATTCAAGTGCCGCAGGCCAGCAATACACTAGGAAGAGTGGCAGGTGTTGAAGATGAAGACTGAGAATGTGGCCGCTTACCTCACAGCCCATACTCACCAGCAGGACCTACAGATGTCACTGAGGGCATTGGCTCAGGACTGCAGTGTACACTGCACCATCCTTCCAGAGAGACAAAACTGCTCAGGTCATCATACTTACACCCTGTGCCCTCCCGCAGAGTGACAACGGTCAACAGCACCTTCCCCTCTGAGCCACAGAGTCCTGCTCAGCATGGAGCCAAGGAGGACGGAGTCTAAGAGACTGTGCTGGCCCGTGGGGCTGGCCCAGGCTTGCACAGAGGGCCAAGTCTGGGAAGGCCGCTGCAGCCTGTGCTCTTGGCATGCCACAGCCCCAGAAGGAGTGAACGGTGCCCAGGCGACTGGCCTGTCCTGCCAGGAAGGTGACTGTCCCCTCAGCTCCTGGCTCCCACAGGGACAATCCTGTCTGGGATTCCATGTCCTTCTGTAGACAGACACAGGGCAGAGCAGAGGCCTGTGCTTTCCCCCAGGACTTGCCTGGAGCTCGTCTGTGCTTTTCCGGCTCCATGTACCTAAATAATGACCCTGGCCACAGAACGTTCCATAAGACAGATGGCCGCAGAGGCTCTCAGAAGGAGGCACATGATCTACAACATTGTTTCTCCTCTCCCACGGGGCCATGCCACCCCCGTTCACAGGGAGGAGCACACTGGACCCCTTATGGGACCCTGATGGCATGTCCTCTCCAACTCTATGCATTGCACTGGCCAAGATCCCACCTTCTAAAGAGCTAAATACCCTGGTCCACAGCCTCTCCTTACTAAGGAGAGTGGAAAATTCTGTTCTTGACTAAGCACACCGACACACAGCACTGAGGAGGCACACCGAGGACACATAACAAATGCTTCTGGAAGGAGAAATGAACAACTGAACAATAGTCTCTGCAGGGAACATGTCTCCTCAGAGACCAGGAAGGAGCAGATTCCAGCCAGGAGTGAACACTAGACAGCTGGCCATGCATTTCCCATCAATCTGAGCACACACAGAGAGCTTCCTGGGATGCTGTGGTATCCACACCTGCTGTTACAAAACGGAGTGGCCGGGGAAAGAGCTCAGTGGTTAGGGCACTTACCACACAAGCTTGAGGGCCAGAGTTCAGGTTCCCAGAACTCACACAGAAGTGGACACAGCTGCGAACTAGTGTCGTCCTCACACACATGATGCGGGGGTGGGGGGGTGTGTGGAGACAGAACCCCCCCACAAGCTTGCAGCCAGGCAGCCTGGTGCAGTGGTAAACAACAAGACAGATACAAACCAATACCTGAGCTTATTCTCTGACCTCTGCAGGCAACCATGGAGTAAATGTGTGTGTGTGTGTGTGTGTGCGTGTGTCCATGTGTGTGCACCCACATACAAATTAAAATAGAAGAACAATGGAGGCAAAGGCAGTGAGGACAATGGTCACACAGGCATGCATATGACCATGCAATAGACACACACTGTGGCATGTCCAGAAAAGTGGAATACTACTCAATAATGAAAAAGAAGTGAAGGCAGTGTACTTTCATGTGGGCAAACCCTGAGACCTGGAGGCTGAACAAAGCAAGCCGAACATAAAAACCACATGTGGAGAATTCCACCTGCAGGATATCTCAGGACAGCAGAATCCAGAGAGACAGAACCAGGTCAGAGGGTCTCAGGGAGGCTCCAGAACCCAGACTCACCAGGCACAGCGAGAGGGAGCACGCCAGGGCTCAAACTTTGCTACGCTAGGCTGTGGAGACAGGAGAGAGCTGACAGACCTTTGAACTGTTGGCTTGGGGTTTCACACTGTGAACATTGTTCTTCAAACACACAGACACCGGGAATGGGCAGCCTTCCCACCCATGCGAGGAGTGCAAATCTCACAGCTTAATGCTCTCCTGAACACTCTCTATATGACATACACCATGTCGTGAGTGAGTACCCTCCAGCCAGACCTCCAGGATGTGGTGATAATTATTTCTATTTACCAAATAAATATTGGACATCAATGTCTGTGTCATAGAAATGTACACGTAGACACACATCAACACACACACACACACACACACACACACACACACACACACACACGCCAGACATACACATGCATGCATGCACAACACAGAGGATGCAAAATAATCTGAGAACATTTTCCTGAAGACTGTGGGTGCCAGAGAGATGTGATTTTAGAGTCAACTGCATGTGGGGCTAAATCACGGTGTTGAATTTGTCACCACAGCTGGAACTTCTAGATATTATCTATTTATTCATTTATTTATTTATCTATCTATCTATTTATTTATTTTTATTTTCTTCTTTTTTTTCCCTAAAAGCCAGTAAGTAACTTAAGGGAAAGAGAAACACATTTTACATGAAACACAAAAGCTAAAGGGGTTTTGCAATGAGGAACGGTGAACCTTGGAGTTCTTGAAACCTGGGTTCAAACCCAAGCTCTTCCACTTTCCAGCTGTGTGGTGTTAGTAAGTCAATCCGTTTCTTTCTGCTTCGTTTTCGTCCCGGAGAGGAACGAGGGCAGCCACTCCTGTTTTTACTTGAGCGCCAGGAGGAAGGGCTAAGACAAGGTGGATCAAGTGTCTGGCTCACTGAGGCTGGGCACAACACCAGGGTGGAGGGAAGCCATGCAGAAAGCCAGAGACGTTTGGTCTCAGCACCTCACGAGGTGCAGATGAGGTCACCCGAGCCCACGGCCAAGTCCAAGGTGGAGCTTCCTCCATGCTTCTGACTTCAATCAGTTCATGCTGATGGGCTCCCTCCCCGACCCAGTTCTTTCTTATCAGAACCAGAATGTGAGGACCAGGACCACCCTGGCCTCCACCTCAGCCTACCTTCTGCTCGTCACTGAACCAGAAGGAAGACACTGATTTTTTTCCTATCTAACTTCAAATCCCCGAGTCTGGTCTCAGAACACTGGAGCCAATGTAGGATGGCAGGACTGACCCCAAAATGGCTGCTCTATTTCCGGAGCTGACCTGGTTTATGTAAGGATCTGGACAGTTCGTCTGATCCTGTAATTATGCTGCAGGTCACTTGTTACCTCCACTGACAGTGGATCTCAAAGCCAGCAAGGCTTGCACGCTTACACTCAGAGGCCCGAAGCAGCCACACACAGGGCCCACTCCAGGGCTCACATCCACAGCCAGCTTTGTCAAGGAGCATCCCCCACCTCCAAGTCATCCCTGCCAAGGCATCCAGATCTGTGTCCTCGAGGAGCCCAGCACGCAGGCGCACGCCATCACCAGGTGCTAGTCTCCCACACATGAGTAAACGGCGTCAGCTTGCTTTCCTTAATTAAATGCTTGCTTTTAAGTTCATCGTACATTCACATCCATGGTCACACGAAGCATGGTGACCTCCTCTGCACCTTTACTCACTCAGTTCTCCCTCATGGTGACATCTTGAGAAACTACAATTGAGTAAATAATGCAATCGGGTTATTGGCACTGGCAGAGGTAAACATGCCCACCATCACCT